>NC_080540.1:187967560-188288810 GCF_028640845.1 Ahaetulla prasina
AAGTGTTGGGGCTTGGAAACCATATTGCCTTGCCTTTTAGCAGAATCCAAACAGAAACTGAAGTGAAATTGAGCATTTCTGATAGGGAACAAATATTATGGAACTTTTCTTATTGCCTTTAGTGATATGGAAAGATTATGAGACTGATCCATTTGTCCTCCAATTTGCATAAGATTTCACATTACATTTAGAGAAAAAATGAGTATCAAGAGATAATTATTATTAATTTATCAATCACTTTAGGTGGCACTACAAATTGCTCATCAAGCATCTCCTCAGTTTTGGAAAGGATTTATTCTTGTATCAGGAATATAGCCTATCAAGAATACAGCAATGAATAGTTGCGTCCTAGAAAAAAATAGAAAGATGAATAAATGAAGTACTTTGGTTTGTTTTCTAATACTATATTACAGTCACTCAACTGCTTTAATTAAGAGTGCAGTTGCCCTTGATTCTCCCTGTCAGCTTCTTCGATTTGCTCTTCTGTCAGAATCACAGCTTTGTACTTCTCATCAAAAAGTTTCTCGTTGGTTTCTGAGTGCAAGTGATTAAAACAAATGGTCCTGAGATGCTCTGGCAGGTACTGAAACTCTTCATTGTTAATGTCTGAATTCTGCATTCTAGAGTGCAACACCCACCAGCGCCCCCAGAAGCCTACATCGAGGACCCGGCTGGGAAACTCAGTCCACCGTGGCTTTAAATACTTGCAGTGCGCTTGATAAAGGTCTGCTCCGGTGTCGAAAGGCGCCTTGTAGAGAAGTGAGAAAAACACAAGGTTCTGAACCCGCAGCTGGCCTCGGTTTCGGAGCACCATCAGCCGCTGGGTGTGCTTTTCCGAGCTGCTGCTGCGCGTCCACGGCGAGAGGAGTAGGAGAGTTCCCGAGGCATCCAGGAGGCTGGAGTCGAATGAGGCTTCACTGGGGTTGCGGAGGCTGCAGCTCACCGTTCCAGCTAGCAGCGATAGGTAGAGCCCTGTTTTCACTGGCCGCTGCCGGATGCCTTGGGCGACTTCTCGGCAGGCTTCAGCATAGTCGTGCAGGAGACTCTTCCACCACAAGGCTGAGGAGAGAGAAAAGATAGAATTTTTTATTGGCCAAGTGTGATTGGACACACAAGGAATTTGTCTTGGTGCATATGCTCTCAGCGTACATAAAAGAACAGATACCTTCATCAAGGTACAACAACATTTACAACACTTAAATATATATAGGAAGAAGAAAAGAAAAACAATAGGACAGGAAAGGTAGGCACGTTTGTGCGCTTATGCACGCCCCTTATAGTCCTTAATGATAGTCATAGGGTACAAATTTAACACTTAAGGATAGTCATAGGCTACAATTAAGCAATCAGGAAACTATCAATATAAATCGTAAGGATACAAGCAACAAAGTTACAGTCATATGTGGAAAGAGATGGAAGGAAGAATGAGATCACATTAAGAGGAGCGGAAAAGTAAGTTTGGGGGGGAAGGGGCAGACGCTCCTCAAACAGCCTCCCTCTTCGGCCTGCGAGGGGCAAAACGACTTCGGCTACCTAGGCGGCCGGCGCGGAGACGGCCCCCAAAACTCGGCTTCTTCTCCCCCGTCTCTCCGGGATTCGGAGTGCCCGTCATGTCCGCTCGTCCTGAGATGCGACCGGACGCGAAACCCGACCGGACCGCCAAAACGGTAACCAAGAGGAAGTCAGGGCTGGGAGGGAAAGGGCAGCGTGTCACGTGGTTGCTGCCGGTAGTTCCTCCCCGAAGGCAAAAGCTCATCTTGGCGTCCCTGCGCCGGCATTTAGGGCCGTAGGGGATGGTCGGGAAGTATAAGGGGCCAGCTGTGACAGTTTTACATTCGCAGCTGTTTATAAATGCTCATAAACAGGAAGATACTCTGCCACCAAATAACCAGGCGCGGAATGCAAGGCTTCGGGGTCTTCAAGAAAGATCCGCCTTCCCTCGCTTCCAGTGGCCACAACTGCGGCAGGGGAAGGATAATCTAGGTGCCCCGTGACGAAACCGCGGCGGCCTCCTTGGCGTAGCCGGTAGGGGAGGAGTTTCGGATAATACTCGAGTGCAGCGCCGGATATTTCCCTTCATCAATAGGCCTTCCGTGGCTTGGCTGTGGGCTGGGAGTTCCTCGCCTTCCCGTCCCCCTCCACGTAGGGAGATTGAGGCGGTCCTATGAACGACGTGGAGACGTGGAATAAACACGGTTTCGCAAGTGAGTGGTGACAGGTGACTAGAGTGTGGCTCTCGGCGTCTCTGAGCATCTGCAGAGTGCCTTTCCACAGTCGGTAAGCAGCGCCTGACATCCTCCTCTCATCCTTCCACCTCTCCCAGGTGATCAGTGCGGGAGGGCCGGGTAGGGCAAGGCTGGTTTGTCATGGAGACTCGGCGTTTCTGTGGATGAAGGAAGAGAACCGAGAGGCTGAAGGGTGTCTTCTGCCCCATCCACCGAGCTGCCTTTTATAGTCGTGTTTTCTCTGAAAAGCTGTCTCTTTCCCTTTGTAGGTACTCTGGCCTCATAATGGCTGCTTCAGATGAGCTCAAGTTTCGTGGTGAGTATTTTCTCACCATTTAAGCAGATATGGACACCTAGTCAAGCAATGTTTTCCCTTTTGTTAGGTTTTGTTATTTATGAGATACCTCAATTATGCCATGTAGCTTACTGTGTCTGCACTAGAAGCACTCTTGTCATCCTAGAGCAGGGGTCCCTAACCTTTTGGACCTCAGGGACCACCAGGCCCATAGTTTTAAATCCCGGGGACCACTAATACGAATCCAGCGCGCCGCTTGCTGAAGCACCTGGACTCCCAATGATGGGATGGGGTCCTTCAGGCACTATCCCTCCTCTCTCTTTTTCTCTTTCTCCCCCCCTCCCCTCTCTCTCCACTCTTTCTCTCATTCTGTCTCCTCCCCTCTCTCTTTCGCTGTCTCCCACTCATTCTGTCATCTCTCTTTCTCTCCTCTCTCTTTTTCTCTTTCTCCCCCCCTCCCCTCTCTCTCCACTCTTTCTCTCATTCTGTCTCCTCCCCTCTCTCTTTCGCTGTCTCCCACTCATTCTGTCATCTCTCTTTCTCTCCCCCCCTCTCTTTCTCTCTCTCTCCCCCACTCTTTCTCATGGGCCAGCCAGTGTCTTGGGACTGAGAGGAAGTCAATCGTCCCCCCGAGACTGAGGTGCAGAATCACCAACAATGGATGGAAGAAACTTGCAGCTTTGCAGTGCAGCCCTCGCCGGCTGGAATGAGATAATAGTGCAGGGGGGGGATGGTGCAGGTGGGCCAAAGCAACGGGTGGTGGGAACCCCAGGCTGTTTCTTCCCCCTGCTTTAGCTTCCTGTCGGCTGAATCCACCAGTGGCTGTCCCCGCCCCTCGCCCTCCCTTTCCAGTTACTTCTCACCTGGCAAGGGAAGGGGAGGGGGCGGAATGGAGATTCGCTCCATATTCCAGAATGGGAGTGAAGCTTCGTCTCTTGCTGGATCTTTCTCTCTCTCCCACTCTTTCTAATGGGCCAGCCAGTGTCTTGGGGCTGAGAGGAAGTCAAGCATCTCCCCGAGAAACCAAGATGCAGGTGCACCAACAAAGGCCAGAAGAAACAGCCGTGAAATCCAGCTCCCGCTCTGGAATATGGAGCGAATCTCCATTCCCCCCCCCCCTTCCCTTGTCAGGCGAGGGGCGGGGACAGCCACTGGTGGATTCAGCCAACAGAAAGCTACAGCAGGGAGAGCCTGGGGTTCCCGCCACCCGTTGCTTTGGCCCGCCTGCACCGCCCCCCCCCTTGCACCATTATCTCATTCCAGCTGACGAGGGCTGCACTGTAAAGCCTCAAGTTTCTTCCATCCCTTGTTGGTGCTTCTGCACCTCAGTCTTTCGGAGGGATGATTGACTTCCTCTCAGCCCCAAGACACTGGCTGGCCCATGAAAAAGAGTGGGTGAGAGAGACAGAAATAATGAGAGAGAAAGAGTGGGGGAGGGAGAGAGAGAAAGGGGGGAGAGAGAATGAGAGAAAGAGTGGGGGAAAGAGAGAGAAAGATCCAGCAAGAGATGAAGCTTCGCTCCCATTCTGGAATATAAAGCGAATCTCCATCCCCCACTCCCCTTGCCAGGTGAGGAGTGACTGGGAAGGGAGGTTGAGGGGTGGGGATAGCCACTGGTGGATTCAGCCGACAAGAAGCTACACCAGGGGAAGAAACAGCCCAGGGTTCCCGCCACCCGTTGCTTCGGCCTGCCTGCACCGTCATTCCCCCACCCTTGCACCATTACCTGATTCCAGCTGGTGAGGGGTATGCTGCAAAGTTACAAATTGCCCGAACCTCCTTCAACAGCGGAGATTTACAGTCCCACCATGAGCTGCGTGGCTAATCCCATCTTCTAGAGCTCTAGTCATGGGACATGGCCAATGCTTATCCCAGAACAGAACTCCATTCGGGTGCACCACGGACCACCAACATTTTCTTGCGGACCACCAGTGGTCCGCAGACCATTGGTTGGTGACCGCTGCTTTAGTGAACAACTCTTATTACATTTGTGATTTTCCATATCATACTTTTAAGCTGCACTATATTCTGATTTTTCTGAATGTATAAGATAATGACTTTAGTAATACTGAAAGGGAAATATAACTCTTATGGATAGTACACATAGATAAAATGATCCTGTTACTGTAAATATAAATGTAGCTCTTTTCCCCCACTATTTTGACAAATATTGAGTGATATTCTTATGTGTTCTTAGAAATTCTTTTAATTTCTAAGTCTTGCATTTAAATGAAAGAAAATTCAAACTTTGTGGATATTTTTTTCTTCTTGGGGCATCATTAACATTTCTAAGATTTCTCCAAAAATCTCTGAGGAAATGTCTTCTAATTTCCTACTTTTTTTGCTTAAAAATCCAAATTGTCTGCAAAAGCTCAGATCCTTTTTCTGCCTTTGTTCACATGCTTCTTAAATACTTAAAAAAATATTTTTTATTTAGTATGCACTAGCAAAATTTCCTAAGTTTAGAAAGTGCTGTTGCAGGTGGCCCTTTAATGTCAGACTGAAGTTTGATTTGAGTCAATTGGATGAAATTGATATTTTCTCTGCAGAATTTAATGAAGCCATGGATTTGCTGGCTGGGAATGCTGATGCTACTACTCCTAGCATTAGTGAGAGGCAAAGCCACACAACTCTAAATATGTCTTCCAGCTGTAATGAGGAATATGAGCCAGATGAAGAAGATGACAAAACTGAGGTGAGTTTTGGGGAGATGGAGGAAGCTGCGTGAACTTAGTCTAGGGACGTTTTGACATAAATTGGGAGATAGTGTACACATGAGAGACATAGATAATAATCATGTTTTGATTAGCAGAGTAGTAGACATACTTATTTATTGCAGAAAATATTTTTCCTAACATGTGTCAGAGGAACATAGAAATGTATTTGTCATATATATATATGCTAAATTTATGTTTTTCCGAAAGTTTGAGGTGATGTATGCAGAATTTAATTTTGTGTGCAATAACATTCCTGCACAGTATGTAAAGTTGGGCTGAAGGATGACTAGTCCAGAGTTGTTTGTTTTGCTTTCATAAGTGAGGATGGACTGGAACTGAGATATCCAGGACCTAGCTGAAAACTTTAACCACTGGCTGTTTAGCTATTGGGTAACTATCTTACCTGTCCTGGCTACTATGAAATTTGACCTCAATATTTGATATACATTTAATATGATGCCCATTTTATCCCAGCAGGGAAGAGTAGGAAAATTTGCATCTTAATTTCTGACACCTCCCTACTTTTTCACTGTAACTGATGATTTTTATTCAGCTGTTTATAAGATTTAATATCCAATCTTCCAATACTACTCCATCAATCAAATATAATTTCAAATAAAATCTCTCAAATATATTATTCATCCACAATATAACAGTAAGCAGTTAAAATCATTACATCCACATTATCTAAATTCATAAATTTCACTTTCCATCCTTCACAATTGAATAATATCATCCCATAGATTTATACCATACGAATAGCAAATAACAAAAATCCTATAATTTATATCCTAAACAAATCAATTCCAAAAATTAACCATAATCATCATATTCACATCTTAAACATTCCTCCCCTCTCCCATTCTATTTTCCATCATTTCCAAACCAATTAACTTAGCATCTAACAACAAAGGATTCCCACTCTTTAAAACATTAATATAAAAATGTCTCGCTTTCATAACTGAATTAAGAAAATACTTTCTGCCTCTAAAATTCACTGACAAACCCATTGGGACTTCCCATCTAAAATATATCTGATGTTTCTTAAACTCATCCACTAAAAAAGCAAATTCTCTTCTCTTTCTTAACATTTTAGGAGGAATTTCCTTCATCATTTTATATCTTGTCCCAATATTTGAAATATATTTTTATAAAAGGCTTGCAAAATTTCATACCTAACCTTTTTAGTTGTAAAATAAATAACCACATCCCTCGGTACTCTATTTTGTCTTGCCCACCAAGAATTAACACGATAAATTCTTTCAATATTAGTCTCAAAATCTTCTGGCTCCACACCCTTTATCTGAGCAAAGGCTTGCGTAAAAATCTCCTTTAAATTTTCCTTCCTATTTTGTTTCAACCCCCTCACCCTTATAGCATATTCCATTAATCTATATTGTAATATTACTCTTTCTTCATCTGCCCTATCTATCTTTGCCTGTATATCTTCCATCTTATTATCTAAGTTCCAATTGTTTTGATTTTTTTGAGTTTCTTCTATTTTCCTTTGCCACTCTAAATTAGCTTTATTAATTTCTGCAAAATCATCCTCCATCTGAATACAAGAGCTCAATATTTGCGCAATTGCATCCTTTACCATTTTCATTTCCCTCTTCTGCTCTTCCACCACTTCCTTAAAATCCAACATCTCTTTCTCTATTTCATCAAATTTTTGATCTATTTCTAAAAAATGACTCTCCAAAAACTCCTGTAAAAAATTTCTTAATTCCTTTTTAATTTCTTCTTTTAATTTTTGAATCTGAGCTGAAGAAATTTCAAAGTTTTTAATGACTTTTGGCACTATTTGCTTAAAAGCCATTTTTTTAAAAAAAATATAGCTTAATAATGGACCAAGAAGGGAAAAAAAAATTAAAAAAGAAAAATTCAAAAAACTTTTCTTCTAAATCACTATAATCCCAAAGAAGAAGAAAAAATATAAATCATAAGATTCTCGTTTCTTCCATTTAATCATTCCTATATATCTTCTATTTCGACACTAGCTGTTAGTAAGCATTTCTTTAACTTTCGTTTTCAATATACACATTCCACAAAACCGCCATTTGCTTTCTTCTCTTCTATCTTCGCAGCAAATATATCCTCAGGGGCTTGCAGTCTTCTTACAAACAAATGTTAAAACTCCAGTTTCTGCTCCGTCCACGTTACAGTCCATCATAAATCAACTCCAACCGTGGAAATTGGACGCTTCGTTTGTCCGCCATAAAGGCAGAAGCCTCGCCCAGCCAGGAGCTTATCAGGCTATGGAAGGAGATCTCCCTGTAAGCCTTTGAAGCTTATTAGGGTGTCTCAACTTCAAACCTGAATGCTCATCTTTCCTTCTTTGCCCGAAGGAGAGAATTCCAAGCTGTCGGACCCAGATTTACGATGTCCTGACAGCTCTTACTGACTAGGGAGTTAGCAGCTAAATCATAGCTGCTCTCCACGAAGCGGAGCCATACCGGAAGTCTAACTATAGTATTTCTTGACAAATTCACATTAAAGCTCCAAAAAGGAATTGGTTATAATTTGGAATTCATGCAACAAATTAGGAATAAAATTAGCTCTGTTAGTTTGCTAACATGAACAGGGCAGAAATAATCATATTTTTTAAAAATAGAGAAATTAGCAAACTCAGCCACAATACAGAGATCAAAGTGACAATGGTGAACTCATTATTCCTATCTGATACTCCAAACGCTGAAACTAGCTAGGATGGGCAATGTTTGAGGGACTAAACTTCAGGAGGCCATATAATCTTTAATCTCCTAAACATGCTTATGATTACTAAAGAAGGGTACCCCCTTCTCTGTGGGGGCACCTACCCTCTGGAATGAGCTTCCCCCAGGACTTCGACAACTTCCTGACCTCTGGACCTTTCGCCGCGAGCTGAAGACGTATCTATTCTTCCGAGCAGGACTGGCTTAAATAGGGTTTTTAAATATGGATTTTATTGGGGTTTATTTTATATTTTGTATTGTATTTTAAATTTTAGGCCACATTGAATAAGTTTTTTAAAGAGTGTTTTTATTGTAATATATTGTATTATTTTATCTGCCTGTTTACCGCCCTGAGTCCTTCGGGAGAAGGGCGGTATAAAAATTAAATTATTATTATTATTATTATTATTATTATTATTATTATTATTAAAGAAGTTGAAAGGGTTTTAAATTGGAGAACAGAGGCAAGCTCAATTTTTGGCCGTTTGGGGAGCAGTTAAGGTGTTTAAGGGTGGGGATTAAGAAAATTAACAAAATGCAGATTTTTTTGGGTGCTGAATTTTAGCAGCAGAATTTTGGAGATGGTGATGTTTTACACACCATGTGGGTAGAGCTACTATTCTAGCTTCTATTTACATTTTTTTTTAAAAAAGTTTATTTTATTTCTTATAAACACATTGTAAGTGTGCATTCTCTTATTCATGGTTAATCACACGTATACATATAATTTTTTTAATAAAAAAGTTTATTTTTACATTCATATCCAACAACTCATCCAATGTACAGTCATATACAATTAGTCAGGCTTGCCCAGTCACCACCCCCTCCTTTTAACTCTCTTCCCTCTTCTACCTTCTTCTACTTTCCAGACCTTCCTCCCCTTCTCTTATCTACATCCTCTCCTCCCGCCACCCTAGACCTTCCTTCTCCCTCTTCTACCCCTCTTCCTTCCTCTTCTCCCTCTTCTACCCCTCTTCTCCTCTTTCCTACCTCCTACTCTCTACTTTCTCCCTCCCCACCATTCTAAAATGGTAGCTGGGCAGACCCGACCCTACATTAATTATATTTATACATCTTCAGTAATCTCTGTACATTAACTATCACTCCATCCTCTACCCTCAAACCCACCCACCCCCGTTCCACTTCCCCTTACCCCCCACCCCCCCACCTGACTTCCCAGAACAAAATGCAGGGTATCAAAACTAACAATCATAATCCAAAATAAATCTTAAATTATAATCTCTAGTCACTCCACACATAATCACACTCTTAATTCCCTTCTCCTTCAAAAATATATCTAATACAAAATATTTCCTAAATTTACTCATATGCTATTCGATATTTTTTTATCTGATACTTATTTTGAATATAATCAATCCACATTTTCCATTCTAAAATATATTTTTCTTGTGTATAGTCTTTTAAATAAGCAGAAATTTTTGCCATTTCTGCCAGATTTGATACTTTAAGTGTCCATTCTTCATTTGTAGGTAATTATTCTTTCTTCCAATATTGAGCAATCAAAAGTCTTGTGGCTGTTATTAAGTTCAAAATCAATTTAGTCTCTATAGCTGTACAATCCATAATTATTCCTAGTAGAAAGAACTGTGGAGTAAACTTAATCTTCTTTTTCAGAATGTTCTGCATGATCCACCATACTTTAATCCAAAATGCTTTAACTTTTTTACAAGTCCACCATACATGGTAATATGTGGCATCTTCACAATCACATCTCCAACATTTAGCCTGTACATTAGGATACATACATGACAACTTTTTGGGGTCTAAATGCCATCTATAAAACATCTTATAAAAATTTTCTCTCATATTTTGCGCTTGTGTAAATTTAACATTCCTCACCCAAATTCTTTCCCAAGTTTCCAACATTATTGGTTGCTGAAAATTTTGTGCCCACTTAATCATACAATCCTTAACCAATTCAGTCTCTGAGTCTATTTCTACTAATACATTATACAACCTCTTAATATGCTGTTGACCTTGATCTCTCATTTGTTTTAACAAATTATCCTCAGTTTGCTTAATACCTATTTTTTGATCTAATTTCCATCTAGCTTGTAATTGTCCATATTGAAACCATGTATAATTTTTCCCTTCTTCCCCCATCTTTTCTCTGGATTTTAACTGTAATTCCCCCTTTTCCATACAAAGGAGTTCTTTATAAGTAACTACCTCCATCTTTTGATACATATTTATATCACGTGTCTCGGGATTGCCCATATTGGAATCTTTCCATCTAATTTATATTGATATTTCCTCCAGACCCTCAATAATGCATTTCTAATTATATTATTTTTAAATATCTTATCAGCTTTCTTATCATATAATAAATAGGCATGCCACCCATATAACAAACCATAACCTTCTATATTCAAAACTCTTTCCTCAGTTAAATTAATCCAATCAGTAATTAATGATAAGACAACTGCTTCATAATACAATTTTAAATTAGGCATTTTAAGACCCCCCTTTCCCTTGTGTCCTGCATTATTTTTAATTTTATTCTTGGTTTTTTGCCCATCCATACAAATTTATTAATCCCCTTTTGCCATTCCTGTAATTTAATATCATTCTTAAGCACCGGTATCATTTGAAACAAAAATAAAAACCTGGGCAAAACATTCATTTTTATAGCCGCTATTCTTCCCAGCAAAGATAGTTGTAACTTCTTCCAACTCTCCATTTCTTTCCATACCTTCTGCCACAATACCTCATAATTATTTTTGTATAATTTGACATTTGAAGCTGTAATATATATTCCTAAATATTTAATCTTTTTAACGATTTCAAAACCCGTAGTTCTTTCTAACTCTTCTTTTTGTTGTGTATTCATATTTTTAGTTATCATCTTTGTCTTTTGCTGATTCACCTTAAATCCAGATACTTTACCATACTGACCAATTATTTCTTTTAAACCAGTAGCTGAAAATATTGGTTGTTTTTTTTTTGTTTACATTTATACCCCGCCCTTCTCCGAAGACTCAGGGCGGCTTACAGTGTATAAGGCAATAGTCTCATTCTATTTGTATATTTTTACAAAGTCAACTTATTGCCCCCCCAACAATCTGGGTCCTCATTTTACCTACCTTATAAAGGATGGAAGGCTGAGTCAACCTTGGGCCGGGCTCGAACCTGCAGTAATTGCAGGATTTGTGTTCTTAATAACAGGCCTTACCAGCCTGAGCTAAACCGGCTCAGTTGGTTGAGATACAGTAACAACCAAGTCATCTGCAAAAGCTCTTAATCTTTGGCATTGAGGGACGCGAAACATTCATACGTTTCCTCCCTCATTGCGTTGGCAGATAACCACCCGGCCACCCTGTTTCGGGTGACCCGCTCTCTCCTTCAACAGGAGGGGCGGGAGGACCCATTACAAGGGTGTGCCGAGGAGTTTAACGGTTATCTATACGATAAAATCGTTCAGCTTCGGGATGGATTGGATCAAAATTGGGTAGATCCAGGCGAGAGGTTCGAGACTCGTCTTATTGAGACTGTTTGGGATAGTTTTGACCCTGTGACTCCCGAGGACATGGACAGGTTGCTAGGGAGCTTGAATGCCACCACATGTTTACTGGACCGTGCCCCTCCTGGTTGATACTGGCCACGCGGGAGCTGACACGAGGCTGGCTCCCGGGGATTACAAATGCTTCTTTGCGGGAGGGGGTCTTTCCTGCTGCCTTGAAAGAGGCGGTGGTGAGACCCCTCCTCAAGAAGCCTTCCCTGGACCCAGCTGTTTTAGGAAATTATCGTCCGGTCTCCAACCTTCGCTTTACGGCGAAGGTTGTAGAGAGTGTGGTGGCACGTCAATTACCCCAGTACCTGGATGAAACTGTCTATCTAGACCCGTTCCAGTCCGGCTTTCGACCCGGATACAGTACGGAGACGGCTTTGGTCACGTTGGTTGATGATCTCTGGAGGGCCAGGGACAAGGGTTACTCCTCTGCCCTGGTCCTATTAGACCTCTCAGCGGCTTTCGATACCATCGACCATGGTATCCTGTTGCGCCGGCTGGGGAGTTTGGGAGTGGGAGGCACCGTTTATCGGTGGTTCTCCTCCTATCTCTCTGACCGGACACAGATGGTGTTGGCAGGGGGGCAGAGATCGACCCCGAGGCGCCTCATGTGTGGGGTGCCGCAGGGGTCGATTCTCTCGCCTCTCCTGTTCAACATCTATATGAAGCCACTGGGTGAGATCATCAGTGGTTTTGGGGTAAGGTACCAACTGTACGCTGATGATACGCAGCTGTACTTTTCGGCCACCCCAACGAAGCTATCGAAGTTCTGTCCAGGTGTCTAGAAGCCGTACGGGTCTGGATGGGGAGGAACAGGCTCAAGCTTAATCCCTCCAAGACGGAGTGGCTGTGGATGCCGGCATCCCGGTACAGTCAGCTGCAGCCGTGGCTGACTGTTGGGGGCGAGTCATTGTCCCAGATGGAAAGAGTGCGCAACTTGGGCGTTCTCCTGGATGGGCGGTTGTCTTTTGAAGATCACTTGATGATTGTCTCCAGGAGAGCTTTTTATCAGGTTCGCCTGATTCACCAGTTGTGCCTCTTCCTGGACTAGGATGCCCTATGCACGGTAACTCATGCTCTTGTTACCTCTCGCTTGGACTACTGCAATGCTCTCTACATGGGGCTCCCCTTGAAGAGCACCCGGAGGCTCCAGTTAGTCCAGAATGCAGGTGTGCTGGTGATAGAGGGAGCGGTTCGGAGTTCCCATGTAACACCCATCCTGCGCAGACTGCACTGGCTGCCTGTTGTCTTCTGGGTGCGCTTCAAGGTATTGGTTACCATCTTTAAAGCGCTCCATGGCTTAGGATCGGGATACTTACAGGACCGTCTACTGCCATCTTCTATCTCCCAGCAACCTGTGTGTTCTCACAGAGAGGGACTCCTTAGGGTGCCATCAGCCAAGCAATGTCGACTGGCGGCTCCCAGGGAAAGGGCCTTCTCTGTGGGGGCTCCTACCCTGTGGAACGAACTTCCCCCTGGACTTCGACAATTACCTGACCTTCGGACCTTTCACCGCGAACTTAAGACTTATTTATTCTGTCTTGCTGGACTGGCTTGAATTTTTAAATCTTTTAGCTGATTTTATGGGTTTGAAATTTTTATTAATTTTATAGAGTTGATTGTATTTTAAAATGGGGCCAAATTGAATAAGTTTTTTAATGTCTGTTTTTAGTATTGTATGCGTTGTTGCTGTATTTTATCTTGGCTATAAACCGCCCTGAGTCCTTCGGGAGAAGGGCGGTATACAAATTAAATAATAATAATAATAATAATAATAATAACAATAACAATAATAATAATAATAATAATCATCATCATTATTATTATTATTATTATTTTGCTGTTTAATTCTAATTCCCTTTATTCGATCGGAACCACGTATTTTATTCAAAAGAATTTCTAAAGTTAAAATAAAAAGTAATGGAGACAAGGGGCATCCCTGTCTCGTCCCTTTCCCAATTTTAAAAGTTTCTGTTAACCCAACATTTACTATTATTTGTGCTGGTTGCGTCTGATATATTGCTTTAATTGCATGGATAAAATAATCCCCAAATTGCATTTTTTCTATTACTTTAAACAAAAACTGCCAATCCAATCTGTCAAAGGCTTTTTCAGCGTCCAGAAAAAAGAGTGCCGCTGAAACTTGGTTGTTTCGTTCCAAATATTCAAGTAAATTTACAATTTGCCTCACATTATATCTCATCTGCCTACCCTTAATAAATCCTGATTGATCATTATGAATTATTTGATTCATCACTGGCATTAATCTATTAGCAAGTATCTTGGCAAATATCTTGTAATCAGTATTTAAAAGGCCTACAATTCTCTGGTTTAATACCATCTCGATCTTCCTTCGGTATTAACAAAATAAAAGCTGTCCTCCATGAAGGGGGAACATCCCCTCCCATTTGAATTTTATTAAATAACTCTTTAAGTGGTTCAACCATCTCATTTTGTAAATTTTTATAATAAACAGCTGTTAAACCATCCGTACCTGGTGCTTTACCGATTTTAAGCTGCTTAATTGCTAACAAAATTTCCTCTGAAGTAATTAATTGATTCAATTCTTCCCTTTGATTTTCTGTAAGCTCACAAATATATTGTTGTTGTAAATATCTTTCTAGCTCTGTATCATCAATCATATCCCTAATATATAACTTAGTATAATACTCTAAAAACACTTTTTTAATCAAATTCTTTTGATCACTTCCTTGCCCCTATATTCTATTTTATCAATTGTTCGTGATTTCTGTTTTTTCTTTATTAAATAGGCAAGCCATCTTCCTGGCTTGTTAGCATTATTGAACGTATTATGTTTTACATATTGTAAATTAATTGCTACTTGATCTGCCATCAACATGTTAAACTGACCTCTTAATATATTTATTGATTCTTTTATTTTACTATTTCCTGGGCTATTTATCAATAACTGTTCTTTCTTTTTAATTTCCTCTTCCAATTCCTTTTTCTTTTTCTGCAGTTTATTTTTATATTTAATGTTCATTTGTATAAGATTTCCTCTCATATAAGCTTTACTAGCGTCCCAAATCATCTCTATAGATGTCTTTTTTTTCATATTCATAATAAAAAATTCTTTCATTTGCTTTTTACATTCATTTACATTTTGTTCGTATTTAAACAAGTTCTCATTCAACCTCCATAATCTCCTAGGCTCCTTTTCCTGATCAAACTCAATCCAAACTGGACTATGATCAGATAGAGTTCTTGAATAAATCTTCGTCTTCTTCACTCTGGAGTACAAATCATTAGAAATCAAAATAAAATCAATCCTCGAAAATGATTGATGCCTGTCAGAAAAGAAGGTAAAATCCCTCTCTTCTGTATTATGTTCTCTCCAAATATCTCTTAATTCCAAGTCCTCCATCATTTCAAAAAAAGCCTTTGGTAGTTTTGCCTGGCTTGAAATCTTCCTTAAACTTTTTTTGTCTTTTCGAGTATCCAACACACCATTCCAATCGCCCATTAATATATATGATTTATAATCCCAAAATACTATTCTTTTATGTAAAAACTTGAAAAAAAATTCTTCTTGTTGATTTGGAGCATAAACTCCTATAATGTCTTCTTTCCCTCAAACAAAAGTTCAATAGCAATATATCTTCCTTACTTATCCACCTCAATTAATTTTGCTGATATATCCTTCTTTATATATATAACTAAACCGTTGTTTTTTTCCAAAGAGGAGGCAACAAAATGTACTCCCAGTTTTGAATTTATCAAATATTTCTGGTCTAAAGATCTAATATGTGTTTCTTGTAAACAGATAATGTCGTTTTTAAATTGTTTCAAATAATGAAATACTTTCCTTCTCTTCTGTGGTGAATTCAAACCCATTAATATTCCAAGATAATAGTTTAATTGCCATTATCGGCCAAAGGAAACTTTTGGAACACCAGCCGTAGATCACATTTTGCATAATATACTATTATACCAGTTGGAATATCCCATCTATATTCATTCTGGCGTTTTTTAAGTTCATTCACCAGGAAGGCAAATTCCTTCCTAGCCCTTAACATTTTTGGTGGAATTTCCTTTAATATTAAGATATCTTGACCAGCAACCTGAATCTTCTCCTCCTTATATGAAGCTTGCAGAATCTGATTTCTCACTGTTCTATTTGTAAAATAAATAACAACATCCCTTGGCAACATTTTTTGCCTTGCTATCCAAGAATTCACACGATATATTTTGTCAATTTGATAAGCCACATCTGCTGGACGGGCTTCTAATATCTCAGCAAATGCTTCAGAAAAAATTTCTCTTAAGTTCTCTTGTCTATTCTCCTTTAAGCCACTGATTCTTAAAGCAAATTCCATATTTCTGTATTGTATCAAAACTATTTCATCATCTGTTTTTTCCATTTTACTTTGAAATTCATCCATTTTATTTTCTAATTTTGAATTAAATTGCTTGATTTCCTCAACTTCCTTTTCTAATAAAATTACATTTGTTGCCAAACTTTATACTGTAATTACAAATCCTTCTTTAACTTCTTTATTTCCCACTTGAATTTCTAATATCTGCTCTTTCATTCAGACATTTCATCAGTTATTACTTTAACTTTTTCTTGTATAAAATCCTTCAAATTCTCCTGTAATCCTCCAAATTCAATGTTCTAATATCTGCTGTATGAGCTGGAGAGGCATCAGCTGATGAAATTCCAGAGCCCTTTGTTACAGTAGACTTTAATTGTTTGGCTGCCATCTTCTATAAAATTGTTTATTTATTTATTTATTTCCAACTTAATATTCACTTTAAATCTTCTTAACCTCCTAAAAACACAGTCTTTTAAAGCAATATTTAAAAATCTCCCCTAGATTCTATCAGCAGGCAGCAAGGAGTTAAAGTAGCAAACAGCATGCAATTTACCAGCGGCACATGGCAAGCAGTAAAAGTTCTGTCACTTTCGCTTTCCACTCGTTAGCTTAACAATTCGCCACCATTTTCTTGCTATTTTCAAGCTTGTTACAAAGTAACGGGGAATTGGCTTGGCTACTTGCATAAAGTTCTCCCACTTTCGTTCTGTCCGGTATAATCCTTTATTGTCCAAAATAGATCTTGGCGTTTGGTCGTGGTGATTGAATCCGCCAAAGCAGAAAAATCCTCGGATCTGGAGCACTTCGGGTTGCTGGAGGGAACTTAACCCTTTTTTCTCAGGGGTTTTAGGGAAGTTCTACTTCTACCCTGCAGCTCACCTCCTCTTCTTCTCCCGAAGAGGGTTTTTTTCGAACCGCTGGACGGCAGATTTAAGCTGTCCTAGCGATTCCACATAATCCAGAGGTTGGCGATCGTAAACATCGCCGCCATTACCTACGGTGCCAAACCGGAAACCTACATATACATATAATTTTTAAAGAAAAAAAACACTTTTGAATTACATTCAGGATTGCTCTTCTACCCTTTCTTTTCTCTCATTTTACAACAAACCTTCTTTCTTTCTTTCTTTCTTTCTTTCCCTTCCCTACCTTCTTCTCTCCTCTCCTAATTTCTTCTTTCCTCCTCTCCTTCCTCTTTCCTACTTCCTCTTCCTTTCCCCACTCCTCCCTTCTTCTCCCCCTATTTAACCACCTCTCCTACTCTTTTCCCCTATCCTTTCTTCCTCTCCTTTTCCCTTTCTTCCATTCCTCTCTCCTCCTCTCCTATCTTGCCCTCTACTACCCTCTCCTTTCTTTCTCCTTTGTTGTCCAATATTTCCACTCTTGGTATCCGAGCAGCCCCAATTTTCTATTAATATATACTTTCTTTTCAATTTTACCCTTTACACATCTATCATCATAATTGTACATTTATATAATAACATTTTTCCCCATCCTCTTTTTCTATTTACACTGGTGTCCCCTGGGTTTCTATTTCCTTTTGTCTTCTCTCTCATTTAACTTTACCTTGTCATTTATGTCATCTTTTATTCATATTTCTTTTCTAACCATACATAAAATCTTCCCCATGTCTTGAAATACACCGATCCCTCTTTATCTTCTATTCTTAATGTTAATCAGCTCATTTCCGCAGTCTAAAATCTTCTTCATTACTTCATCTTCTGACGGGATTTTTTCTACCTTCCAATTTTGTGCAAATACAATTCTTGCTGCTGTTGTTATTTATGATTAAATATGTATCTTCTTTACTATATCTCTCCGGTAAAATACCCAATAAAAAAATCTCTGGTTTTAATTATGTACACTGATGTAACATTTCCTCTAACCATGTCTGTATTCTAAACCAATATTTTTTGCTTCTGTACATGACCACCAGATATGATATGATCCCGGCAAATTCAAACATTTCCAACATTTAGCTGATTTATCCTTACACATTTTT
Organism: Ahaetulla prasina; assembly: GCF_028640845.1. Taxonomy (NCBI): domain Eukaryota; kingdom Metazoa; phylum Chordata; class Lepidosauria; order Squamata; family Colubridae; genus Ahaetulla; species Ahaetulla prasina. Next base: position 187,985,380 of record NC_080540.1, read on the forward strand.
GATAACCTTTCTGGTGGCATATAAAACATTTTATATATATTTTCTTTATATGCAGTTGCCATTGTTAATTTATAATTCCTTTCCCATAGTTGTTGCCATCTCTCTAATTCTATTGTATAACCAAAATTTTTCACCCATGTTATCAATGTCTCTTTTACTTCTTCATCTTCTAATCTAATTTGCAATAAGTAATTATACAGTTTTTTAATCATTTTTTCATCTGTTCCAGTCATTTTCTCATCCAACTCTGATTTTCCCAAATTAAAACCATATTGTTTCAAGTCTTTATCATATCTTGATTGTATTTGCAATTGCATGTACCAGTCAGTCTCAATCCCTTGTTTTTCTAGTTCTTGTTTCTGTTTTAATTCTCCCTTCTCTGTTAAAATGTCTTTATATCTCACAATATTTTCCATGTTGATCGTATTTGGATGTGTCAATGCTTCTATTGTTGAAAGCCACATTGGTATTTCGATATGTTTTTCTTTCACTCTCTCCCATACTGTTAACAAACCATTCCTTATTACAGTGTCTCTGGAAGTATCCATGTATCCTGTTTTTCCCATACCATAGAAAAGCATGCCAGCCTAGTTGCAGATCATGTCCTTCCAAAGTCAATAGTCTTGTATTTCTCAATAAAATCCATTCTTTAACCCAAGTCAACATCGCTGCTTGATGATAAAGTTCCCAATTTGGTAGGCCGAACCCTCCTCTAGTTCTAGAATCTTGAAGTAGTTTAATTCTTGCTTTTTTTCCTTGCCATATATATTTCCATATCATTTTATTCAAATTTTCAATGTATTTTTTCTCCAATTTTATCAGAATCGTTTGAAAGAAAAACAAAATTCTTGGGAGTATATTTATTTTAATTAACACTATTCTTCCCATTAGTGATAATTGCAAATTTTTCCATTTTCCCAAATCTATTTCAATTTGATTCCTCAATTTGTAGTAATTATCTTTCTTCACAGTAATACACCTTGAAGTTAATTTAATGCCCAAGTATTTCACTTTCTTCAGTATTTGAATATCTAGCTTCTCCATTAGTTGCTTCTTTTGCTTTTCTCTCATATTTTTAACTATAATTTTTGTCTTATCTTTATTAATTTTCAATCATGCTACTTCTCCATATTCCTCTATTTGCTCAATTAACTTTGGATCGTTTCTGTTGGTTCTTCCCTAATAAATAAATGCTTGTAGTTTATAGTCTTCTCTTTTGATTTTCATTCCTTTTATTTCTTTATCTTATTTTTCTGTTTAAAATTTCTAGGGTTAAAATAAATAATAATGAAGATAGCGAACATCCTTGTCTGGTTCCTTTTCTAATATCCACTTTTTCTGTCATTTCACCATTTACTATTACCTTTGCCGATTGATCTTTATATATAGTTTTGACCATATTAATAAACCTATCCCCAAAGTCCATCCTTTGTAGTTTTATAGTCATAAATTGCCAATTCACATTATCAAATGCTTTCTGTGCATCTAAAAATAACAATGTCATTTGTTATCGGAATGTGTTTCATAGTATTCCAATGTATGCATTATAATTCGTATATTATCTCTAATCTGTCTTTTAGGTAAAAAACCATTCTGATCTGGATGTATGAATTCATTTAACAACCTCTTCAATCTTTCAGCCATAATTGATGTAAATATTTTATAGTCTGCATTTAATAGTTAAATTGGTCTATAATTCTTTATTTGTTGTAGATCTGTTTCTTCTTTTGGTATAAGAGTCATATATGCCTTCATCCATGAGTTTGGAACCTTGGCTTCTGTTAATAAATCATTAAATACTTGTAACATTGTATTGCTTAATAAATCTTGCAGCTTTTTGTATAGTTCTGCTGGTAATTCATCTGCTCCTGGGGTTTTTCCATTCTTCTGTTTTTTAATTCCCTCCATCAATTCCATCATTGATATTCTTTCTTCTAATGTCTTTTTAAATTTTTCTGGAATTTTAGGAATCATCACTTTTTCCAAATATTGTTCTATTTCCCCCTCTAGTATCTTCTCTTGTTGGTACAACTTCCTATAATATTTCTCAATTATTATTTTTCTTTTCCTCATTTTGATAACATATCTTTCCATCTTGATCTTATAATTGATAAATCAATTCCTTCTTCATTTTATATGCCAGCCATCTTCCTTTCTTATTTGCATTTTCAAAGAAATTTTGCTTTGTTGATTTTATTTTATTTGCCAGGCCTTTATTTTCTATTAAGTTCAATTTATGGTTTTGCAAGTCCATTAAATTTTTAATTTTTTTGTCTTGTGGATTTTTTTGCAAATCTTTCTCTAATTTGTTCTATTCCTCCTCCAACTTCTTTTGAGTTTGTCTATTCTGTTTATTCCTTTTTCCTACGTAAGTCATTACCAGTCCTCTTACATATGCTTTACTTGTATCACATAAATTTTGCAATGATGTATCTTCTTTTCTATTTTCTTTAAAGAAAACGGTCAGTTCTTTTTCCATGTATTGTAAAAAGTCTTTTTCATTTAATAAATTTTGGTTTAATGCCCTTCTCATTCTTTTTCTCTGCCCTTTCCATGTCATTGTTATTGGATTGTGGTCTGCCCATATATTTGCTTCTATATCAATCTTACATATCTTGGATATTAAATCTGTTGACAGCCACATCATATCTATTTTTGACCATGACATATGCCTGAATAGAATGTATACTGCTTCTCCTTTAAATTTCTTATTCTCCATGCATCTTGTAAACTTAATTCCTCTGTCATTGTATGAAATGCTTTGGGGAGCATCTTTCTTAAGAATGAGAGAGAGGGAGAGAGAGAGAGAGAGAGAAAGAATGAGAGAGAAAGAGGAGGAGGAGAGAAAGAATGAGAGAGAAGGGGGGAGAGAGAAAGATGAGAGAATGAGAGAGAATAAATGGGAGAGAGAGAAAGAGAGAATTATAGAGAAAGAGTGGGAGAGATGGGGGGGAGGAAAGAGAGAAAGAGAGAGGAGGGACTGCCTGAAGGACCCCAGCCCATCACTGGGAGTCTAGGCGCTTCAGCAAGCGGCACGCTGGATTCGTACTGTGGTCCGCGGGATTTAAAATTATGAACTTGGTGGTCCCTGAGGTCCAAAAGATTGGGGACCCCTGGCCTATAGCATATTTTTTAATTCTGCATTGGTTTTCTCTTGCTGTATTGTACTTTCTCCTGTCTTTTGTCCCATGGTGCCGGATGCTGTTGATATTGATGGTAATGATAGATGTGTTGTTTTCTTCATCTTGTTTCTTCTGTTCAAACTGCCCAAATTGTAATCCAAATAATCAAATTTTGAATCCAAAATCAAAATCAAGCTTAGGTTCAGGTTCTTGTTAGCCAATCCACTTACCGTATATACTCGAGTATAAGCCGAGTTTTTCAGCACGTTTTTTGTGCTGAAAAGCGCCCCCTCGGCTTATACTCGAGTCTACGTCTCGATGTACTTCGGGAACCCCGCACAGGAGACGCCAAAGAGGCGGCGAGATCGTCCGGCGGGATTTGCCCAAGGCTGAGCAGTTGCGCGGACCGAGCCAAGCGGTCCCAGTCAGCGAGCGGTGGCGGGCGGCGCTCGGCATGTCGAAACCCTCCTCCCTCAGCCGAGAAGGCTGGCGGCTCCCCGCCCGCGCGCGGACCGAGCCAAGCGGTCCCAGTCCAGCCAAGCGGTGAAAGCGACATGCGGCGCGCTCCGCTTTCACCGTTCGGCTGGACTGGGACCGCTTGGCTGGTCCGCGCGGGCGGGGAGCCGCCAGCCTTCTCGGCTGAGGAGAGGTTTCCCGACATGCCGAGCGCCGCCCGCCACCGTTCGGCTGGACTGGGACCGGCTTGGCTCGGGTCCGCAGTAACTCCCGCCAGGCTGTGCCGCGAGGAAACCATTTAAAAGCCCAGCTTCTGAAGCACGGAGGGAGAAGAAAGAAAGCCCTGGCGGTGCAGTGAGAGGGCGGGGCGGGGGAGCCGCCAGCCTTCTCGGCCGACGCTTTCACCGTTCGGCTGGACTGGGACCGGCTTGGCTCGGGTCCGCGCGGCGGGGGAACCGCCAGCCTTCTCGGCTGAGGGAGAGAGGGTTTCCCCGACATGCTGAGCGCCGCTCCACTTTCACCGTTCGGCTGGACTGGGACCGGCTTGGCTCGGGTCCGCAGTAACTCCCGCCAGGCTGTGCCGCGAGGAAACCATTTAAAAGCCCAGCTTCTGAAGCACGGAGGGAGAAGAAAGAAAGCCCTGGCGGTGCAGTGAGAGGCGGGCGGGGGCCGCCAGCCTTCTCGGCCGACGCCACCGTTCGGCTGGACTGGGACCGGCTTGGCTCGGTCCGCGCGCGGGCGGGGAGCCCCAGCCTTCTCGGCTGAGGGAGAGGTTTCCCGACATGCGGCGTCGGCCGAGAAGGCAGGCGGCTCCCACGCCCCGCCCTCTCACTGCACCGCCAGGGCTTTCTTTCTTCTCCCTCCGTGCTTCAGAAGCTGGGGTTTTAAATGGTTTCCTCACCGCAGGCGGGTAGGAGATGCTCGGGAGCAGCGGCGGAGGCAACCACCACGTCAGGAGGCTTTCAAGAAGGCGGCGTCCGAGGGGAGCAAGGCCATGATGCAGAAGCGCGCCAACCCCAAAGGCCCCGCCGGGGTGGCGCCCAAGACGGCTGAGCTGAAGGTCTTCAAGTCGGACAGCGTGGAGGCTCGCTTGCCGGTGGCCTCAAACCTGCGCAAGCAGAAGTCCCTCACCAACCTGTCTTTCCTGACCGACAGCGAGAAGAAGATGCAGCTCTACGAGCCGTAGCCTCAAAGGCGGCAAGCAGGCGCCCTCGCTCATGTCCAAGAACCTCTCCCGGTCCGAGCACTCACTCTTTCAGGCTAAGTTGGCCCCGGCCACCAGCAACAAACCGCCGCTGGCGCCGTTGCCTTCCAACCTGGGCAAGCCCAGCCGCATCCCGCGGGGGCCTTACGCCGAAGTCAAACCGCTCGAGCTAGTAGTCACCGTGCTGGGCGACCTGGAGCAGCTGCTCTTCAGCCAGATGCTCGGTGAGTCAGCCCGTCCCCTTCCTTCCCGTGGGGGTCTGCCGGGATTTCCCTTTGTTTAGAGCTGGGAATCCTCCTTCCTCAGCGGCCTTTCCCTGCCCCAGTCCTCAGAGCTCTCTCTCCGGATCGCTCTTCTAGTTGACCCTATACTTTAGGCTGGAACAAGCGGTTTGAGAACTGGGTTATTGCTTTACTATCTTCTCTTGCTTTTTCATGCTCGGGCAACCCTGGGCTTTCCCAGCACAATTGCAGAGTAGACGTTTTGCAATTTTCGTTCAAATAAATATTCATGTTATTTTACTTGGCTCTATCTTTATTTTTTACATTGACCAGTAGCTGCCTCATTTCCCACCCTAGGCTTATACTCGAGTCAATAGTTTTTCCCAGTTTTTTGTGGTAAAATTAGGTACCTCGGCTTATATTCGGGTCGGCTTATACTCGAGTATATACGGTAAGTAAAAAAAAAAAGTCTTCGTTGAAGAGAAAAACCAAAAATCAATATTTAAAAATTAAAAGCCCAAAATATATCAAGAAAAAGGGGTCCAAAAAGGCAATGAAATAAAAAAAAAGAAAAGAAAAATAGTCACTAAAAAAAATTAAACCAAGGGGAAAAGGCAAGAATAACAAATTTTCCAATGCCAAAAAATACAAATTAATCCAACAAGCGAAAAGCTGATTAAAAAGAAAGAGAAAAAAATATATCCAAAAATCCACCGTTTCAAATTTATAAATCCAGCAGGTAAAAACAATAGACAGTTCATTCTTTAACAGTTTGCAAATGTTTTATAACTTTCTTCCCCCTGCTGCAAAATCACAAGACTCTTTCTTATCAAAGTTCTCTTGCCAACTTTCAAAACACCGTCCAAGATCTTTTCACTCTTATCTTCTCCTTTATTCAGATTTTTTGTTTAATTTTCTGAAGCACCATTAGATGGCACTGCAGTTTACTCCCAGTACTTTTAAAATTATATTCAATCTAGTTTTCTTCTTCCAAAGTCAAATATAAATCTCTCTGACCGGTCGCAGATGGTGTTGACAGGGGGGCAGAGATCGACTGCGAGGTGCCTCACTTGTGGGGTGCCACAGGGGTCGATCCTCTCGCCTCTCCTGTTCAACATCTATATGAAGCCGCTGGGCGAGGTCATCAGTGGCTTTGGGGTGAGATACCAACTGTACGCTGACGATACACAGCTGTACTTTTCCACCCTGGGCCACCCCAACGAAGCTGTCGAAGTGCTAACCTGGAAGCCGTACGGGTCTGGATGGGGAGAAACAGGCTCAAGCTCAATCCCTCCAAGACAGAGTGGCTGTGGATGCCGGCACCCCGGTACAGCCAGCTGCAACCACAGCTGACTGTTGGGGGCGAGTCATTGGCCCCAATGGAAAGGGTGCGCAACTTGGGTGTTCTCCTGGATGGACGGCTGTCGTTTGAAGATCATTTGGCAGCCGTCTCCAGGAGAGCTTTTTACCAGGTGCGCTTGGTTCGCCAGTTGTGCCTCTTCCTTGACCGGGATGCCTTATGCACGGTCACTCACACTCTTGTCACCTCTCGTTTGGATTATTGCAATGCTCTCTACATGGGGTTCCCCCTGAAGTGCACTCGGAGGCTTCAGTTAGTTCAGAATGCAGCTGCGCGGGTGATTGAGGGAGCGACACGTGGCTCCCATGTAACACCGCTCCTGCGCAGACTGCACTGGCTACCTGTGGTCTTTCGGGTGCGCTTTAAGGTTTTGGTTACCACCTTTAAAGCGCTCCATGGCTTAGGGCCCGGGTACTTACGGGACCGCCTGCTGTTACCTTATGCCTCCCACCGACCCGTACGCTCACACAGAGAGGGTCTTCTCAGAGTGCCTTCCGCCAAACAATGTCGGCTGGCGGCCCCCAGGGGAAGGGCCTTCTCTGTTGGAGCTCCTACCCTTTGGAACGAACTTCCCCCTGGCTTGCGTCAGTTACCTGGCCTTCGGACCTTTCGCTGTGAGCTGAAAACGCACTTATTCATTCAAGCAGGATTGGCTTAAATTTTTAAATAACTTTTAAATGGGGTTACTATTTTATGCATTTTAAGGTTTTAAATTTAATTATTTTAAATTTCGGTCATCTGTGGAATATGTTTTTTAAGTCTTTGTTTTAATTGTATATTGTACTGTTTTAAAATTGGCTGTACACTGCCCTGAGTCCTTCGGGAGAAGGGCGGTATAAAGATATACATACATACATACATACATACATACATACATATATATATATATAATCATCTATCTATCTATCTATCTATCTATCTATCTATCTATCTATCTATCTATCTATCTATCTATCTATCTAAAATTTCAAAAGTCATTCATTTTACAAAAAAGTCACTTTGCCCAATCTGCTTTCTATTTTTAAAAACAAAGTTTCAGCTTTGTCAATTTAGTTTTCATTAATGTCATCCGCTTTTTCACCACTGTTCCCAGAAGTGGGGAGATAGCTTTATTCCGTTCCCTTCCCTCTCCTCTTTGCCATTTTCATTCAGAAATAAAGTTTTTTAAAGTCAGGGAGTATATTATATATATAATAATATTTTAAATATTTCTAATATTTTAAAGATGTCTGTAAGTATTCTCTTCATCCAAATTGTAAATAAAAATATTGAAGAATAGAGGACCAGGACTGATCTGTGCAATGCCCCACTTAATGCTTCTCCAATCTAATAAAGAGCCACTTGACAAAATTTGGGTTTCACAGCCTGGAACTGATACTTAAATACGGTACTGTCAGTTATTGGCCTAGCCTAGTAGAATACTTGCCAATTAAAGTGCACTGCTGGTTCCGGGTAAGTTATCTCAATGCTCATTAAATCACACTGTGAGCTCTGCAGTGGCAATGTATTTGAAAATCATTGGGAAACTTTAGTAGGTGCTGACCTGCCTCCTGACCCTATTATTTCCATCTTGAACTAACTGCTTTTTATGTTGTAATTATTTGATGTTGCAGACTGTACTTTACCTTTATAATTTTTAATGCCCAATATAAAACACAGGTTATATAACAGTTATAACAGTTATATATATTTATAACGTTCATAACTCGAGTTATGAACGTTAGCGAATGTTTGAAGTTATGCAATACGCGCCCCCTAGTGTTTATGAACAAGTCCCAAAACTACGAATGTTGTAGCACCATGGCAATTGTTTACCCTTACGAATGACCATAGAGGGTCTGCAATATTCGTCCTGCCAATCCCCACCCCCACCCTGGGACTTCATAGGCACTGTTAGGCCTGTTTTGGTACTTCAGGCCTTTGGTGAGTACACAGAGAATAGAGGCCGAAAGTACCGAAAGATCACACAAGATCAGTAGTCCCAAGATCTCATGCTACTGATCTCTAGTGATCTCATGGAATTTAGGTCTCTGCTCTCTGCAAATGGAGGCCTGAATAAGATCTGCAGCAAAAGTCTTTGTAAATGGAGGGAAGGCCTGAAACATTGAAGCTTTCCTTCCATTTGTGAAGCCTTTTGCCACCTTTGCAAAAAACCTTTGCTGCTGAGAGTGGGCCAGGAGGGACACACATGTTGCTTCGGAGCTCCGTTTTTGCCAGGAAAGGTCTTTCCTCAAGGCCTCTGCCAAAGAGAACAGAGCCTCCAGAGAGAACATGCATCGCTCCGGAGCTCCATTCTCTTCGGCAGAAGCCTTGAGGAAAGGCCTTTCCTGGCAAAAGCAGTTTTGGAGCAATGCACGCTCCCTCCAGGAGCTCCGTTCTTTTTGAAGAGGCCTTGAGGAAACACCTTTCCTGGTGAAAACAGAGCTCTGGAATGACGCACTCTTCCTCTGGGGGCTCCATTCTCTTCAGCAGAGGCCTTAAGGCAGGGGTGTCAAACTCAATTTCATTGAGGGCCGCATCAGGGTTGTGTTTGAACTTGGAGGGCCGGGGTGGGCATGGCCAGCTTGACATCACTTGTGTTGGGGTGCCTGCGGTGGCTCAAGTGCTCTGCCAGCAAAAACAAGCTCCCGAGCTGCGTTTTGGCTGCGACGGCTTCCTGCAACCTTCTGTCAGTGAAAATGGAGCTCGAGAGGGCTGCACACAGCTCTCCCGACCTCTGTTTTCATTTGCAGAGGCACTGCAGGCTGGTCCTTTGCTGTTTCCAGGATGGCTGCACAGGCCACTGGCCCCCAGGCCTTGAATTTGACATCCCTGCCTTAAGGAAAGGTCTTTCCTGGAAAAAATGGAGCTCTGGAGCGATGCGTGCTCCCTTTGGGGGCTCTGTTCTCTTCAGCAGAGGCCTTTCCTCAAGCCCTTTCCTGGTGAAAACAGAGCTCCAGGTGCTCCCTCCGGGTGCTCCATTCTCTCCGGTAAAGGCCTCCTCAAGCCCTATGGAGTTCTTTGAAATGGCACCCCATAGCCTCATAAACACTTTTCGGCCAGAGGCTGAAAGCTTCTGGGGGCCATGATCTCTTGCGACTTCAAGCACCCATCCACTTTTGCAGAGAATTGGTGCCTGAAGTTTTTCAAGATTAGGGCATCCAAAAGCTACCAGTCTGTGCACAAAAAGTTTTTGCATGCCAGTGGGAGGCTTCAAGCCTTTGGAGGAAAGTCACCGACGTTGCCTACCACTTCAGAAGTGGCAGGCAGCCTTGGTGAGTCAGAGAAGCTGAACAGGGCATGCTCATCCTGCTTTCCCTCTTCTCTTGCAGAACTTCACAAGGTAAATGACCCAGTGTGGCAGCATGGGTGTGTGTGAGCAATTGTGGGAACCCCAGGTGACGGAGAATGAGGTATCTCGGGGCATCTGGGAAGGCATGGGGTACTTTGAAGCAGGTGGCTTGTTCCATCACTAGGCCCCCCATGGCCTTCCCCACCCTGAGATACCTCATGTACACTTAACAGGCGAAAGGAGGGAGTGATCACTGCTTTTATCGTTTTATTGCTCAATTAATTGTTTTATTGCTGTCTTTAGTGCTAGGCATTGGAAGGGGGTAATGCTTCTTGAACTATGAGCCAGCTGCTTCGGCTGCCATAGGTGGGTGGGGGAGAGCAGTTCACTCCTATGAATCCTTGGGTTACGAATGGAATGGGTAGGCTCTGTTACATTTATAACTTGAGGATTATTTGTATACCCATTTTCTCTCCTGGACATGAAGAAAGCAGTGATTTCCATTTTCATTCTTGCAGCTCTTGATCTTCCAGAAGAAGAATTCCAGTTTCTGGACGTTTGAATATTACCAGGCCTTTTTCAATGTTGACACATACCAGGTACTAGAATCCATGGGCCATATTTTGAAGGCAAAGTGAAAAAGCAAATTCTGAAAGCAGTTCTAATATGTGCCAAAATTACTTCAAGTCTCTTGAAAATTTTTTCTTTAGAGTAACCTAAACTCCAAATTTCAGGAAATAGAATTTAAACATAGCAATCATTTAAATATTCTTTTAATTAAATAATTCATTAACCTAGTTATTTTTGAGCAGAATCCAGTGTTGTACTAGTACAGAGTTTTTATTGCTAAACATTAAAAAAATAAAACACTGAATAAACACTACAAGATTTTTGTCCTCCGCCTAGTATTGAAGTGGGGGAAGGAAGAAAAGAACGATTAATAAGCCATCATGTGTGGTTTGAATGCCCTATGCTTCTGAAATCTGTTTATGTGACAGGATTTGCTTCTACTCCACTCCTCCCCCTCTTCCCTTGCATTTGTTTCAGATGGTTCCCTTGCAAACTCCATGGGACAAGTTCCATCAATTAAAGCTGTTTTTGAGGAAAATATTGTTCTATGCACAAAATTGGTTTTTAATTGGAAGCAAATTATTTTATTTATTTATTTATTTATTTATTAGATTTTTATACCGCCCTTCTCCCGAAGGACTCAGGGCGGTGTACAGCCAAAAAGATAAAAACTCAATATATATACAATTAAAACAAAAATTTAAAACAGAGCATATTAGAAAAAGGCCGACATTAAAAATTTAAAAATTTAAAAACCCTAACACAATAAAACCCAATTAAAATTAATAAAACTATTAAACCAGTCCCGCTTGAATAAATAAGTATGTTTTTAGCTCACGGCAAAAGGTCCGAAGATCAGGCACTTGGCGTAGGCCAGGGGGAAGTTCATTCCAGAGCGTAGGAGGTCCAACAGAGAAGGCCCTGCCCCTGGGGGCCGCCAGCCGACATTGTTTGGCGGACGGCACCCTGAGAAGACCCTCTCTGTGTGAGCGTACGGGTCGGTGGGAGGCATAAGGTAACAGCAGGTGGTCCCGTAAGTACCCGGGTCCTAAGCCATGGAGCGCTTTAAAGGTGGTAACCAAAATCTTGAAGCGCACCCGAAAGACTACAGGAAGCCAGTGCAGACTGCATAGCAGTGGTGTTACATGGGAGCAACGAGTGGCTCCCGTTACTACTCGCGCAGCCGCATTCTGGACTAACTGCAGCTTCCGGGTGCACTTCAAGGGCAGCCCCATGTAGAGAGCATTGCAATAATCCAAACGAGAAGTGACCAGAGCGTGAGTGACTGTGCATAAGGCATCCCGGTCAAGGAAGGGACGCAACTGGCGAACCAAGCGTACTTGGAGACGGCCGCCAGGTGTTCATCAAAAGACAGCCGTCCATCCAGGAGGACGCTCAAGTTGTGTACCCCCTCCCTTGGGGCCAGTAACTCGCCCCCAACAGCCAGCCGCGGTTGCAGCTGACTGTACCGGGGTGCCGGCATCCACAGCCACTCCGTCTTGGAGGGATTGAGCTTGAGTCTGTTTCTCCCCATCCAGACCCGTACGGCTTCCAGGCACCGGGACAGCACTTCAACAGCTTCGTTGGGGTGGTCCGGGGTGGAAAAGTACAGCTGAGTATCATCAGCGTACAGATGGTAACTCACCCCGAAACCACTGATGACCTCCCCCAGCGGCTTCATATAGATGTTGAACAGGAGAGGCGAGAGAATCGACCCCTGAGGCACCCCACAAGTAAGGCACCTCATGGACGACCTCTGCCCTGTCAACACCATCTGCGACCGGTCAGAGAGATAGGAGGAGAACCACCGATAAACGGTGCCTCCCACTCCCAATCTCTCCAACCAGTGCAGCAAGATACCATGGTCGATGGTATCAAAAGCCGTTGAGAAATCTAATAGGACCAGGGCAGAGGAGCAACCCCTATTCCTGGCCCTCCAGAGGTCATCCACCAACGCAACCAAAGCCGTCTCCGTACTATAACCGGGTCGGAAGCCGGACTGGAACGGGTCTAGATAGACAGCTTCATCCAGGTACCGGGGAAGCTGCCATGCAACCACACTCTCTACAACCTTCGCCACAAAGCGAAGGTTGGAGACTGGACGATAATTCCCCAAAATAGCTGGATCCAGGGAAGGCTTCTTGAGGAGGGGTCTCACCACCGCCTCTTTCAAGGCAGCGGGGAAAACCCCTTCCACCAAAGAAGCATTTGTAATCCCCCGGAGCCAGCCTTGTGTCACTTCCTGAGTAGCCAGTACTAACCAGGAGGGACATGGGTCCAGTAAACATGTAGTTGCATGCAACCTCCCCAGCAACCTGTCCACGTCGAGAGCCACAGAATCAAACTCATCCCAAACAACCTCAACAAGACGCGTCTCCGTCATCTCGGTTGGATCATCGCAATTTTGGTCCAAACTATCCCGAAGCTGAACGATTTTATCGTATAGATAACCGTTAAACTCCTCAGCACGTCCTTGTAAAGGGTCATCCCGTCCCTCCTGATGAAGGAGGGAACGGGTCACCCGAAACAAGGCGGCCAGGCGGTTATCTGCCGATGCAATGAGGGTGGAAACGTAAGAACGTTTCGCCTCCCTCATTGCCACTAGGTAGGTCTTAGTGAAAGACCTCACTAGTGTCCGATCAGCCTCGGAACGGCTAGACCTCCAAGTGCTCTCTAGGCGTCTTCTCTGGCGTTTCATCTCTCTCAGCTCCTCGGAAAACCAGGGAGCCAATTGAGATCTACGCCGGGTCAGAGGCCGCAAAGGCACAACACGGTCCAAAGCCCCAGCCGCGGCCCGTTCCCAGGCCGCAACTAGTTCTTCAGTCATGCCGTGGGCCAGATCCTCAGGGAAGGGCCCAAGCTCCGTCCGGAACCTCTCCGGGTCCATCAGGCGCCTGGGACGGAACCAACGCATTGGCTCCGTCTCCCTGCGGTGGTGGGCGGCAGTCCGAAAGTCTAGGCGGAGGAGAAACTGATCTGACCATGACACCGGTTCCATCACTATATCTCCTAATTCCAGATCATTAACCCACTGACCAGAGATAAAAATCAAGTCTAGTGCGCCTCCCCCAATGTGTGTAGGGCCATCAGTTACTTGAATCAGGTCCAAGGCCGTCATGGAGGCCTGGAACTCCTGAACCACCGTGGATGACAAGCCGGCCGATGGCAAGTTGAAATCCCCCAAGACTAAAAGTCTGGGAATCTCAACCGCCACCCCAGCAAGCACCTCTAGTAGCTCAGGTAGGGCTGTAGTCACGCAGCAAGGAGCCAGGTACGTGATCAACAGACCCATCTGATTCCGATGGCCCCACTTCACAAGGAGGGATTCACAACCAGCTATCTGAGGTACAGTGGACTACCTCGACTCCAGACTCTCTTTAATCACAATCGCCACCCCCCCACCCCTACCTTGGGCCCTTGGCTGATGGAATGCGCGGAAACCCGGAGGGCACAGTTCAACCAGGGGTACACCCCCCTCTGTGCCCAACCAGGTCTCCGTAATGCCCATAAAGTCCGCAGACTCCCTCTGAATAAGATCACAAATCAGGGGAGCCTTATTAACCACAGACCGGGCATTGTAAAGCATCAGCCTCAGACCCAAGCTCTGAGGGTCCTGACCATCCGGGGAACGAGTAAGGACTGAGGGGCCGGAGCACGTGATCGCTTTTAGACATTGAACATGTGCTCCCGAAGAATGATACGGCCCCTTGCCTCCGCCATGTCTGCCTCTCCCACTTACCGTGCAGATGGAATGACACTCTCTGCTCTGAACACTCCCCTCCCCCCGTCTTCGGACCAACTAAAGTAATGCTGTGAGCGCGCGCTGAGACTGGACATACCCCTCCCCTGACGTGTTTCCCCCAACACCCGCCCTTACCCTCCCTACCCTTAAAAATTCCCTATTTAAAAATCCCCAAAGGCTCTTTCTCGACGCATGCCACCTCTGTGGGTCCCAAGACCCGTCATTGAGGCCGGCCCTAGGTAATGAAGCGGGCCATTCCTGCGAGGCGGGGGCACCTCGCAGGCGCAAGAGTTCATGTGCAGAGTATCGCATGAAGGAATAAGAGTCAGCGAAAGATGGTCATATCCTCAGATAGGCAAAGCATATTAAATGATGGTCCGCCCTCCGTTGATGTCAAATGCCGCAGATGAAAAAGCGACCAGAAGCCAAGTCATGGCCACATCAGGTCGGGAAACAGCCGATGGAATATCACGGCCATAAGACAAGGCCCGCCACTGATGCCGCAGATGCCAAACACGGCCAGGGAATCGGGTCAGACCAGGCCGGGGTGCTGACCCAAACCACGGCATGGCCACCACAGGACCGATCAAAGGCCAAAGGGACTCAAGAAATCGGAAGATCACCAATACCGTCTATACCGTCCATACTGCCATTAATAAGCCGCTGGTGGAAAACATGGCTGATGGAAAAATACCGCTGGTGGAAAGCACAGAAAGCGCGGTCGAAAAGTCAGGCCACTGGTGCGTCGCTCCGCCGCCATCCATACCACCATTTAATATGCCGCTGGTGGAAGCGCGGCTAATAAGAAACGCAGCTGATGGAAATGCCACTGGTGGAAGTCGCTGATGGAAAACGCTGTGAACGAAGACCAGGCTACTGGTGCGCCGCCGGTGGTTATCGCGGCTTAAAAACCCAGGGCCAGGTCGCGGCCAGGAGCCAGGCCGGGAGTCGGGAGCCAGGAGCCAGGCCAGGAGACGGCCGATAGTCAAGCCAGGAGCCAGACCGGGAGACGGCCGATAGTCAAGCCGATAAATTCCGGCGGCTAAAATCCCGCCTGCTACTGCCACCAGTGCCGCCAGCATCAGCCGCGGCCAAAAATCCCAGCCGCCGATGCTCCAATGTTCCTCAGTGGTATGTAGCAGGCCAGACCAGCCAGAAAGAAAAACGCCGACCTGGGCCCTAAAAATGGCCGCCGCCATCCGCTGCCTGCCCCAGAACTCGGCTCCGTTCTCGGCAACCGGGGGTCCAACGAGGCCCGAAGACCTCCCCCTCGGTTGCCGGCATGATCATCTAACGAAGCGGAGGAACCAGACAGCCCGGCGGTCGGTATTTCGGCCCCTTCGGCCAGGGAAAGCCCTGCCTACCATCTCCATGAAACTCAAAATGCTGCCATTCGAGCATGCGCAGAAGAGCACATACTTTTTTGCATGAGATCTGAACTCTCATAGAAATCCATATTATTAGAAATGGTTCTAATAGTTTAATTAGAAATTAATTTCTGCAAAACAGAAGGCCATTACTTTCCAGTTCCTATTGCCTGCAGCCTACAAGATTGAACTCAGTAACTCTCATTAATAAATCAAACTGAATTAAAAGGATCTGGCTAACATCAGTTTTGAATCTAAGGCAGTGTTGGGATTCAAACAATTTAAACACCGGTTCTCTGCCTTAATGATTTCATCCATCAACCAGTTCATCAAACTGCTCAGAAAGTTAACAACCGGTTCTCCCGAAGTGGTGCAAACTGGCTGAATCCCACCACTGATCTAAGGTATTATAGTATATGCAGAAAGTACCAATACAGAGAAAATATTGTGATAGTAATGCTATCATTTATTCATGACTAATTCCTCATGGCTCAATCCTTGTAGTAGAATTACAGCTGCAATGGAACATATATTGGCCTAGTCTAGTGGTTAAAGCACCAGGCTAGAAATTGGGAGACTTGAGAGTTCTAATCCAACCTTAGCCATAAAAGCCAACTGGGTGACCTTGGGTCAGTCTCTTTCAGCCGAATTCACCTCACAGGGTTGTTGTGGGGAAAATAGGAATAAAAGTTGTTTGCTGCCTTGAGTAATTTGTAAAAATAATAAAAGGTGTGATATAAATAAATAAATATATATAAGGTTTCTTAAAGTAATCAGTTAAAAATAGACTATTTTAAAAGGCATTTTTCAAGTTTCGTTTCATTCCCATTTTTTCCTATCACACAAAAATGATCCTTGTGAAAATGTGCTTGTATTACAGAAACATTGGAATTGAACTTACCATATTTTTCGGAATATAAGATACACTACCCACCCCAGAGGGTGGAAATGTTGGTGCATCTTATACACCGAATACAGCCATTTTTGGCCTCCTAAAACCTCACCCTACTCATCTCATTTATAGAGAATTTGGGAGTTAAATTGCTGAAGCATGGTGTTTCCCTATTTATCAGGTGCTGGACAGAATAAAGGGCTCCCTACTTCCTCTACCAGGGAAAAACTTTGTTTGGCATCACTTGCAGAACAATCCTGACCTCTATGGTGAGTGGAGAAGCTCCTACTCCAATAATATATTCTTCTTTATTTGATCACAGAATGACTGAGTTGGAAGGGACCTTGGAGGTCTTCTAGTCCAACCCACTGCTCAGACAGGAAACCCTGTAACGTTTCAGATAAATGGTGTCCATTTTTTTCTTAAGTCTCCAGTGTTTAGTGCTATTCCAAAAGAGTGATAAACCCACATTCAAGACCAGTCTAAACAATACTGAATAGACGAGGGAAGAATTGATGCACAAATAATCTATTTCTCCTGCCACCAACAGTCAATGTTCAGACTGATCCAGGTCTCTGATTTGGGGATCAGCTCATAAATTTGATGGGTAAAGAGCAAGATCTCTTTTTAAAAGAAGTCTTCACCAAATAAATGGACAAAGTGAGGCTTAGAGTCCATCCCTTAAGAATCATCTACTTGCAATACAATACAAGCAGGCCTCAAAGTACAACTATAACTGGGACCATAATTGTGGTTGTTGAGTTGTTTTGGTCATAAGTTGAGGCATCCACATGACCAGACCTGATCTTTTTAGCATTTTTAAAGCAGTTGTTAAGCCAATCACATAGTCATTAAGTGAATTCACTTTCTCGAATGCATGTCTTTTGACGAAAACCATTGCAAATCACGTGACTATAGGATGCTGCAACTGGTCGCAAATGCATGTTGATTGGCAAGCATCCAAAATGTGTTCATGTGACCATGGGGAAGAGAACAGCACATTTTCCAACAGAAGCGTTTTACAGCACACCCTTTCTAAGGCCACTGTAGCTCCAATTGGTTGTTAAACAACCGGTTGCAAGCCGAAAACTACTTGTAGTTGATGAATCACAGACCAGAAACTGTAAGAAACCTAGATCAAAGGTAGTTTCTTGCTTTACTATCACAGATGCAAGAAATATGCAGAAAGCCTCACATTTTCCTAATTTTCCATTTACTCTGTCAAATGCACACAGGCCCTATAGCAGCCCTTCGTTTTTAGCCCATTATAGCAGGGTTGGGAAAGGCCATGCAGCATTTTTATAGTAACAAGTAGATATAGTAGGCTGAAGCACCATGGTTATTTTTTTTATTTCAAGGATGGTTCCATTTACCACAAGATCTCAAATTCTGTGCTGAGATACATGCCCCATTGTTAAAGTGCTGCTAGGTTTCAAATTTTTTTGCCAAAGTGCCATTTCTCCTTTTCCTTATCCCTGATAATGGAAATGTAGCTTTAGTGCTGTTGGTCCTATCTGTCCTCAAACCTTATAAAATTAAGGAAGGTGGCAAAATTTACTGATACCCAATTCTGATATTGGCTCTTTTGCCCCTCATAGGACCTTTCTGGATCTGTGCCACGTTGGTATTCACATTAGCCATCAGCGGTAATTTATCTTACTTCCTGGAAAAAAGAGGGAGCTCCTCCTTCCACTACAGCCCTCAATTTCACAAAGGTGAGATTTTGATATGAAAGTACTTCCTAGAACGTCAGTTCTGAATGTCAGCATATTACTTGTTGAATTATATTGCTAATCATTTTTCGTGTATAATTTATATACAGAAACATATGTTTATATGCCACCCATCTTACTGTGGAGTGACTCTGGTTGGTAGAAGTGTATCCATATCAATAGGCAAGATAAATATGTGGAAAAATATTATTTTGTTGCCTGCTGAGTATTGATACATAGAAATAGCACTTAAGACTTATATGCTGCTCCATAGTGCTTTACAGCACTCTCTGAGCTGTTTACAATGTCAGCATATTGCCCTCAACAATCTGGGTCCTCATTTTACCTACTTGGAAGGCTGAGTCAATCTTGAACTGGTCAGGATCAAACTCCTGGCAGTGGGCAGTGTTAGCCTACAATACTGCATTTTAACCACTGTGCCACCATGGCTCCTGATTTATACATACAGATGAGTATCTGTTTGGCTACGAGTAAAGAACTATCTCCTTGTCTTGTATTTAAAATGTGCAAATGAAGAACATTATTAAAAATGTATAAATCCTGGCTTCCAACTTTTATTTAATCCCCTTAGAATTGGAACAAAGGCATGTATTGTTTACTTATCAGTACTGAGAAACAGTTTGCACAGAAACCAAAAGATTTGAGTTTGCCTTAGGCATGAAATTACTTTGGGCCAGTCATTATCTCTCAGCCCAGCCCACTTCACAGGGCTGTGTGGGAAAAATAGGAGGCAGGAATCTTAGGCACGTTTGTCAGTTTGTCATCTTGAGTTATTCGTAAAGGTGGGGGAATCAAAATGATAATAAAGGACTACTTTACAGACTATTATAAAACATAATTAGTTTATTCTATGAATTCCCTTCTCTTCCTAGATATGATGGAAGGCTATGACATGTTTCAGTTTTAGTTCTTGCTAGAGAATGGTGCATTTAATACAGTTTTCTTTTTGCGCAGTGACTATTGCAAGCATAGTAATCTACTGCTATGCCTGGCTGGTCCCCTTAGGTTTGTGGGGCTATCTACAATGGCGAAAGGGAATTCATGTCACCACTGATGTGTATTCTTTTCTGGAAATGGTGTGCATTTATGGCTACTCACTGTTTGTGTACATTCCTACTGCGGTAAGTTGTCAGGCATTTGGCAGATTTATCATTCATTCTCTGTAGAATATATTCTTGCAAGGAATTGCCACTTTTTGGGAAAGATGGATTCTTCTTCAAGTTGACCTTAACAATTTTGACCGACTGATTCATCTTCCTTAATAGGTTCTGTGGCTAATCCCTATCCCATGGCTGCAGTGGCTCCTGATCATACTTGCAATAGGGTTGTCAGGCTCAGTTTTGGTCCTTACCTTCTGGCCAGTTATCCGTTCAGACAGCAAGCCAGCTGCTTGTGCTGTAATGGCCATTGTTGTTTCTCTTCATATCCTCCTAGCTATTGGATGCAAGGTATGTATCTTCTGTTCTGCACTAATGTATTTTAGTTGCTGAGAGAAACAGACAATTGGAGAATAAGCATGTTTAGGTTTTTGTTTTTTGAGCCTAGATTAATATATTTTATGAAAGAGTTTGACTTGTATATGTTTCAGTTAGGGTATATAATTTTTTTCTGTATAATCGCTCTTTTTCTGTGGACTGTGTTAAGATTCAGCCTTAATTGAGCCAAATGTAATATCTGTAATGCATGTCTCCAAGTTGAAAATAAAGGTTAAATGCTTTTAAAGTGTGGAGTTGCAAATTGCAAAGTGTTAGAGCACTGAACATCTTTGAACACTCATCAGACTATCCTGAAGGGTAAGTGGGGGGAAGGAGAAGAATAAGTGAGCAGTATCTGTGAAGCCAGGGTTTGGAATAAAAAAGCTGCTCTGTTTGCTCCTTTGAACATTTTAAGAAATTGGGTAAGAACAGTCATTATGATGAAATCCAGGTTATTGGTGGAGGGGACATGGGACGGAGAGTCCTATTTGATTCCTGCTTCAATCAATTTAATCTTGTCTTTTTGAAGCTCTATTTCTTTCAGAAACCAAGCAGCACATCTTCTACTCCTATTGCTTATACAACTGCAACTCAGCAGCAGAAGCATACACTCTCATTTACTGCAGCAGAGGGAAAAGGAATCTGATAACACCCTGCACTAGACTTTGAAAAATATGCAAGTATTTTAATTCAACTATTACTATTCCCTTGCTCATCCATATTAATGGAAATGCAGAATCACAACACTATTGGAAAAGTTTGACCTTTGGATCTCTCCCTAATATTTGTTTTATTGAATTGCTTCTTTTACAGACATTGATCTTCAGTATCCAGTATCCGGGAAGAGCACTCAAGACACCCTATTGGAGAGACATAAAAACCCTGACCTGGAAGAGGATCCTGCTAGTGTGCCAAGCAAAGGCATTACCATTTCAAAATTCATTGTTTTACTGCTGTCAGCCAGAGCACACCCGCAGTTGGCCTGATTTAGGAAGCAGCTTACACTAGAAGCCACTTGCAAGGCCTGGCAGTTTTAAGCATTTAGAGCTGCTTTGGTTGATACAGCTGCCAATTGCTCTGCTGTAGCCGGGTGGCCTGTTGCAAGAGGACAGAAGAGATGGGCTGCATGAAGGCTTTGTCTCTTACATCTATTTCAGCTAAATCCTAGGTCAATTGCAACAGAAAAAAGCAGGAAAATTTAACTAAATGGGTGCATTCCTGTGGGTTTAGCAAATAATTACTATGCGAGTGAAGTTCTCATATAAGCCAAAATATCACTTAAAATTAATTTAACCATTTAATTTCTTTGGCATGCAAGGCTAATTTGAATTAAACTATCATCTCTGGAAAGTACATTAGCTTTTTCTTAACTTCCTATATTAATATAGAGCAGATCTTTGCAGGGATGTCTGTTAAAAAGCCAGTACTTCTGCTGTATCCAGGACTTGTCTGGCGACTTGTGATCATGTTAACGGTTAAGAAGCCTAACAGAGAACACAATAATTTCCTAAACTTTCCTTAACTATGACTAGAAGAGAGAATCAAGTGACTCTTTAGCAATGTAAGAAAAGTCAAATCATTTGATGAATATTTCTGGTGGGAAGGCACTTCTTTCAACTGCACTTCAAAATAGGTGAATACAAATAAATTTTAAGCTGTTTCATCTAAACCTGGGATTGGGAAACCAGCTACTACAAACAGATCTTCAAAACCCTCCCAGTTTTATTCAATAGTCACAAAATCATTGATCAGCCAGACCCAACAATTGGCTTTATAGACCCACAATCCAGCCACTGAAGGTTCTCCAGAATGGTCCCACCCCTCCCCCCAATTCAGCCACTATTGGGACCCAAAAAACATTGCCTTAAGTAAGCCACTTTTCTCCTCCATAAAATAGTTGCTTGTCAAGTCCTTTCAGAAATATTGGCTTGAGGCTCTTCAGAAGGAAAAAAAGAATGGGTTACAAATTACACATAAAAGTACTACAAAGGGACTCCATAACAATTGCCAATCTATTTAGAGTCTCTTGGTTACTGCGGGAAGCAGACAAGTTACATACTAAACCACTTGGCATCCACTTTTGCCCAGAAGGGAGGAACTAATCATAGGTGCTGTTACACCTTAAGAACAGATTAGAAAATGGGATTAGGTTTAAAATGAGCAACAGGAAATTGATACACAAACCATTTTCAGTCAGCAACAATATTTTTGGTACATTTGTGTTTTAAATTTTTTAACCCTTTGATGCTCCATCAATATTCCCAAGAGATAGGCAATCATCAGACCTGCTGATAAGATGCTTGTGGCATATAAAACAGTCTTCTTTCCTCTCAGATGTTTTTCACATGGCCCAAGACTTACAGCAGTAAGATGCTGGAGCTTTTCTGAAAGCCAGGAAGTTGATGGGTCTTTGTATTTCCCAGGAGACATTCCTCCTAAGTCTTAATGCAACAAACACTAGCTCAGAGATTGGGATGCCTAAGAAATCAACATGGATATGCTGCTGGATTCTTACCTGTGCCCATTCTACAGCCAGCTGCAGCCCCTTCATTTAAAATACTGGGAGTGTAGCAATAAATGATCAAGTTTCTGTTGTTGGTGGGCTGCCTAGAGCATGTTAGAAGCCCTATGGCAGTTCAGATTTGCAGCCTGTGCCTAATGCCAATCAGTCATGGCAGACTGAGGAACGATACTATTATTGACATGATTGGTTGTAAGACACAGTAAGCACAGGAACTCAGTCATGGTTGAGCAAGTTGAAATTTCCAACATTTCATGAAAAATGTATGCAAGTTCACTATTAAGCCAGTGGGTTTTTGTCTTCTATTGTACAAGGGTTGGACCATCTCTGGGTAACCTACTGGAAGGCAGAAGAGATCCAGAGAACTGACTGCCAACTGGTGACATACAGTGAGCAGGTGGGCAGAGAGGTGGAACTTTTTCTCCATTTGGTTTTCTGATGCTGTCAGTTCAGGGATAAGGGTTTCTTAGCTCCCATAGTGCATTGTGTTGGTGGTGATAGACATGGGGGATGCCATAGAAATGGCTGGTCCCCCCATAGTGAATTGACTGTTGACCGGGTAATGAGCAGTTGAAGTTCCTCCACTCTGGCCACTAGATGAGCCTGTAGCAGGAGAGAAAAGCATTCAGCTGGATATAGCAGAAGGAATTCTAGTTTTCAGCAAAAAGTCTAAGCACAACTAGTCACCTGTTTTTTAAAAGTGGATTCAGATCCATTTCTCATCTAGCAAATTTCAATTTAAAATCAAAACCTCACATTTTGTAATATAGCTGGCAAAATGTAGTTTTAATGCCATGGGAGGGTGGGGGTAAGAAATAGAAGAGGAGACATGCTGTCTTAGAGTGCCATCTATAAAGAAGAGCTTGCTGCCTCTTTTGCATGGACAGGACTGACAAAATGCCAATGGGTTCAACTGCTCAGTTCTAGTCCACATTATGCACCAAAGATAGCAGGCTCTTGCCCCTGAAAACTCAAGCCAGAATAAACCAGTCAATAACCATAGTGCCCCCAAAGCTGCCTTGATGCAAACTGATCTGATGCCAAAATCAGCTAGTAGAATTTATTCCATCTAGAATTTTATCTAGCTTAAGTTTCAATTTCAGGAATAATGTCAATTTCAAAATGTACTGTAAAAGTATTTGCCCCTTCTCAAACCCAACATGCTGCCTGCTACTTTTCTCAGCCAAAGTGTTCAAAATCCTACAGAGGAGAAGAGAGCACACAGGGCCACTTTCCCCTCAGTTCCAAAAAAGCCCAAGGGCAGGTTTACCTTGGACAATCCCTGTGCTCATGATGGATCCCATCCGGGAATGGGTGTGATTGACAATCCCAGTGTTGGCTGCTTGGGAAAAAAGAAAAATACTCAGACAGGCCTATCTCTACACGGGGCTACTTCACCTTTAACATGTTTCCATCATCTGCAAGTACACACATTACAGATGCCTCATCCATCTCTAGTCCAAAAACAGGCCATGTGCATGCAAAAGGTCTAATCTCTTACACTCTTATCTGATTAACAACTCAGTGAGTCATCATAAACGAGAATGGAGATTGGGAATTGAGAATTTTTTCTCCTGCAATTACCTGAAGGTCAAACAGAAGCCATTTCTCACAAATTAAAAGGGAGGGAGCAACTAGAATATTAAATTTTAGAAATCTAAAGCTGAGCTGAATGTGACTAACATTAATCTCTCTCTAGCCTCTTGAGATACACCACTTTTCCAGCTTGGCAATATTATAACCTACTGTGACAAAGAAGCACTGTCTTGATAAAATTATGCGGGGAGAAGCAGATTTGATTTGGAGGGTTGGGGAGCAGGAGTGTCCTATCCCAAGGGTGTTCCAGAATAAAGCCTTTTACTTCTTCTGACCCTAAAAATAGCAATTATAATTTGTTCCTAAGAAAATGCTTTAATAGAACACTATGAGGTGGCTGTGAGAATGATCTAACCATCAACAATAGGTATCTCCTGGGAAATCGGCTCAAATATAAAGTCTCCTTTAAAAAAACCATTTCATTTCATCTAATATCAGCAAGTTTGAGATGTGCAAATCTTTTTATGTTTCCATCCTGTAACCAACAACCCTAAATCTTCCTCATCCGGAATACCTTGGGCCTGAATATGCCTGGCAGATATTTGGGAGTTCTTTCCCAAATGAAACATTAATTGGCAAGCAGATGAAGAGATTCAGCTCTCTTCAAACTGTTTTGCAAACATGCAAAATGACCTGTGGGCATTTGTTAGGCACTATTTCTTATTGTCTTCGAAAACACAGAATAATCTTTTTTGTTATTATACAATGATTCATGTGGGTTCTAAATCTGGTACTTACAGAATTAGTATTTTATCTAACTACCCATGCCTTAAGGAATGGCTTGAAATTCAGCTCTTTCTTGGCTATAGCTGAATGAATTTGCAAGGATATAATCCCCCATAGAGTATGTTGTTTCTCCCCATGCTCTTGGCAAAATTCTGCAGCATGTTTTTAATGTTCTAATAACTTAGAAGTTTTGAGCACCACAGCTGTATCTGACAAATCAGTTCAGAAACAATCACAAATACCAGAAGAATAGGCATACTCTTTACACTATAAGGTGCCATGACTTTGATTCTCATTTCTACTAAAAAGTCCCCAGAACAAATAGAAATGGGGAAAAGTGATTCAAACCCACTTTGCTGTCAAGGTTCATTAATAAAGTCTAACTCAAAAGGACAGGGGAAAGTTCTTTCTACAAAGTCATTTTAAGTTCAAAGGTGGTATAATGTCCACCTCTCTCTTGTATAACTGCTTTTATTCTGAAATTATGCTGGAGTTCATTTCTGAAGAGAGATTAACATTACCAAAGCTAGGTGCCTTGGAAAGCTCTGAGATATCCTTTCTGTGAGGAAAAAGTCCTGGTTTGCTACTTTTTATTCCAATCGTGAATACAATGTTTATGTTTTATTAGGTTTCCATATGCTATTATCCTCTGATATCCAGTAGAGGAAATAGTCTATTCTAACAAGGGGCACTAAGATGAACTGAGAGTTATTTGATTTTCTATTAAATCACTGAACTCTGCAGTGATCTTGCCTAATCTATACCATTTATGTAGATGGAAACACAATTTCTGTTAAGTATTTAAATATGTGGAACCCAGACTTGACAAGTCTTTCTGCCGACCTGACCCTGTTTTCATGAGGACATCATTACCCATCAGGGAAATCACGTTATATTGCTTGTAAAATTAGGGATTTTGACTGCCTACTGATGAATCCACCATCAATTGCATTGTTTTTCATCCTGTTTTGCTTTAACTTATTTTTGTTTCTATCTGTAATTCTGGTCTGTGCCATAATAAAAATTATATTCTATTCAGGGAAATCAACTTAGAAGATACCCAGATAAAAAAAAACAGAGATCGCAAGAGGAAAAATCAGGGGTAATGAGAATTACTCTTAATACATTTGCTGGTTTCTGGCCATAATAGCTTTATCTATTACATAAGCTTTCAATTGTCAATATTAATGCAAATAACCAATTTAGATACTTTCCCAATGAAACATGTTGCAGGTACTTTTGTTCAATTACACTGTACAGAAACAGATTATTTAAAACCATACCATTTTAAAACTTATTTTTCTGAACCAAAAAATTATAAAATACTACCGCTCTGGAACTAAATTCATGTTGAGTTCTAAGGCAGTAGAGTACATTTTTTTCTCACAGGGGGGTGAAACAGGCACAGCATAAGTCAAAAAATAGAAACAATTCTGTGGCCGAGGGTCCACATACCCTACCAGGCATTCAGAGGAGAGTACTTAGATGAAGCAGGATATATTAGCTTTCCGAAGGGCTTGCTTACGAGTGTTGCACCATGTATAACACCCCAAAGACTCGATACTGAGGTCATGGTGGTGATCTGGGCTCCTCAGGTCTGCCACCAAGACTGCTTCCTAGGACTCCCCCTTTAAGCCAGAATCTACTGCACAATGCAAATAAACTCACCTAGAGGAATAAGGTTGTTGTGGCCAACATTAGTGCCACCCGCAATCACACTGCTGAGGTCATAGGCTGTGGGCATTCCTATAGCACATTAGAAAGGAATAGAGTCAAATGTGAGCATGGTGCTATTCAAGACACAGATCTTCAAGGACTCTGCCCAACCCTTTTGGACACTTAAAAAGCACTTACAGACATAGGAGTCTCTTTAGGGAGATGCAGATACTCTCTCTATAAACACTCTCTCTATAAGCCACATTTAAATGGGATGTTTATTCCTGCCCAATCTGAAAGCTTTTCTACCTAGGTATATGAATGCAGGACAGTAAAATAAGTGAATACACAAAATTATATTCTAGTATGGAGAAGTATGGGAGACAAGTGATAACACAGATGTGGCTGACATCATCGGCGGACAAGGACTCTTTAGACTCAATTTCCCAGTCAGAAGACTAAGACTAGCAGTCAGTGTTGTTTGGGAGCTGAAGGAGGAAAAATGATGAGAAAAAGCAACTTTATGCATGTGCTTGGTAAGAGACAACTTAGTTTTTCTTCTGCTCTCAATAGATGACACAAATGTGATACACTACATAACCATTATCATAACATAATCAAGACTCTTCCAGGAATGGTGATAATGCCAATGGAATGTGTGTCACGCTTATACTGTTCACCCAGAGGAAAAAGGTGCCATATCCCAAGCAGCAGCACTCTTCTTGCAAAGGAACCCTAAAAAACATCGAGCCTATCCTTTCAGAACTCTTTAAAGCCATCCTTTTACTTTATGGAAAGATGCCAAAGGATCCTACTGTAATGATCCTGATTGCTCATGTCCTAGACCCAAACTAAACAAGAGGTGGATGTAAAACAGTATCTTAGCCCAGACGTGAGAAGCAAGAAATACAGTACCAGCAACGGCCATCCCTGTGTTCATGTTGTAGGCGCCACCTGTGTTCCACATGTTCTCTGAAGGAGATGTATAGTGTGAACCTGGCGGTGGTGAAGGAGTTGTACCTGTGTACCTGAAAGGCAGACACACACACATTCACTTAATCACCAGCAACAATTCTAGTACAATCCCCTCTTGCTCATTAAGCCATAAAGTGCCATAAAGGATAAAGTGCCCATTAGCCTTTCTAATGTGAAAGATCCTGTATAAGAACCTTACAGCTCATTTGCAGAAAGACATCATGTTTATTCTGCAGTGGTTATTAGAACTCACTGTGTCTAGTTTCTAGCCTGATGTCTTAACCATTATATTAAAATGGGCCTTCCTATACATGCTTAGATCAATAATATAAACTCACTACCCTTTAATTGACAGTTGCAATCAATATTTTTTAAATATTTAAAATTATGTTTTTTAATGTGATACAGTAATGAAAGAAAGTAATTAAAATTAAATAATTAATACAGTAATTAAAAGAAAAGATAAAATTATACAAAAAACATTTAGATAGCGTCTTCTCTTTCATTTTTCCTCCAGAGTTTATGCTGTTTCTCTATACTTTTTGGGGATGTCTTCAAGCCGCTATTGCAGGAAATATTTTTCCCCATTTTAAAAGAGTCTTTTGTCTTTTTATAGAATAAAGCACTACAGAAATTTAAGTCCATACTGTTTGTTAAGAGGCCATGGTGGACCACAATAAAAGTGCCTCCTATCTTTTCATCCCTGAAATCTCCTCTCCAAATAAAACTAATGGAAGAGATTGAGTTCAGATTCTCTCTTCTGTATCTCAAAGGTGCTTTTTCAACAGGCAACTGGACTTTGTTTTTCCTTGAAGACATTTCGCTTCTCATCCAAGAAGCTTCTTTAGTCAGAGTGCTGATTTACCACCAATACTTAGAAGGCAAAGTCTGAACAACAAACGACAGCTAATATCTTAAAAGCCAGCCATAAACATATCCCAATCAACATTTTAAAAAGCCACATACAACCGGCACTAAAATAACACATAAAGAACAGCACACATTCTGCTAGAGAGAAGATGGGCTCCAGCATGAGTCTGAAAGCTTGGAAGACAAAACTTCTGGTCGCAATGACTGACCCAGATTGGATCTTGCAACATTATCCTGGGACATGTATATTTGTCTTCAATAATTTTTATCACTCCGGAATTGCAGCAGAAGCTGCACAGAGATTCCTTCATCTGTCTGATTTCCCACTGAAGATGCCAATAACACCAAAGCAAATCAGTTACCAAAAGATGGTTCTCCTTCCCTCTTGCTGATCAGTATTAGTGGAGAGATACCATTTTCCTTTACTTTGCCTTTTCTGATGCTTTTCCATTTTTGAAGCAAGATGATTTCAGCCTAAATTCTAGTCACTACCTGATCCAGTCCTGCTTTCACAGCAGCTAAACAAAGAAGTCTCTTCTTGTGAGACTGGTGGCCATATAGATTTGATAGATAAATAAATAAATAAAAATAAAACAACACAAAAATACCCTTCTATCCCTGGCCCTTTGCTGTTGCATCTCCTTGCCCTTTACCTAGCCTTTCAAGCTTCTCAGTGATCCAGACTATAATTTATACTCTGTCTAGGTTTACACACACTTAAACTGGGTTAACAAAACCTAATTGTTGAATGTATTCACACAATGAGAGACAAGGGAATGCCGCTGAATTCCAGTTTGATATCCTTTTGTTTATCATGGTTTTTAAATGCTCAGTAGCCCTGCCAATTTAAAAACAATTCTATCAGCAAACAGGCCA
Organism: Ahaetulla prasina; assembly: GCF_028640845.1. Lineage (NCBI taxonomy): Eukaryota > Metazoa > Chordata > Lepidosauria > Squamata > Colubridae > Ahaetulla > Ahaetulla prasina. The sequence goes on from NC_080540.1 coordinate 188,014,013, forward strand.
AATCTGCATGGATATCTCCTTCTTCAAAATAGTGACTAAATTAATAGACCAGCGAAATACTGTGGACATAATATAATTAGACTTCAGCAAGGCATTTGACAAAGTAGACCACAACCTACTTCTTCGTAAGCTAGAAAAAATGGGATCTTCACCACCAGATGGATTTGCAACTGGCTGACAAACCGTACTCAACGAGTAGTCCTTAATGGGTCTAAGTCTACATGGAGAGAAGTAAGCAGTGGGGTGCCACAAGGTTCTGTTTTAGGCCCAATACTCTTCAATATCTTCATAAATGACTTAGATAAGGGAATAGAAGGGGAACTCTTCAAATTTGCAGGGGATACTAAGCTGGCAGGAATAGCTAACACCCTAGAAGATGGGCTCAAGATCCAGATGGAGCTTGACAGACTTGAACACTGGGCCCTATCTAACAAAATGAAATTCAATGTAGAGAAAAGTCTTACACATAGGTAAGAAAAACCAAAATATATACATATAAACACATATAAACTAGGAGAAACCAGACTTAATAGCAGTGACTGTGAGAGGGATCTTGGAGTCTTAGTGGACAATCAGCTAAATATGAGCCAGCAGTGTGCAGAGGCAGTTTTAAAAAAGCCAACACAATCCTAAATTGCATTAACAGAGGGATACAATCAAAATCAAGTGAGGTACTAATACTACCCTATAAAGCCCTAGTAAGACCACACCTAGAGTACTGCATCCAGTTTTGGTCACCACACTAGAAAAAAGATATTGAGACTCTAGAAAAAGTGCAGAGGAGAGCAACCAGGGTGATTAGGGGACTGGAGAATAAAACACATGAAGAACGGTTACATGAACTGGGCATGGCTAGTCTAGTGAAGAGAAGGACCAGAGGAGACAGGATAGCCATCTTCCAATACTTGAGGGGCTGCCACAGAGAGGAGGGGGTCAAGCTGTTTTCCAAAACACCTGAAGGCCAGACAAGGAATAATGGATGGAAACTGACCAAGGAGAGATTCAACCTAGAAATGAGGAGGAACTTTATGACAGTGAGAACAATCAACCAATGGAACAGTTTGCCTTTGGAAGTTGTGGGAGCTTCATCACTTGAGACTTTCAAGAAAAGATTGGACTGCCATTTGTCGGAAATGGTATAAGGTCTCCTGCTTAAGCAGGGGGTTGGACTAGATGATGCATTAGGTCCCTTCCAACTCTGTTTATCTGTTATCTGATACCTTGGGGTACCCCAATGCTTACCTCCCTCCATATAGATGTAGTTCCATTAAAAACTGCATGTTGAAGTCAGTTTGTCAGCCAGGTACATATCCATCTGTTGGTGATGGTGTTTTTCTAGTTTAGAAAGAAGTAGGTTTTGGTCTACTTTGTCAAATGTTTATTCCAAGTATACTATGTCCACAGCATTTCCTAATCCACCAATTAAGTCACATTGTCAAAGAATGAAGTAAGATTTCTTTGGAATGTTTGCTTCTGGTTATAACTTTGCTTGCTTCTAAGTGTTTGCAGATCTATTGCTTGATTATCTTTCCCAATTATTGATTAGGCTTCAATACTTCCGAGATCATATCTGGCATTTTTATTAGAACTCTGGGGTGTAATCAGTCAGATTCTGTTGATTTGAACTTGTCTAGGGTGGATAGATGTTTCCTTACCATTTTCTTGCTTATTTTAATTTGTATTACTTTTTTCTTTTTGCATGAAGACAGGTGCAAAGATAAAGCAACTCTGCGTTCTCTCAGCTGTCTTCACTTCCTTGCTGCCATCTCTCATTGGTGGACCATTACTTCCTTGACGAGTTCTTGTTTTTTACATGTTCAAAGAATGTTTATTATTATTGACATTTGTTGCAAGCCTTGCTTCATTCTGAGCCTCAGCTTTCCTGAATTCATCTGTGCAGATTAGGGCTATTTGCTGGTATTCTGCCTTAGTTATATCTCTCCAATTTTTATACTTATCCTTTTTTTTCCTTTCAGTTTATCAGAGTTCTTTGTGCAACCATGCTGGTTTCTTCTTGAATTTCTTATTTTTCTTTTTCAGTGGTATTGAGCTGGTCTGGGCTTTTATAATCATATTTTTCAGTTTCCTAAACTTCTTCACCCCTTCATGGATTACTGCCTTGTCGTGGCGAAGGGGCTTGCGTAGCTCAATGAAGCTATGAGCTATGCTGTGCAGGGACACCCAAGACGGACAGGTCATAGCAGAGAGTTCTGACAAAACGTAATCCACTGGAGAAGGAAATGGCAACCCACTCCAGTATCTTTGCCATGAAAACCCCATGGACAGTACAAAAAGGAAAAAAGATATGACGCCGGAAGATGAGCCCCTCAGGTCGGAAGGTGTCAAATATGCTACTGGGGAAGAGCGGAGGGCTAGTACTAATAGTGCCAGAAAGAATGAAGCGACTGGGCCAAAGCCGAAAGGACGTTCAGCTGTGGATGTATCTGATGGTGAAAGGAAAGTCCGATGCTGTAAAGATTTTTTCTCCATAGGAACCTGGAATGTAAGATCCATGAATCAAGGCAAGCTGGATGTGGTCAAACCAGAGATGACAAGACTGAACATCAACATCTTAGGAATAAGCAAACTAAAATGAACAGGAATGGGCAAATTTAATTCAGATGAGCATCAGGTATACTACTGTGGGCAAGAATCCCTCAGAAGAAATGGAGTAGCCTTCATAATCAATAAAAGAGCAGGAAAAGCAATACTGGGATACAATCCCCAAAATGACAGAATGATCTCAGTTTGAATCCAAGGCAAACCATTCAATATCACAGTAGCTCAAGTCTATGCCCCAACCACTGGTGCTAAAGAGGATGAAATTGACTGGTTCCATGAAGCCCTATAGCACCTGATAGAATTAACACCAAAAAATGATGTCCTTATCATCATGGGAGATTGGAATGCTAAAGTAGGAAGCCAAAGGATAACCGGAATAACAGGCAAGTATGGCCTTGGAGTACAAAATGAAGCAGGGCACAGGCTGATAGAATTCTGTCAAGATAATACGATGGTCATAGCAAACACTCTTTTCCAACAACCTAAGAGATGACTCTACAAATGGACATCACCAGATGATCAACACAGAAATCAGATTGACTATGTGCTCTGCAGCCAAAGATGGAGAAGCTCTATGCAGTCAGTAAAATCAAGACCAGGAGCTGACTGTGGCTCAGCTTCTTCTTGCAAAATTTAGGCTTAAACTAAAGCACCAGGCCACTCAGGTATGAACTAAATCATATCCCTGATGAATATACAGCAGAGATGACAAATAGATTTAAGGAATTAGATCTGATAGACAAAGTGCTTAATGAACTGTGGACAGAGGTTCACAACATTGTACAAGAGGTAGAAACTAAAACCATTCCAAAGAAAAAGAAATGCAAGAAAACAAAATGTCTGTCTGAGGAAGCTCTGCAAATAGCTCAGGAAAGAATGGAAGCAAAAGGCAAGGGAGAAAGACAAAGATACATCCAGTTGAATGCAGAATTCCAGAGAATGAGCTGCCTCCGGGGTTACGCCAACTCCCCGACCTCCGGACCTTCAAACGTGAACTGAAGACTTTATTATTTCATCGTGCGGGACTAGCCTAAGTGTATTTTAATTGTAATTTTAAAGGGATTTTATGTCGGTCTATGACCGTTTTAGTTAATTTGGCCTACTAAATATTTGTTTTTAATTCTTTTAAAATTTGTTATTTATATTCTGTGTTTTAATATGGCTGTAAACCGCCCCGAGTCCTTCGGGAGAAGGGCGATATAGAAATTAAATTATAAAATAAAATAAAGAAAGAATAGCTAGAAGAGATAAGAATGCATTCTTAAATGAACAGTGCAAAGAAATAGAAGAAAACAATTGAATAGGGAAAACCAGAGATCTATTCAAAATATTGGAGATATGAAGGAAACGTTTCATGCAAAGATGGGCATGATAAAGGACCAAAATGGCAGGGACCTAACAGAGGCAGAAGAGATTAAGAAGTGGTGGCAAAATTACACAGAAGAATATACAAGAATGAGCTTAACATCCTTGATAACCATGATGGGGTGGTCACTGACCTTGAGCCAGACATCCTAGAAGGTGAAGTCAAATGGGCCTTAGGAAATCTGAGCAACAACAAAGCTAGTGGAGGAGACAGTATTCCAGCTGAGCTATTCAAAATCTTAAAAGATGATGCAGTAAAAGTGCTACACCCAATTTGCCAGCAAATTTGGAAAACTCAACAATGGCCACAGGTTTGGAAAAGGTCAGTTTAGATTCCAATTCCAAAGAAAGGCAATGCCAAAGACTGTTCAAACTATCCCACTATTGCACTCATTTCACATGCTAGTAAGGTTATGCTTAAAATCCTACAAGCTAGGCTCCAGCAGTATGTGGATCGAGAACTACCAGAAGTACAGGCAGGATTTCGTAGAGGCAGAGGAACTAGAGATCAAATTGCCAACATACGCTGGATCATGGAAAAAGCTAGGGAGTTCCAGAAAAACATCTACTTCTGCTTCATTGACTATGCTAAAGCCTTTGATTGTGTGGATCACAACAAATTGTGGCAAGTTCTTAAAGAGATGGGAGTACCAGACCATCTTATTTGTCTCTTGAGAAACCTGTATGCGGGTCAAGAAGCCACAGTGAGAACTGGACACGGAACCACTGATTGGTTCAAAATATGAGTCCGGCAAGGCTGTATACTATCACCCTGCCTATTTAACTTATATGCAGAGCACATCATGAGAAAGGTGGGGCTAGATGAATCAAAAATTGGAATTAAGATTGCTGGAAGAAATATCAACAACCTCAAATATGCAGATGATACCACTCTAATGGCAGAAAGTGAAGAGGAACTAAACAGCCTCTTGATACGGGTGAAGGAGGAGAGTGCAAAAGTTGGCTTGAAACTCAACATTAAGAAAACTAAAATCATGGCATCCAGCCCTCTCAATTCCTGGCAGATAGATGGAGAAGAAATGGAGGTAGTGACAGATTTTATTTTCCTGGGCTCCAGCCAAGGGGACTGCAGCCAAAAAATTAAAAGACGCTTGCTCCTGGGGAGGAAAGCTATGGCAAATCTAGACAGCATACTAAAAAGCAGAGACATCACCCTGCCAACAAAAATGTGTATAGTCAAGGCTATGGTTTCCCAGTTACAATGTATGGCTGTGAAAGTTGGACCATAAGAAAGGCTGAGCACCGGACTTCCGGTTGGCTCCGCTTCGTTGATGGCGGTCTTTTTTTGACCGCTTACCCTGTGAGCCCGTAGAGCTGACAGGACGGCGCAAATCAGCTGTCCGGCAGCTTGAAAATCTCCCCCTTGAGTGAAGAGGGAGAGAAGAGCATTCGGGCTGAAATTGAGCACCCCGGAGAAGTCCCAGAAAAGTTTCTGGAGACTCGAGGGGAGTGCTCCTTCTAAAGCCTGAAAGAAGCTCCGGACCCGGAGGGCATCTGCCTTTTGGCAGAAAAAAACGTAGCGTCCAATCTCCGCGGCAGAAATGGATTTGTGCTGGATTGTAACGCGGACAGAGCAGAAACTGGAGTTCTAGCATTTGTTTGTAAGAAGCCTGCAAGCCCCTAATAGAGGATACATTTGTTGCAAAGATAGGAGAGAAGAAAGCAAATGGCAATTTGTGTATTGGAAACGAAAGTTAAGGAAATGCTTATTAACAGCCAGTGTGGAACCAGGAGATATACAAGAAGATACTGACTATATGGAAGAAATGAGAATTTTATGATTTATATTTTTCTTCTTCTTTGGGACTACAGTGATTTAGAAGAAAAATCTTTTGAATCTTTACCTTTTAACCCCTTTTTGTCCCCTGTTACTGGGTAGGTTATATATTTTTAAAAAATGGCTCTTAAGCAAATAGTACCAAAAGCCACTAAAAACTTTGAAATTTCTTCAGTTCAGATACGAAAATTAAAAGATATTAAAGAGGAATTAAGGAATTTTTACAGGAGTTTTTGGAGACTCATCTTTCAGAAATAGATCAAAAATTTGATGAAATAGAATGGAAGTTATCACTTACAAAGAGCTTTTGACTATGGAAAAAGGGGAATTACAGTTAAAATCTAGGGAGAAATTGAGGGATGAAGGAAGAAATTATACATGGTTCCAGTATGGACAATTGCAATCTAGATGGAAAATAGATCAGAAAATTGGTATAAGGCAAAGTGATGATAATCTGGTAAAACAAATAAAAGATCAAGGTCAACAGCATATAAAGAGATTATATAATGTATTGGTTGAAATTGATTCAGAAATGGAGTTGGTTAAAGATTGTATGGTAAAATGGGCACAAAATTTTCAACAACCTATAATGTTAGAAACATGGGAAAAAATTTGGGTGAGGAATGTTAAATTCACGCAAGCACAAAATTTAAGAGAAAATTTTTATAAAATGTTTTATAGATGGCATTTAGATCCTAAAAAACTGTCATGTATGTATCCAAATGTGAAAGCAAAATGTTGGAGATGTGATTGTGAGGATGCTACCTATTATCATATATGGTGGACTTGCAAAAAGTTAAAGCCTTTTGGATTAAAAATATGGTGGATTATGCAGAACATTTTGAAAAAGAAGATCAAGTTTGTTCCACAGTTCTTTTATTAGGAATAATCTCAGATTGCACTGTTATAGAGACAAAACTGATTCTGAATTTAATAACTGCGGCAAGATTATTGATTGCACAATATTGGAAGAAAGAAGACTTACCTACAATTGGAGAATGGATTAGTAAAGTATCAAATTTAGCAGAAATGGCAAAATTTCTGCCTACTTGAAAGACTGTACACAAGAAAAATATATTTTGGAATGGAGGAAGTGGATTGATTATATTCAAAATAAGTATCAGATTAAAAATATCAATTAGTTTTTGAGTGAAGTTAGAATTATTATGTATTAGTTTAAGAAAGAAGGAATTGATAGTGTGATGGTGTGAAATGGAATATGTTTTATGTTATATTTTAGATTATGTTTGTTAGTTACAATACCCTGTATTCTGTTCTGGGAAGTCTCGGGAAGGAGGCGGGAAGGGAAGACTATAAATTGATTGGTTGCCATTGTACAGGAATAATGGTAGAATTAAACAAGTTGGAATGGTGTAATGTCGGGACTGCTCGGCAAACACTCCCGAAGGAAAGGGTAAGGAAAGAGGAGTAAAGAAGGAAGAAAGCAGGTAGGTAGGTGGGTAGGGAGGAAAGAAGGAGGAGAAGAAAGGATAGGAGGAGGAGAAGAAGGAGAAGATAGAGGGTTAGAAAGGATGGTAGTGAGAAGTGGGAAAGAGGAGGGGAAGTAGGAAAGCGAGGAGAAGGTGGTGGGGGAAGTTTAAGAAGGATGAGAAGGGAAGAAAAGATTAAAGGGGGGAGTGGCAGTCGAGCAGCCCTGATTGAGTATAATTTGAGTATAGGACTGATTGTTGGATAAGTGATTGTATTGTACACTGGTCAAATTGTGGGAATTATTATGGAAAAATAAAATAAAAATTTAAAAAAAAATAAAAAAAATTTGATGAAATAGAGAAAGAGATGCTGGATTTTAAGGAAGTGGTGGAAGAGCAGAAGAGGGAAATGAAAATGGTAAAGGATGCAATTTCACAAATATTAAGGTCTTGTATTCAGATGGAGGATAGTTTGGAAGAACTTAATAAAGTTAATTTAGAGCTGCAAAGGAAAATAGAGGAAATTCTAAAGAATCAAAATAACTGGAACTTAGATAATAAGATAGAAGATATACAGGGTAAGGTAGATAGGGCAGATGAAGAAAGAGTAATATTACAATGTAGATTAATGGAATATGCTATAAGGGTGAGGGGGTTGAAGGAAGGTAGGAAGGAAAATTTAAATGAGATTTTTACGCAAGCTTTTGGGTGTGGAGCCAGAGATTACCGAGGGATGTGGTTATTTATTTTACAACTAAAAAGGTTAGGTATGAAATCTTGCAAGCCTTTTATAAAAATATATTTTAAATATTGGGACAAGATATAAAAATGATGAAGGAAATTCCTCCTAAAATGTTAAGAAAGAGAAGAGAATTTGCTTTTTTAGTCGATGAGTTTAAGAAACTTCAGATATATTTTAGATGGGAAGTTCCAATGGGTCTGTCAGTGAATTTTAAAGGTAGAAAGTATTTTCTTAGTACAGTTATGAAGGCAAGACATTTTTATACTAATGTTTTAAAGAGTGGGAATCCTTTGTTGTTAGATGCTAAGTTAACTGGTTTGGAGATGATGGAAAATAGAATAGGAGAGGGGAGGAATGTTTAAGATGTGAATATGATGATTATGATTAATTTCTAGAATTGATTTGTTTAGGATATAAATTATAGGATTTTTGTTATTTGTTATTTTTAAAGTATAAACCTATGAGATGATACTATTTAATTTTGAAGGATGGAAAGTAAAATTGATGAATTTAGATAATGTTGTGGATGTAATGATGTTAATTGTTTACTGTTATATTTTGTATGGAACTTAAATGATTATTCGTTTTAATTGATATGCTTTGGATATAAGTTCATAGATAGCAAAAGTTATGAAGTTAAGTTGGAAATATCGTATCTGAGTGACTTTATTTGTAATGATACCTGATTGATGGAGTACTATTGGAAGATTGGACAGTAAACATTAAGACAATTGAAGAAATATATAAGTGATGAAAATTTGAGCTCGAGAAGATGGACTGTAATTTAAGAAATGGACTTATGAAATTTGAAAAAATATACAAGTGGAGAAAATTTGAGAAGATGGACTAATCTTAAAAATGGACTGTAAGAACAAGTAATATATGAAGGGAAGATTGTATTTGTATTGTTTTTTTTCTGGTTTTTTTTCTTTCTTTCTTATCTCTTTATTTTTATTGTAAGGGGATTTAAAGTTTTAGAGAGGGGTGGGAGTTTATGTATATTTTGTATATTTTAGCTTGTGATTGTTGTAATACCCGGTATTTGCTCTGGGAAGTCTGGGGGGGGGAAGGAGGGAGGAGGGGGAGGGGGGGAGAGAGGTGGAAAATGATACATGGATTGGTTATCAATGTACAGTAATGATTGAAGATATGAAATTATAATTTGAAATGAAATTGGGGCTGCTCGACTGCCATTTCAGAAGGAAAGGGAGAGAGGAATAGAAGGAAGGAAGAAAGTAGGTAGGAAAGAGGTGATAAGAAGGTTAGAAAGGGTGGAAGAAGGGACGAGTGGAGAAGGAGGAGAGGAAGTAGTAAAGTGAAGGAGATGAAGGAAGGGGAAAGTAGTAGAAGGTAGAGGGAGGTGTGAAGAAAGGAAGTGGCAGTCGGGCAGGCCCGAATCAGCAATAAATAAAAATTGAGGATTAATGATGGATAATAGATTGTAGATAAATATGATGTTGGAAAATGGAAATAAAATTTATATATATATATATATATATATATATATATATATATATATATATATATATATATATATATATATATATATATATATATATATATATATATATATATATATATATATATATATATTTGTTTTCTGAGGTTTTCACGGTGTTTGTATATAGGTCTTTGGTTGTTGGGTTTTCTCCGTGTAAAATTGGAAGTGTCTTGGCGACGTTTGAAGTCTCATTTCATCTTCAGGCTTCAGCTTCGTGCTTCTGGGAGCAATGTGTGATGCAGCTGTTTCTTCCTTTTAACTGCTAGTGGGGTTTGAACTGATTGGGTGGGAGCTTGGCTGTGCTCTGATTGGATGGGGGTTTTCTGTGCTCTGATTGGATGGGGTGTGTCCTGTGTTGGTGGGGGCTTGGTTGTGCTCAGTCTAGTCTGTGCTGCAGGGGATTTGAGCTGGTGAGCTGCATAGCTGTTGTTTGGCTTTGTGGTCGTGCTACATCTTCATAGTGGGTGTCAGTCTGCTGCATGAATGGATTGGAGGGTTTGAAATGGCTAATGTTGCAGCTGCGGTCTGGCTTCTGGTCCTTGGTGGTGCTTCATGATCAGTGTGGGTTTGGGTCTGCTTTCTGGGTGGATGTGCGGTGGTGACATCCTGTGTGGACCTTGTGAGTGTGGATCTGGTGTCATTCCTCGTGTTAGGGACTCGTTTGTCAATAAGGCGGGTTTCCAAATGGCTGGTAGGCGGAGGTGTCATCTCGTTTGTTCATGCTGTGTGGGCGTTTTCTATCTCAATGGCTTCTCTGATTATTCTGTTGTTAAAGTGTTCAGTTTTGGCGATAGTTCTGGTCTTTTAAAGTCAATATCATGTCCTGTGACTTTAAAGTGTTGGACCAGGAAGAAGTTGGTTCCTCTTTTGAATGAGTTCTTGTGTTCTTCAATGCGTGCACTTATTCTTCTGTTGGTTTGTCCAATGTATGTGGTGGGGCAGGCGGTTGCTGGGATTTCATATACTCCTTGATTTTCTAACTCAATTTTGTCTTTGGGGTTTCTTAGGATGGTGGATATTTTTCTGTTTGTGCAGAATGCTGTCTTGATGTTGTGTTTGTGGAGGATCTTGCTGATTCTGTCTGTGGTGCCTTTTATATATGGGAGGAGGGCTGTGCCGTTTTCTTGTTCTCTGTCTTGGATTTTAGTGGGGGGTTCTTTTTGGATTAGCTTGGTAATCTTATTTCTTTGGAATCCATTGGATGTTAGTACGTTAGTGAGAGTGTCCAGTTCGGGTTTTAGGTGTTGTTCATCAGCTAAGCATTTTGTTCTGGAGATGAGTGTTTTGGCTACGGAGTTGATCTGTGCTGGGTGGTGGTGTGAGAGTGCGTGCAGATAGCGGTTTGTGTGTGTTTTCTTCTGGTAGATGGTGTGTCCTAGGGAGCCATTGGGTTTTCTGTAGACTAAAACATCCAGGAAGGGAAGTTGGTTATTAACTTTATTTTGTTTCTTTATTATCATAAAGAAACAAAACTTACAGCCCAGCGACCTACTCGTGAGCTTTGATGTCATATCCCTCTTCACCCAAGTGCCAATCAAAGAAGCCTTGACAGCTATCCAAAACAAATATAACCCCCCCAAGCACATCCTAGATCTGACCAACCACTGCCTATCCAACACATACTTCATCTATAATGGACAAAAATACAAACAAGTAGAAGGAGCACCCATGGGATCACCCCTCTCACCTGTCATTGCCAATCTCTACATGGAACACTTTGAAACCCAAGCTCTAGAAAAATCTGATCACAAACCCAAACTCTGGCTCAGATATGTAGACGATACCTTCATAATCTGGCCACATGGGAAAGAAAAACTTGACAACTTCCTCACACACCTCAATAGCCTACACCCCAAAATACAGTTCACCATGGAAACAGAAGTTAATAACCAACTTCCCTTCCTGGATGTCTTAGTCTACAAAAAACCCAATGGCTCCCTAGGACACACCATCTACCAGAAGAAAACACACACAAACCGCTATCTGCACGCACTCTCACACCACCACCCAGCACAGATCAACTCCGTAGCCAAGACACTCATCTCCAGAACAAAATGCTTAGCTGATGAACAACACCTAAAACCCGAACTAGACACTCTCACTAACGTACTAACATCCAATGGATTCCAAAGAAATAAGATTACCAAGCTAATCCAAAAAGAACCCCCCACTAAAATCCAAGACAGAGAACAAGAAAACGGCACAGCCCTCCTCCCATATATAAAAGGCACCACAGACAGAATCAGCAAGATCCTCCACAAACACAACATCAAGACAGCATTCTGCACAAACAGAAAAATATCCACCATCCTAAGAAACCCCAAAGACAAAATTGAGTTAGAAAATCAAGGAGTATATGAAATCACATGCACCGCCTGCCCCACCACATACATTGGACAAACCAACAGAAGAATAAGTGCACGCATTGAAGAACACAAGAACTCATTCAAAAAAGAGGAACCAACTTCTTCCCTGGTCCAACACTTTAAAGTCACAGGACATGATATTGACTTTAAAAAGACCAGAACTATCGCCAAAACTGAACACTTTAACAACAGAATAATCAGAGAAGCCATTGAGATAGAAAAACGCCCACACAGCATGAACAAACGAGATGACACCTCCCGCCTACCAGCCATTTGGAAACCCGCCCTTATTGACAAACGAGTCCCTAACACGAGGAATGACACCAGATCCACACTCACAAGGTCCACACAGGATGTCACCACCGCACATCCACCCAGAAAGCAGACCCAAACCCACACTGATCATAAAGCACGACCAAGGACCAGAAGCCAGACCGCAGCTGCAACATTAGCCATTTCAAACCCCTCCAATCCATTCATGCAGCAGACTGACACCCACTATGAAGATGTAGCACGACCACAAAGCCAAACAACAGCTATGCAGCTCACCAGCTCAAATCCCCCTGCAGCACAGACTAGACTGAGCACAACCAAGCCCCCACCAACACAGGACACACCCCCAGCCAATCAGAGCACAGAAAAAACCCCATCCAATCAGAGCACAGCCAAGCTCCCACCCAATCAGTTCAAACCCCCACTAGCAGTTAAAAGGAAGAAACAGCTGCGATCACACATTGCTCCCAGAAGCACGGTTGAAGCCTGAAGATGACGAATGAGACTTACGAAACGTCCAAGACACTTCCAATTTTACACGGAGAAAACCCAACAACCAAAGACCTATATACAAACACCGTGAAAACCTCAGAAAACAAATATTGCACCTCTACGAGGAGGAAATCCACCATCTGACCAGGACCTATGAAAAACTAGAAGTCCAAAGAGCTTCCATTTTATGTGACCTCGCATTCCTACGAAACTGCCGCGATCAAAATTTAATCCCCAAATGCTTCCAATTGAAATTCCACTCCAACTCTGCAGCCACCAAACGATCCTAAAAGAACAGAATTGGCCTTAATCAGAAATGAACTTCACACAAAAGATTCCTCCTAGATCAAATCAACAAAGATCTCCTCACACTTCACCTCAAACTCAGCAACAAGATGCACCCTGCACTTTGGGACAAATCCAAACAACTTGCCGCCTGAGAGCAAACACAGACCACCCTCAAGACAGACACGCACACCAACAAACTCAAGACTACAAGAACGCCAGAAACAAACCCCTCCACCCTCACAGCAACACATGAAACAAACAGTGCATAACATCTCAGATAGGATCCTCACCAAAGCTGAAACCGATGTCCTTTCCAAAGGATTCAACTTTGCAGTCACTCCCAAATACATCCCCACTGAAACCATTATATGCGGAGTTGAAACCAGCCTGACCAAAATCAACCCCGATGACGCTAACAAAATCAGACTCGAGATCTCCAACATCCTCTGCACCAGCAAGCCACCCAAAAGCAACTTACCCAAAGAGGAACAGACAGCACTACTTAACCTGAAAAAAGATACCAGCATAATAATCCTACCAGCAGACAAGGGCAACGCCACGGTGGTTATGAACACATCTGACTACCAAACCAAATTAACCAACCTACTCCAAGACCCTGCATACAAGCCCCTAAACACAGACCCCACCACCTACCTAGAAAAACCACTAGATCCAAAATAAAAGCCTCCCCATCAGCGAAGAAATCCAACAAAGAATCATTCCCAGAGAGAAATCATCCAGATGCCCTAAGCTCTATGGCCTCCCAAGATACACAAAGAAGGAACCCCCACTCAGACCCATAGTCAGCTCCATAGGCTCACCTCTACAAAACCTAGCCAAATTTCTCGCCAAACAACTACAGCCCTATGCAGAATCCATCACCTCACACGTAAAAACTCATTCCAGTTCATAGAGATCATAAAGAAACAAAACTTACAGCCCAGCGACCTACCGTGAGCTTTGATGTCATATCCTCTTCACCCAAGTGCCAATCAAAGAAGCCTTGACAGCTATCCAAAACAAATATAACCCCCAAGCACATCCTAGATCTGACCAACCACTGCCTATCCAACACATACTTCATCTATAATGGACAAAATACAAACAAGTAGAAGGAGCACCCATGGGATCACCCTCTCACCTGTCATTGCCAATCTCTACATGGAACACTTTGAAACCCAAGCTCTAGAAAAATCTGATCACAAACCCAAACTCTGGCTCAGATATGTAGACGATACCTTCATAATCTGGCCACACGGGAAAGAAAAACTTGACAACTTCCTCACACACCTCAATAGCCTACACCCCAAAATACAGTTCACCATGGAAACAGAAGTTAATAACCAACTTCCCTTCCTGGATGTCTTAGTCTACAAGAAACCCAATGGCTCCCTAGGACACACCATCTACCAGAAGAAAACACACACAAACCGCTATCTGCACGCACTCTCACACCACCACCCAGCACAGATCAACTCCGTAGCCAAGACACTCATCTCCAGAACAAAATGCTTAGCTGATGAACAACACCTAAAACCGAACTAGACACTCCCACTAACGTACTAACATCCAATGGATTCCAAAGAAATAAGATTACCAAGCTAATCCAAAAAGAACCCCCCACTAAAATCCAAGACAGAGAACAAGAAAACGGCACAGCCCTCCTCCCATATATAAAAGGCACCACAGACAGAATCAGCAAGATCCTCCACAAACACAACATCAAGACAGCATTCTGCACAAACAGAAAAATATCCACCATCCTAAGAAACCCCAAAGACAAAATTGAGTTAGAAAATCAAGGAGTATATGAAATCCCATGCACCGCCTGCCCCACCACATACATTGGACAAACCAACAGAAGAATAAGTGCACGATTGAAGAACACAAGAACTCATTCAAAAAGAGGAACTAACTTCTTCCTGGTCCAACACTTTAAAGTCACAGGACATGATATTGACTTTAAAAAGACCAGAACTATCGCCAAAACTGAACACTTTAACAACAGAATAATCAGAGAAGCCATTGAGATAGAAAACGCCCACACAGCATGAACAAACGAGATGACACCTCCGCCTACCAGCCATTTGGAAACCCGCCTTATTGACAAACGAGTCCCTAACACGAGGAATGACACCAGACCCACACTCAAGGTCCACACAGGATGTCACCACCGCACATCCACCCAGAAAGCAGACCCAAACCCACACTGATCATAAAGCACGACCAAGGACCAGAAGCCAGACCGCAGCTGCAACATTAGCCATTTCAAACCCCTCCAATCCATTCATGCAGCAGACTGACACCCACTATGAAGATGTAGCACGACCACAAAGCCAAACAACAGCTATGCAGCTCACCAGCTCAAATCCCCCTGCAGCACAGACTAGACTGAGCACAACCAAGCCCCCACCAACACAGGACACACCCCCATCCAATCAGAGCACAGAAAAAACCCCATCCAATCAGAGCACAGCCAAGCTCCCACCCAATCAGTTCAAACCCCCACTAGCAGTTAAAAGGAAGAAACAGCTGCGATCACACATTGCTCCCAGAAGCACGAAGCTGAAGCCTGAAGATGACGAATGAGACTTTGTCGAAACGTCGCCAAGACACTTCCAATTTTACACGGGAGAAAACCCGAACAACCAAAGACCTATATACAAACACCCGTGAAAACCTCAGAAAACAAATATATATATATATATATATATATATACACACACACATACATACATATATATATATATATATAGATAGATAGATAGATAGATAGATAGATAGATAGATAGATAGATAGATAGATAGATAGATAAAGAAATAAAGAAAACTCAGACTTATTTATTTATTTATTTTATCGTATTTGTATACCGCCCTATCTCCCTACGGATTCAGGGCGGTTCACAGGCAAATAAAAAGGTACATATAAATACAGAATAAATTATCAATTAAAAAACTTATTCTACACAGCCAAATAGTCAAAAAGAACAATATAAATAATAAAACCCATTAAAACCCGTATAAATTTAAAATCTAATCCAGTCCTGCGCAGATGAATAGATATGTTTTAAGCTCATGCGGAAGGTTCGGAGGTCCGAAGTTGGCGAGGTCCTGGGGGGAGTTCGTTCCAGAGGGTGGGAGCCCCCACAGAGAAGGCCCTTCCCCTGGGTGTCGCCAAACGACACTGTCTAGCAGACGGCACCCTGAGGAGTCCCTCTCTGTGAGAGCGCACGGGTCGGTGAGAGGTATTCGGTAGCAGCAGGTGGTCCCGTAAATAGCCCGGCCCTATGCCATGGAGCGCTTTAAAGATAGTTACCAGAACCTTGAAGCGCACCCGGAAGGCCACAGGTAGCCAGTGCAGTCTGCGCAGGAGAAGTGTCACATGGGAGCCACGAGGGGCTCCCTCTATCACCCGCGCAGCCGCATTCTGAACTAACTGAAGCCTCCGGGTGCCCCTCAAGGGGAGCCCCATGTAGAGAGCATTGCAGTAATCCAGACGAGACGTCACGAGGGCGTGAGTGACCGTGCATAGGGCATCCCGGTCTAGAAAGGGGCGCAACTGGCGAACCAGGCGAACCTGGTAGAAAGCTCTCCTGGAGACGGCCGTCAAATGATCTTCAAAAGACAGCCGTTCATCCAGGAGGATGCCCAAGTTGCGCACCCTCTCCATCGGGGCCAGTGACTCGCCCCCAACAGTCAGCCGTGGACTCAGCTGACTGTACCGGGATGCCGGCATCCACAGCCACTCTGTCTTGGAGGGATTGAGCTTGAGCCTGTTTCTCCCCATCCAGACCCGTACGGCTTCCAGACACCGGGACAGCACTTCGATAGCTTCGTTGGGGTGGCCCGGTGTGGAAAAGTACAGCTGAGTGTCATCAGCGTACAGCTGGTACCTCACACCCAAGCCACTGATGATCTCACCCAATGGCTTCATATAGATGTTGAACAGAAGGGGCGAGAGAATCGACCCCTGAGGTACCCCACAAGTGAGGCGCCTCGGGGCCGACCTCTGCCCCCCTGTCAACACCGTCTGTGACCGATCGGAGAGATAGGAGGAGAACCACCGATAAACGGTGCCTCCCACTCCCAATCCCTCCAACCGGCGCAGCAGGATACCATGGTCGATGGTATCAAAAGCCGCTGAGAGGTCTAATAGGACCAGGGCAGAGGAACAACCCCTATCCCTGGCCCTCCAGAGATCATCCACCAACGCAACCAAAGCCGTCTCCGTGCTGTAACCGGGCCGGAAACCGAACTGGAACGGGTCTAGATAGTTTCCTCCAGGTGCCGGGGAAACTGACATGCCACCATACTCTCTACAACTTTCGCCGCGAAGCGAAGGTTGGAGACCGGAGGATAATTATCTAAAACAGCCGGGTCCAGGGAAGGCTTCTTGAGGAGGGGCCTCACCACCGCCTCTTTCAAGGCGGTCGGAAAGACTCCCTCCAACAAAGAAGCACTCGTAATCGCCTGGAGCCAGCCTCGTGTCACCTTCTGAGTGGCCAGTACCAACCAGGAGGGGCACGGGTCCAGTAAACACGTGGTGGCATTCAACCTACCCAGCAACCTGTCCATGTCCTCGGGAGCCACAGGGTCAAACTCATCCCAAACAATGTCAACAAGACCGCCCTCAGACGCCCCATCTGGATCCCCGCAATTTTGGTCCAGACCGTCCCGAAGCTGAACGATTTTATCGTATAGATAACCGTTAAACTCCTCAGCACGTCCCTGCAACGGGTCATCCCGCTCCTCCTGGTGAAGGAGGGAACGGGTCACCTGAAACAGGGCGGCTGGGCGGTTATCTGCCGACGCAATGAGGGACGAGACGTAGCAACGTCTCGCTTCCCTCAGTGCCACAAGGTAGGTCCTATTATAGGACCTAACTTGTGTCCGATCAGCCTCCGAACGACTGGACCTCCACGAACTCTCTAGGCGTCTTCTCCGGTGTTTCATCCCCCTCAGCTCCTCGGAAAACCAAGGAGCCGGTTGGGATCTACGCCGGGTCAGAGGCCGCAAAGGCACGACGCGGTCTAAAGCCCCAGCCGCGGCCCGTTCCCAGGCCGCGACTAGTTCCTCAGCCATGCCGTGAGCCAGACCCTCAGGAAATGGCCCAAGCTCCCTCTGGAACCTCTCCGGATCCATCAGGCGCCTGGGACGGAACCAACGTATTGGTTCCGTCTCCCTGCGGCGGTGAGTAGCGGTCAGAAAGTCCAGGCGAAGGAGGGAGTGATCTGACATGACAAAGGTTCAGTGACTACATCCCTCAAGTCCAGATCCTTCAACCACTGACCAGAGATAAAAATCAAGTCCAGCGTGCCACCCCCTGTGTGAGTAGGGCCATCGACTACTTGGGTCAGGTCCAAGGCCGTCATGGAAGCCATGAACTCCCGAGCTGCTGTCGATGATGTGCCGGAAGATGGCAAGTTGAAGTCCCCCATGACTATAAGTCTGGGGGTCTCCACTGCCACCCCAGCCAGCACCTCCAAGAGCTCGGGCAGGGTGGCTGTCACATAGCAAGGAGCCAGGTATGCGACAAACAAGCCCATCTGACACCTATGATCCCACCTCACAAAGAGGGATTCACACCCGGCAATCTGAGGTACAGTGGTCTCCCTCGGCTCTAGACTCTCTCTAATAACCACCGCCACTCCCCCACCCCTACCCTGAGCCCTCGGCTGATGGAGTGCACGGAAACCCGGTGGGCACATTTCCACAAGGGGCACACGCCCTTCAGTGCCCAACCAGGTTTCCGTAACGCCTATAAGATCCGCGGCACCCCCCTGAATGAGATCATGTATTAGGGGGGCCTTATTGACCACGGACCGGGCGTTGCACAACATAAGTCGAAGGCCCTGGCTCTGAGGGTCTTGGCCATCCGGGAAACGGGAGAAGGAAGGGGGATCGGGGCGCGCGATCGCCTGTAAACATCGAGCGCGCCCCCCCCAAAAACTATACGATTCCCCCCTTCCGCCATATCTGCCCCTCCCATTTACCGTACAAATGGAACCACCCTCACCAAAAGGAACGCAATCCTCCCCCGTAACCTTCGAACCTATTAAATGGACACCGCGAGCGCGCGCAGGAACTGGCTCCCCACCCGACGGGCTGCCCCCAGCACCCGCCCTTGCCCTCCCACCCCTTAAAAATTCCCTATCTAAAAAACCCCAAAGGCTCTTCCTTGACGCATGCCACCTCTGTGGGTCCCAAGACCCGTCATTGAGGCCGGCCCTCGGTAATAAAGCGGGCCACTCCTGCGAGGAGGGGGCACCTCGCAGGCGCAAGAGTTCCTGTACCGAATATCGCATAGATGTCATATAAATATCACGTGACTAGAAGAAAGAATTCTCCACCAGGATGGTCCAAGACTAAAGATCTCTCCAGGCCAGCCCCTCGCTCCAAGAACTCCAAATCTTGTCCAAAGGCCTGACCACTCCACAGGTCCAGGCCTTTTCCAAGAACTAGGCCAGGCCACGCCAGGCCAGGCACCTCCGAAGGGGCCGACACGTTGTAAAATGCCGCAGGTCCCAAGCGCGGCGAGGAGCGGAATAAGGACGGTCCAAAAGAGAGTTTCATACAGGGAGGGCAGTGTGGGGGCCAGAAACAACCCTCCATCCCCCTCACACCTAAAAACAAGTCCAGGGGGCGGTCGAGACACCGTAATTAATCCGATGCAGGAAAAGTTATTCTGGTGCGAAAAAGCAGAAGAACAGCCGCGGCCTCGTCTATCAGCAACGAACAACGAGCCGCGGCCTCACCTCACATCCGGAGTAATGGCCGCCGTTCGCCGCTCGCCCTCGCCCTCCCGGCCTCATTCTCGGCAGCCGTGAGTCCGAGAAGGCCCGCAGACCTCTCCCACAGCTGCCGAGAGGATGGTAAAGCGGGCCGGGGGGTGCAAGCAGCTCGGCTAGCCACCTGGACGCTGCCATCCAGCGAAGAACATCCCGTCAGCGGCTCCGATCTTCTAGCAAGCCGCCATCTTGCGCATGCGCAGAGACTTCAATGGATAATTAGAACTACAGAACAATTGCTTACAATCTCTTTCATTGAGGACCCGTATACTGCATGAGCCAGAAAGAGGGGTGTGAAAATATCTAGACCCCACACATCCTGGACATAAACTCTTTCAACTTCTACCCTCAAAACGACACTACAGGGCACTGAACATCAGAACAACTAGACACAAGGACAGTCCCTCCCCCCATTCCGCAAAAGGTAGTAAGTCCACCCAATTGTCTTGTTGATGATTTATGTAACACCGCAGATATTGTTCTAGTACCGCGTTCGAGTGTTCACAACTTCCATTAGTCTGGGGATGATAGGAGGAGCTTAATCCTTGAGTGGAGCCTATCAGCCACAAAAACTCTTTCCAAAACTGAGAAGTAAACTGAACTTGATCCGAGATTATGCGTTCTGGAACTCCGTGAAGTCTGTAAATGTGTTGTACAAACAATTTTGCCAAAGTTTTTGAAGAAGGTATTTTGGAACATGGGATGAAGTGGACTTGTTTGGAGAACAGGTCTGTAACTACCCAGATTACTGTATTGCCCGCACTTTCGGGTAGCTCCACTATGAAATCCATGGATCTTTCCTTCCAGGGGGCTCCTGGCCGGGCTACTGTTTGAAACAATCCAGGAGGCTTACCTGGTGGTCTTTTAGATGATGCGCAAATTGGGCAACTTGCTATATAAGATTGAATGTCCTTTTTAAGTCCTGGCCATCAAAATTGTCTCTTAAGAAGGTGTAAGGTTTTCACAAAACCAAAACGCCCTGCCATTTTAGCATCATGGCATCGTTGTAGTATGGTTTCTCTAAGTGATGCAGGAACATATAGTTTTGCTTCAATCCAAGCTAGTCCATCACAGAGCGTGCATTCGTGCGAAAGAGCCAAGAACCAGTCATCTGTGTTCAGAGCCTCTTTGAACGATTTAGTTAATTCATCTGGTAGTGATGTTTCGGTTTTGGTATGGCTTCGGGTTACATCCGGGGCTGCTAATTGTTGAATGGGGAGCATTGGCCGTATCACCTCGGAACGTGTTCCATTGTATTGAGGTAGCCGTGAAAGAGCATCTGCCAGGAAGTTCTTTCCTCCGGGAATGTAATGTAGCGTAAAATTAAAACGGTTAAAATATTGAGCCCAGCGGGCTTGTTTAGGCGAAAGTCTTCTAGGAGTTTTTAGGGTTTCTAAATTTTTGTGGTCAGTCCATACTTCAAAAGGATGGTTAGATCCCTCTAAGAAATGTCTCCATGTGCGGAGAGCCCAATGAACTGCAAAAGCTTCTTTTTCCCAAATAGCCCACCTCCTTTCAGTTTCAGTCAATTTTTGGGAAGTGAAAGCACAAGGTTGTAGTTTACCATCAGCGTTGTCTTGGAGCAAAACTGCTCTGACTGCTACATCACTAGCGTCCGCTTGTACTACAAAAGGAACATCCATGTTGGGGTGTTTTAAGATAGGCTCAGCAGCAAACAGTCGTTTTAACTTTTCAAATGCTACTTGACATATCATTGTCCATTCAAGGGGTAATGAAGGTTTGGGTTTTGTATTTCCTTTAGTTTTTAGGAGGTTGGTGATAGGGAGAGCAATTTGAGCAAAGGAGGGGATGAATTGACGATAAAAGTTCGCAAATCCCAGAAAGCTCTGCAACTGTTTGCGCGTGCATGGGGGTGCCCATTCCAAGACCGCTTTTACCTTCTCCGGGTCCATTTCTAATCTGTCCACTGAAATGCGATATCCTAGATAGTCTATTTTTGTTTGATGAAATTCACACTTGGATAACTTGGCAGAGTTTGGCTGTGAGTAATTTTTTGAGCACCGCTCTTACTCGTTTTATGTGTTCATCCATTGTTTCTGTGTAAATAAGTATATCATCAAGATAAACGAGGACCCCTTTAAACAAGTGTTGATGGAGTATTTCATTTATCAGTTGCATGAAAATTGCGGGAGCTCCTTGCAAACCAAATGGAAGCATTCGAAACTGAAAACATCCCAGGGGGCAGTTGAAAGCGGTTTTCCATTCATCCCCTTCCTTTATACGAACTCTGTAGTAAGCCTCTCATAGGTCTAACTTGGTAAAAAAACTTCCCTTTTGCTAGATGGGCTAACATGTCTTTCATGAGCAGCATGGGGAATACATTTTCGGCGCAAATGGCGTTTACGTTCCTATAGTCGACTATAAGACGAAAGGAGCCATCTTTCTTTTTTTGGAACATCACTGGTGTAGGCACTCGAGGCCTAGCCAGTTGAATGAAACCCTGCTCTAAATTCTTGTCTATAAATTTACGTAGCTCCTCCAATTCTTTTTGGGTCATGGGGTAAGCTTTTGGCTTTGGAAGCTTTACCCCAGGAAGTATGTCTATTGCACAGTCAGTAGGCCTATGAACTTACGAGAAGTCTTTCACTAAAGACTTCTCGTAAGTTCCAGTATTCCTTGGGGATCCTCTCCTCCCCTTCTATCCGTTCCGTCATTGCCCCCATCACATCGTGGGGCACGGCAAGCTTGACCCTAGTGTGTCTTTCTTTCACTTTTGGTGCTTTAGAGCGAAAACGTAGAACCCTGTCTTCCAGTTAATACGTGGGTTCCATTTTCGGAGCCATGAGAGGCCTAACAGCAGAGGTTAGTCCTGTTGTGTCTTGCCCGCTCTCACCGCAGCCGGGGTCTTCTTATCTGCTTCCGAACGCTGAAGAATGTCCTAGTATGCCTCCCGGCCCCAGCCCTGGCTCCATGCCCAGGCAAACGGAGCAACTAGACCCCTCCCCCTCCCCCACAGCATGTGAGCCTGAGGGAGGTCAATTACCAACAGCTGCCGACTGGAGTGACCCTCGCTTCAGAAGAATTGATAGGCGGCGGCGTCAGAAGGAAGGAGGGGCAGGCCTGGATAAGTGCTGAGTCATGGAGCCACACCCCATGGCCTATATAAAGGATCTGCTTTCTGGCAGTCTCTGAGTCAGGCAAAGTCAAACATATCTTGCTGAAGTCACTTTCTGGTCTCCTGCCTGCCTTGAGGACTTTGCTAGGACTTTGGCAGAGCTGCAGAGGCACGCCTGATTCGGATTTCCCTGACCCGGCCGTCAGTGGAGGAGTGGGACACGACAAGTCCATTCCCAGGGCTACTATAAAATTTAGGACCTCCCAATGGTCTCCGATCGTCATTTCTATGGGTTCCGTAATGAAGTGGGAAAAACATCCCCCTGCCACAGAGCCATCCAATTGGCAGAAAGCTATAGGCCGACTCAAGGTTTTTAATTTTAGTTCCATTTTCTCAACTACTTCAGGGCTATTGATGCACCTGGTACACCCGGAGTCTAGAAGCGCTAACATTTCCCCTTTATTCCCCGAGGAAGGAACATGCAGTTTGACCTGGATTATCAAGGGCCCCCCTTTCCAACTCACTAGAAGGTCTTCATCAGAATCGGACGTGGTTTCGCTGTCACTGGACTCGGTCGGCGTCCCACGGTCCTCCTCGATGGGAGTGGCCTTCTTGGCGACTCACGCCTTCTTAGTTGGCTTTCCTGGTTCCTTTCCACCACTAGGGGTTGTCTTTGACACCAGCTACACTCGGCAGTCAGCCGCTCGGTGGCCTTCTTTTCCACATTTGAAGCAAGTGGTGGAATGTTGCCTCCCACTCTCCGTAGGGCGTCCTTTGGAGGACCTCTAGGGAAATGGGCAGGGTTTTGCCTTCCAGTGTGCTCAGCTCGACTGCGATCCTTTGCCAGCTCGATTTCCATCTCCGTTGCCAGGGTATGCCAGCCGTACAGTGTGGTTGGAGAGGCCCATGCCCAGCACAGCGCATACAGATCTCCATTTATTTATTTTATTGATTTATTTATTAATCAAAATTTTATACCGCCCGTCTCCCGAAGGACTCAAGGCGGTTTACAGCCAAATAAAATAGCAAACAAAATAAATACAGAATAAAATACGACTTAAAAAACTGATTCAATTTGGCCCAAGTTAAAATATCACTAAAAAATAAAACCCACTATAATTAAAACCAAACAATATCTAAAACCCTATGCCAGACCTGCGCGGATAAACAAATATGTCTTCAGCTCGCGGTGGAAGGTTCGAAGGTCCGGAAGTTTACGAAGTCCTGGGGGAAGCTCGTTCCAAAGGGTGGGAGCCCCCACAGAGAAAGCCCAACTTCTGGGGGCCGCCAGCCGACATTCTTTGGCGGACGGCACCCTGAGGAGTGCCTCTCTGTGAGAGCGCACGGGTCGGTGAGAGGCAGTCGGTGGCAGTAGGCGGTCCCGTAAGTAACCTGGCCCTAAGCCATGGAGTGCTTTAAAGGTAGTAATCAACACCTTTAAGTGCACCCGGAAGACCACAGGTAGCCAGTGCAGCCTGCGCAGGAGTGGTGTCACATGGGAGCCACGAGAGGTTCCCTCTAACACCCGCGCAGCTGCATTCTGACCGAACTGGAGCCTCCGGGTGCTCTTCAAGGGAAGCCCCATGTAGAGAGCATTGTGGTAATCCAAGCAAGAGGTAACAAGAGAATGAGTGACCGTGCATAAGGCATCCCGGTCCAGGAAGGGGCGCAACTGGCGAATCAGGGAAACCTGATAAAAAGCTCTCCTGGATACAGTCATCAAATAGTCTTCGAAAGACAACCGTCCATCCAGGAGAACGCCCAAGTTGCGCACCCTTTCCATCAGGGCCAGTGACTCGCCCCCAACAGTCAGCCGCAATTGCAGCTGACTGTACCGGGGTGCCGGCATCCACAGCCACTCCGTATTGGAGGGATTGAGCTTGAGCCTGTTCCTCCCCATCCAGACCCGTACGACTTCCAGACACCGGGACAGTACTTCGATAGCTTCATTGGGGTGGCCTGGGGTGGAAAAGTACAGCTGTGTATCATCAGTGTACAGTTGGTACCTCACCCCAAAACCACTGATGATCTCACCCAGTGGCTTCATATAGATGTTGAACAGGAGAGGCGAGAGAATCGATCCCTGCGGCACCCCACACATGAGGCGCCTCGGGGTCGATCTCTGCCCCCCTGTCAACACCGTCTGCGTCCGGTCAGAGAGGTAGGAGGAGAACCACCGATAAACGGTGCCTCCCACTCCCAAACCCTCCAACCGGCGCAGCAGGATACCATGGTCGATGGTATCAAAAGCCGCTGAGAGATCTAATAGGACCAGGGCCGAGGAGTAACCCTTATCCCTGGCCCTCCAGAGATCATCCACCAATGCGACCAAAGCCGTCTCCGTACTGTATCCGGGCCGGAAGCCGGACTGGAACAGGTCTAGATAGACGGTTTCATCCAGGTACTGGGGTAATTGACATGCCACCGCACTCTCTTCAACCTTCGCCGTAAAATGAAGGTTGGAGACTGGATGGTAATTTCCTAAAACAGCTGGGTCCAGGGAAGGCTTCTTGAGGAGAGGTCTCACCACCGCCTCTTTCAAAGCAGCGGGAAAGATCCCCTCCCGCAAAGAAGCATTTGTAATTCCCTGGAGTCAGCCTCGTGTCACCTCCTGCGTGGCCAGTACCAGCCAGGAGGGGCACGGGTCCAGTAAACATGTGGTGACATTCAACCTCCCCAATAACCTGTCCATGTCCTCGGGAGCCACAGGGTCAAATTCATCCCAAACAGACTCAACAAGACGGCTCTCCGACCTCTCACCTGGATCCACCCAATTTTGATCCAAGCCATCCCGAAGCTGAACGATTTTATTGTATAGATAACCACTAAACTCCTCGGCACATCCCTATAATGGGTCATCCCGCTCTCCCTGTTGAAGAAGAGAGTGGGTCACCCGAAACAGGGCAGCCGGGCGGTTATCTGCCGATGCAATGAGGGAGGAGACGTAACAACGTCTCGCTTCCCTCAATGCCACAAGGTAGGTCCTACTATATGACCTAACTAGTGTCCGATCAGCCTCCGAACGGCTGGATCTCCAGGAACTCTCTAGGCGTCTTCTCTGGCATTTCATCTCCCTCAGCTCCTCGGAGAACCAAGGAGCCGGTTGAGACCTACGCCGGGCCAGAGCCGCAAAGGCACGACACGATCTAGAGCCCCAGCCGTGGCCAGTTCCCAGGCCACGAATAGTTCTTCAGCCGTGTCGTGAGCCAGACCCTCAGGAAACGGCCCAAGCTCCGTCCGGAACTTTCTGGGTCCATCAGGCGCCTGGGACGGAACCAACGTATTGGTCCCGTCTCCCTGTGGTGTTGAGTGGCGGTCCGAAATTCCAGACGAAGGAGAGTGATCTGACATGACAAAGGTTCAATGACTAGATCTCTCAAGTCCAGATCCTTCAACCACTGTCCAGAGATAAAAATCAAATCCAGTGTGCTTCCCCCAATGTGAGTAGGGCCATCTACTACTTGTGTCAGGTCCAAGGCCATCATGAGAGGCCATCATGAGAGGCCATGAACTCCCGAGCTGCTGTCGATGACATGCCGGTCGATGGCAAGTTAAAGTCCCCCATAACTATAAGTCTGGGGGTCTCAACCGCCACCCCAGCAAGCACCTCCAGCAGTTCGGGCAGGGCTGTTGTCACGCAGCAAGGAGCCAGGTACGTGACCAACAAGCCCATCTGACCCCTATGACTCCACCTC
Source organism: Ahaetulla prasina (assembly GCF_028640845.1). Classification (NCBI taxonomy): domain Eukaryota; kingdom Metazoa; phylum Chordata; class Lepidosauria; order Squamata; family Colubridae; genus Ahaetulla; species Ahaetulla prasina. The sequence goes on from NC_080540.1 coordinate 188,040,389, forward strand.
ACAAAGAGGGATTCACAACCGGCAATCTGAGGTACAGTGGTCTCCCTCGGCTCTAGATTCTCCTTAATAACAACCGCCACCCCCCCACCCCTACCTTGGTCCCTCGGTTGATGGAATGCTCGGAAACCTGGTGGGCACATTTCAACAAGGGGCACCCCCCCTCCGTGCCCAACCAGTTTCCGTAACGCCCATAAGGTCCGCGGATCCCCCCTGTATAAGATCACAAATTAGGGGGGCCTTGTTAATCACGGACCGTGCGTTGCACAACATCAACCGGAGGCCCAAGCTCTGAGGGACTTGGCCACCCGGGGAACGGAAGAAGTCTAAGGGGTCGGGGCGCGTGATCGCCTTCAGACATCGAGCACACGCCCCCAAAGATCGATATGACCCCTCACTTCCGCCATATCTACCCCTCCCACTTACCGTGCAGATGGAACCACCATCACAAGTAGGAACGCACTCCTCCCCCATAACCTTTGAACCTATTAGATGAACGCCGCGAGCACACGCAGGAACTGCCCCCCCGGATGGGTTACCCCCAACACCTGCCCTTACCCACCCTCCCCTTAAAAATTCCCTATCTAAAAATCCCCAGAGGCTCTTTCTCAACGCATGCCACCTCTGTGGGTCCCAAGACCCGTCACTGAGGCCGGCCCTTGGTAATGAGGCGGGCCACTCTTGCGAGGTGGGGGCACCTCGCAGGCGCAAGAGTTCATGTACAGAGTATCGCATAGCAAAATAGGAATTGGCGAGAGATGGTACTGTCCCAGTTGGCAGAGTATTATTATATGATGGTTCCTCCAATGGATACCCATTATCTGATGACGATTCAAATGGGGGCTGGCATATGATGACAAAGATGGTATAAAGATGGAAAGAATAGACAGATAGCATCTATGGCATCTAGTCCATGATAAAATCCTGATAGAAAGATCTCCATAAGTCAAGGATATACTGCTAATCCGTCCATGACCCAGTCCTAAAATCCTTGGATATAAGGTGAGCGGCGCTTCCATCACCCCCATTGATGCCCACCGTTGATTCCCAGATAAGTCCCCCAGCAGATCACAAACCAGTCCCAAAACGTCTTCCACGATAGTCCCAAGGGACCATTTACGGCCAAAGAATCCCAACAAGGCCATGTAAAATGCAGATGATATTGCACTATTAGGAAGAAACAAGCCAAAATAGGCCATCTTTGTAAATGTCCACAAGGGTCACCTCCGACCATCCTCTCATTAAGGGAACGAGATCACTAAACTCCTGGTTGTAGTCAGCCACTGGTCTCCTCCCTTGCCTCATGGTTTTCATCCGGCCTTTGGCCTTCTGCTCTGCCAGGGGGTCCTCGAACCTCCTCCTCAGCGCAGTCATGAAATGCTCGTAGTTTTGCAGTAAGGGGGAGTACCTGCTGTATAATGACACAAACCACGCAGTTGCTCTTCCAGTTAGGTTTTGGGTCACAGCTCTAACCTGCGCTGCCTGCGACCAATATTCTTCCCCCCAGTCCATCATATGGTTATTCACTAACGCCAGGAACAGTCCTAGCTCCTTGGCATCTCCATCAAATTTCCCAGATGGTGGGGGGGAAATTTTAGGCTTTTTCCTTCCTCTGCGCAGCCTCACTTGGCCAGCAGGTGGCGTACACCCTCCATCCGACTCAGCTGCCTCTGGGAAGGGGATTTCTGGTTCTGGTTGTTCCAAAATCTCTACACATTGGGAATCTCCCCCAGTTGCTCCCCTGGCAGTTCCTTCATCCTCTTCTCCCTCCCCCCTGGAGGACCGAATAGGGGATTCATACCTTTGGCGAGCTGCTTGCCTTACTTTCACCTCTCGGTAAAGACGCAATGCCTCATCTAACTGGAGCCTGTCTCTGATTTCCTGCTCTTGTTTCCAATCTGAAAGCCTGGCCTTCCCCTTTCTCCTTTTAGTCACTCCAGAGGGAAGCTCTTCAGGATCTGGCTGCCACATTTTTTCTTCCAGGTGCAATTGTTCCATCCACCGGGCTCTGCAATCCTCCAGTTCAGGGTTACAACTAACAGAAGAAATATCTCCGGGCGGCTCCTCCAGTTCAGAAGCTGGCTGGCTTCCCCGCGGTATTTAGGTTTAAATCTTGGTTGGTCGACATGGTGAGATCCAACTTAATGTTGAGCTGTCTCTGATTATATTTAGGAAAGAATACACCTTGACTTCATTTGTAAATAAAGAAAAGTACTTTTACTAAATACATCCGTACTACAGCTGTTTAAAGTTGGATCTGAGACAGAATATGACTAAAATCCCATATCCCCTCGTCAGTCCTTCTGTCAGGCCTGGAAACCATATTAAACTTTAGGGTTCCAGACGCTGCCACATTTTTCCCCTGAGGGGAGGAAGGGGGGCTGAGGGGTATGGTAACATTCTTCAAGCGGTCAAGGTCGGATGGTGTTCACATCTGCAGGAAGAGTGGCAAGAAGATATTCGAATGAACTGGGAGAACGTGGGACCATGTGACCATCAAAAAGGTCAGGGGGGTGGGACTCTTGGGGTTTGTATAACTGGGAAAAGAATCTGGAAATTCAGTTTTGGAATTTCACTCATCGTGTGCCAGTTTCCTCATGCTAGTAAAGAACTCTGGAAAACAATGGCTTCTGAGTTTTTTTTTAATGCAGAAGGGGTTTTTCTGGAACCTTGACATTATTCCAAAACCCAGTCCAATGCCAGCTCCCTCCCGCCCCCCCGTGGTAATCCTCTTCCGAAGGTCTCCGGCAGTTTATTATCTCAGGAATGCAGGGTTCGTTGGAAAGCCCGCTGTCTGGCGTTTATGCTGATTCAAACATTTGCTGCCCCCTCCCCTCCTTTTATGTCAGATGACACTCTTAAAGGGCCCTCTTCTGTTAATCTGAATAGGAGAATATACATCTTAGGTTCATGGCTATTTTACGTTAACATACTGACACTGCAATCTAACTACTGAATACAAATTGCACACATATAACACAAATAGAGTGAAGCTTGGAGTGGAGGCTGACACTCCTGCGAGTCCCTTTGACTGCAAGGCGAACAAACAAGTCAGTCCTAGAGGAGATCAACCCTGACTGCTCTTTAGAAGGCCAGATCCTGAAGATGAAATTGAAATACTTTGGCCACCTAATGAGAAGGAAGGACTCCCTGGAGAAGAGCCTAATGCTGGGAAAGATTGAGGGCAAAAGAAGAAAGGGACGACAGAGAACGAGATGGCTGGATGGAGTCACTGTAGCAGTAGGCATGAGCTTAAATGGACTCCAGAGGATGGTAGAGGACAGAAAGGCCTGGAGGAACCATGGGGTCATGATGGGTTGGACACGACTTCGCAACTAACAACAACAAAACTTCTTGAGTTTTTTTCCCCTTTACAATTTTCATCCATGAAATCCTTCCCAGGCGCTAAGTTTTATTAAAAACAGCTCTTTTAAAGTCTAAGGCACTGGTTGTTTATGTTCTCTTGCTTTTGTCTGCTTTATATTGAATTCCAATATGACATGGTCACTCTCCTCCAAAGTTCCTGCAGCTTCAACCTCCTCTAACACTTTTTCTCTGTTAGTAAGAATTATATCTAGTATAACTGTCCCAGAACTGATTCTCATTATTTACATCTATCGTCACACAAAGGAAAAAAATAATCCAACCTATCAAAAGCAGCAATGCAGAAGACAGAATAGGAAATACAAATCAAAATAGGCAAGAAAATTGTAAGAAAATACCTATCCACTCTAAACAAGTACCAGGACCAGATGGATTACATCCCAGGGTTTCAAAGGGACTGCCAGATGTGCTCTCAAAACCACTAAATAATCTCTTTCAGATGTCCTGGAACATGGGGGAATTATTAGAGGACTGGAAAAGAGCTGATATGGTTCCAATCTTCAGAAAGAAAAACAGAATCTAGGAAACTATAGATCAATCTGTAGTTACCATAATTAACATTAACAAAAAACATGAATATCTAGAAAAATCCTGGAAAAGGTAATCAAGCAGCTGATTTATGAGCCCCTAGAAACAAACAAGGCAATTACTAGAAGCCACATGGGTTTATGAAAAGCAGACCATGCCAGACTAATTTTATTGCCTTCTTTGACAAAGTGACTAAATTAGTAGATCAGCAAAATGCTATAGACATAGTTTAGTTAGACTTCAGTAAGGCATTTGAGAAATTAGTTCATAGTTTACTTCTAGGTTAAGATAGAATATTGTGGGATAGACGGTACAACAATCAGATGAATTACCAATTCTCTGATCACCTGCACTCACCATGCAGACCTTAATGCAGAGACTGGCAATTAAAGAGTCAAAGGGCTCGATTTGGGCCATAAAATGCCCAGGTCTGCCTTACTGAAAGGAAGAATACTTCTTAGGCCCAGTACTCTTCAATATACTTACAAATGAACCAGTTGAGGGACACAAGGGTGCCCATCAAATTTGCAGATGACACCAAGCTGGAGAGAATAATTAACACTTTGGAACAGGCATCCTCAAACTATAGCCCGTGGGCCGGATATGGCCTGCCGACACAATGTATCCAGCCCATACAGTGGTGGAATTTAGCCCCGCCCTACCCCCACCACTTCTCGTATTGGCAGCCAGGGCTTCAATGGGGATCTGGCTTTCCCCACTCAGGGTGGCCGCAGCCTGATGAACCTGCGCAAGCTGCTGACAGCATTGGTGATGTGTGAGGGGAACATGCCTTTTTAACTAGCCCCTTCACCTCCTTCGGGCTGCGTGGGTCTGCTGAGCAGCGGCAGAGTTGCCACCCAGGAGCTGCCAGGGGTAGAGACCGCCAATGATGTGCCTCCTTCACCAGGAATGTTCGGCAGGGAGAGCAGAGCCCCGCTCTGTCCTACGAGGCAGCAGCTCCACAGTGATTTCGGGGCACTGCTCAAGTGACACAGCTCCTTCAGACAGAGCCCCAAGGCTGCAGTCCCTTTCCCGGACTGAAGGCAGCCTTCTGCCGTGCAGCTACCCCCCGCCGCCACATCTCCATTCCAAGCTCTTGCACCTGTTGGCAAAGTGGGGCTGGCGAGACACGAACGAACTGGGGAGTAGGCGCAGCAACAACTACCGCCTTCTCCCTCCCCCACTTGGCTGCTCATCCTTCTCCCACTCAGCTGTCCGCTCCTGAAGGAGGACAGCCATTTCCGCCACTGAACAGGGAGGCAGAAAGGGTTGGCTGGCCAGTGGATCAGCGCCGCTGAGCTCCTGTCTTGGAGCTTCCTCGCCACATCCACTCCAAGAGATCCCTGCCCGGCCTGATTCTGCCTGCCAAATGAGTGGAGTCCTTGCCCGAGCCTTTTGTGCACATTCGGCATGCATGGAGGAAGCTCCGGCCAGCGAGATTCCAAAAGCAGATTGAGACCGCCGCAATGTAATTGGAATGAAATTCAGCAAGGTTTCTCTTCCCCACCCCCATTTGCTCTTCTAGGAGACTTCTTTTCTGACAAGAGATGTGTGTGAGAGAGAGAATGGAATGGAATTCAGAGACTTTTGTTTCCTGAGAGGGATGAGAGAGAATGGAATGGAATGAAATGGAACTCAGCAGGTTTCTCTTCCCCACTTCCATTTGGTCTTCTAGCACACTTTTCTTGAGAGAGAGAGAGAGAGAGAGAGAGAGAGATGTTGATTATAACCTCCTTGGGGCTGAGAAGAATTGCTGCAAAACTGAGTTTTCTGAAGTGGACCATTAGACTTGTAAACAATTTAAAAATGATCTAGTAAAAAGAAAAGTCAAAGAAAAGCAAATAAAACATCCCCAGGAGGAAAACTAATTTGTTTAGTTTAATTTGTGTGCACTGTTTAATAGACTGCTAAATTGGCAAAATGGACTCCTAAATTGGTCACGCCCACCCAGCCATGCCCATCAGTCATATGCCCATCAAGCCACACCCATCCAGTCACATGACCACCCAGCCACTCTCACCTAGCCAGTCTGGCCCCCTGCCAGTCTAAGGGACCATGAAGTGGCCTCCTGTTCAAAAAGTTTGAGGACCCCTGAATTTGGAAGATAAACTTAAGATACAGAAGAATCTTGACAGATTTGAACAGTGGGCACTATACAACAAAATGCATTCTGAGTTGGAAGGGACTTTAAGATCTTCTAGTCCAATCCTCTGTTCAAGCAGGAAACCCTATACCAGTGATGGCAAACCTTTTTGCCATCACATGCCAAAAGCGGGGGAGGGGGGGGAGCGGGGTATGTGTGTGTCATGCGCATGTATACCCAAACCCATAATTCTTTGCGCCCTGCCCCGCATATGTGCGTGAAACCCCCTGTGCTCTCCCCGCTTTTTGGTGGGGAGAGCACAGTAGGTGGGCCCAGTAGGCCCATTTTTTGCTCTCCAGAGCCTCTCTAGCAGACTTGGGAAAAACAGCTTTCTCCATCCCCACCTTGGAGGCCCTCCGGAGGCCAGAAATAGCCTGTTAGTTGGAAAATGAGCAGTTTCCGGCCTCCGGGGGTGATGAGGAAGGCTGTTTTCGTCCTCCAAAGGCTCTTAGAGTGGCTCTGGAGCCTGGAGAGATCAAAAAACAGGCCTTCCAGTCCCACCAGAAGTTGGCAAACAGGTTGTTTCTGGCCTCCAGAGCAGTAGCGAAGGCTGTTCCCCCCACCCCCAGATACCTAGAAAGGTTCTGGAGCCTGGGGAGAGCAAAAAACGGACCTTCCTTTTCCTCTCCTTCCTCATACCTACTTCCCTTTCCTCTCCCCTACTCTTCTCCTCTTTCCCTCCTTTCTCACCTTCTCTCCTACTCTTATCCCCTAACTTATCTTCCTCTCCTTCTCCTTCCTTCCGTCCCTCTCTCTCCTTCACCTCCTCTATCTTACCTTCTATTCCTCTCTTCTTTCCTTCTTCCTTGTTGTATATTATTTCCCTTGTTTGGTATCCGAGGAACTCCAATCTTCTGATAATATATACTTCCTTTTCGGTTTCTTTTCTATTTTACCCAATCCATCATTTCATGGTTGTACCTTTATATCTATAATCTTCTCTTCTTCTTTTTTTTAAATTTGCATTTATATCCCGTCCTTCTCCGAAGACTCAGAGCGGCTTATACTATGTCAAGCAATAGTCTTCATCCATTTATATATTATATACAAAGTCAACTTATTGCCCCCAACAATCTGGGTCCTCATTTTACCTACCTTATAAAGGATGGAAGGCTGAGTCAACCTTGGGCCTAGTGGGGCTTGAACCTGCAGTAATTGCAAGCAGCTGCTATTAATAACAGACTGTCTTACCAGTCTGAGCCACAGAGGTCCTTCTTCATCCCCCCTCCCCCTTTTCCATCTATTTTGGTGATATCTGGGTTTCTATTTCTTCATTACCATTTTTCTCATTTCTTTTCCATTTATTAACATTATCTATTTATTGACTTTCATTTCTGTCTCTTTTCTAACAATACATACAATCTTTCCCATGTCTTGAAATACACCGATTCCTCTTTATCTTTTATTCTTAAAGTTAATCTATTCATTTCTGCACAATTTAAAATATTTTTTATTACTTCACCTTCTGATGGGATTCTCTCTAACTTCCAATTTTGGGCAAATACAAGTCTTGCTGCTGTTATTACATGGATAATTAAATACATTTCTTCTTTGCTATATCTTTCTGGCAAAATACCCAATAAGAAAATTTCTGGCTTTAATTCTAGTCTGGCTTTAACCATGTCTGCATTCTAAACTAATATTTTTTTATTCTATACATGTCCACCACATATGATAATATGACCCTGGCAGGGGTGAAATCTAAAAATTTTCCCTACCGGTTCTGTGGGCGTGGCTTAATTGGTGGGCGTGGCTTGGTGGTCAGATGGCTGGGTGGGCGTGGCCAATAACAATAAATAATAAAATAATAAACAAAGTATAAAAAAACAATAAGCGGTACAAAAAACCAACTTTCACACTTTACACACACACACAACACAACTGACTCACACACAATGTAAAAGCAGCTGCACTTCACACTTCACACAGCCACAAAAAGCTCAAAAACCAACTTTCACACTTTACACACACACAACACAACACATAATGTAAAAGCAGCTGCACTTCACACTTCACACAGCCACAAAAACCTCAAAAACCAACTTTCACACTTTACACACACACAACACAACTGACTCACACACAATGTAAAAGCAGCTGCAATTCACACTTCACACAGCCACAAAAAGCTCAAAAACCAACTTTCAACTTTACACACACACAACTGACACACACACACACAAAATGTCGCATACAGCTTTCTGAAATTTTGTGTGTTTGTGTAGTTAGAGTGAAACACTACAGAAACACACCAAATCTCAAAAAGCTGCACAAATATTTTATTTTATTATTTTATTTTATTTTATTGTGGACTTCAAATCCCAGAGCCAGCAAAGCCAGCCAACTGATTCACCGAGGAAATAGATTAGCTGAGCGATTGATTCTGTCTGGCTGAAACTGAAACTGCTTTCGGGCTGTGGCCATGTGTTCATCAGTAATCAGGTAAGTGTCTTGGAATCTCTACTGTTACTTGTAGAAAACATCTTTTCTACAGGTAAGAGTACAAGTAAGGTTCTGCTGATGAGGAACTCAGGTGAGATCGCCAGAGGAGACTTTAAATTTTTTTTTAAAGTTTAAAGTCTCTGCCGATCTCAGCTGAGGGGCGGGATCCTCAAAGGCTTTTTTTTTTACTGAAGCAAAACCGGCTTTTAAAAGTAAAAAAAAAACCCTCTGCAGATGGTGTGGCTCAGCAGAGGCAGGGGGGTGGGGCCAGGGATTTTTGCTACCGGTCCTCCGAACTAGCAGCCGCCATCGCTACCGAACACACGAGCCGGTCTGATCCGGGAGCATTTCACCCCTGGATCCCGGCAAATTCGAGCATTTATCTATACGATAAAATCGTTCAGCTTCGGGATGGATTGGATCAAAATTGGGTAGATCCAAGCGAGAGTTTCGAGACTCGTCTTGTTGAGACCGTTTGGGATAGTTTTGACCCTGTGACTCCCGAGGACATGGACAGGTTACTGGGAAGGTTGAATGCCACCACATGTTTACTGGACCCATGTCCCTCCTGGTTGGTGCTGGCCACGCAGGAGATGACACGAGGCTGGCTCCAGGGGATTACAAATGCTTCTTTGCGGGAGGGGATCTTTCCCGCTGCTTTGAAAGAGGCGGTGGTGAGACCTCTCCTCAAGAAGCCTTCCCTGAACCCAGCTGTTTTAGGAAATTACCGTCCAGTCTCCAACCTTCGTTTTACGGCGAAGATTGTAGAGAGTGCGGTGGCATGTCAATTACCCCAGTACCTGGATGAAACCGTCTATCTAGACCCGTTCCAGTCCGGCTTTCGACCCGGATACAGTACAGAGACGGCTTTGGTCGCGTTGGTGGATGATCTCTGGAGGGCCAGGGATAAGGGTTACTCCTCGGCCCTGGTCCTATTAGATCTCTCAGTGGCTTTTGATACCATCGACCATGGTATCCTGCTGCGCCGGTTGGAGGGTTTGGGAGTGGGAGGCACCGTTTATCGGTGGTTCTCCTCCTACCTCTCTGACCGGACGCAGACGGTGTTGACAGGGGGGCAGAGATCGACCCCGAGGCGCCTCATGTGTGGGGTGCCGCAGGGATCGATTCTCTCGCCTCTCCTGTTCAACATCTATATGAAGCCACTGGGTGAGATCATCAGTGGTTTTGGGGGGAGGTACCAACTGTACGCTGATGATACACAGCTGTACTTTTCCACCCCAGGCCACCCCAATGAAGCTATCGAAGTACTGTCCCGGTGTCTGGAAGTCGTACGGGTCTGGATGGGGAGGAACAGGCTCAAGCTTAATCCCTCCAAGACGGAGTGGCTGTGGATGCCGGCACCCCGGTAAGTCAGCTGCAGCCACGGCTGACTGTTGGGGGTGTCATTGGCCCCGATGGAAAGGGTGTGCAACTTGGGCGTTCTCCTGGATGGACGGTTGTCTTTCGAAGACCATTTGATGACCGTATCCAGGAGAGCTTTTTATCAGTTCACCTGATTCGCCAGTTGCACCCCTTCCTGGACCGGGATGCCCTATGCACGGTCACTCATGCTCTCGTGACCTCTCGCTTGGACTATTGCAATGCTCTCTACATGGGGCTCCCCTTGAAGAGCACCCGGAGACTCCAGTTAGTCCAGAATGCGGCTGCGCTGGTGATAGAGGGAGCGGTTCGGAGCTCCCATGTAACACCCATCCTGCGCAGACTGCACTGGCTGCCTGTTGTCTTCCGGGTGCGCTTCAAGGTATTGGTGACGACCTTCAAAGCGCTCCATGGCTTAGGACCAGGATGTTTACGGGACCGTCTACTGCCATCTTCTATCTCCCAGCGACTGGTGCGTTCTCACAGAGAAGGACTCCTTAGGGTGCCATCAGCCAAACAATGTCGACTGGTGGCCCCCAGGGGGAGGGCCTTCTCTGTGGGGGCTCCTACCCTGTGGAACGAACTTCCCCCTGGACTTCGCCAACTATCCGACCTTCGGACCTTTCGCCGCGAACTTAAAACCTATTTTTTCCGTTTAGCTGGACTGGCTTGATTTTAAAATTTTTAATTTGCTTTTATGGGTTTTAAATTTTTGTAAATTTTTATAGGGTGTTACTGTATTTTAAAATTTTTGGCCAATAATATTATATGTACTGTTTTCTTTGTATTTTATTCTGGCTGTGCACCGCCCTGAGTCCTTCGGGAGAAGGGCGGTATACAAATTAAATTATTATTATTATTATTATTATTATTATTATTATTATTATTATTATTATTATTATTATTATTATTATTATTATTATTATTTCTTCCAACATTTAGCTGATTTATCTTTATTTTTGACTATTTTTGCTAGTCTTTCTTGTGGTATGTGCCATCTATAAAGCATTTTATATAGGTTTTCCTTATATGCCGTTGCCATTGTCAATTTGTAATTCTTTTCCCATAGTTGTTGCCATTTCTCTAATTCTATTGCATAACCAAAATTTTTCACGCATGTTATCATTGTTTCTTTTACTTCTTCATCTTTTAGTCTAACTTGCAATAGGTAATTATACAATTTTTTAATCATTTTTTCATCCTTTCCAGTCAGTATCTGATCCAACTCTGATTCCCCCAAATTAAAACCATATCATTTCAAGTCTTTATCATATCTTGATTGTATTTGCAATCTTGTGTACTAATCAGTCTCAATCCCTTGTTTTTCTAATTCTTGCTTCTGTTTTAACCCTCCCTTCTCAGTTAAAATGTATTTACAACACACAATATTGTTCATATTAATCATATTCGGATGTGTCAATGCTTCTATTGTTGAAAGCCACATTGATATTTCCATATAGTGTTTTTCTTTCACTCTTTCCCATTTTGTTAACAACACAATGTCTCTAAAAGTATCCATGTATCCTATTTTTGGCATACCAGAAGAAAGCATGCCAACCTAGTTGCAAATCATGTCCTTCCAAAGTCAATAGTCTTGTATTTCTCAATAAAATCCATTCTTTAACCCAGGTTAACATCGCTGCTTGGTGAAAAAATTCCCAGTTTGGTAGGCCAAATCCTCCTCTAGTCTTAGAGTCTTGAATCAGTTTAATATTATTTGTTAAAATTTTAATATATTAAAATATAATTTAATATAATATAATATTCTTGCTTTTTTTCCTTGCCATATATATTTCCACATCATCTTATTCAAAGTCTCAAAATATTTCTTCTCCAATTTTGTCGGAATTGTTTAAAAGAAGAACAAAATTCTCGGCAGTACATTCATTTTAACTAACGCTATTCTTCCCCTTAAGGATAGTTGCAAATTTTCCATTTTTCCAAATCTATTTCAATTTGGTTCCTCAATTTGTAGTAGTTATCTTCCTTCAATGTAATACATCCTGAAGTTAATTGAATGCCCAGGTATCTCACTTCCTTCACTATTTGAATATCTAAGTTCTGCATTAGTTGCTTCTTTTGTTTTTATTTCATGTTTTTGATTATTATTTTAGTTTTATCTTTATTTATTTTCAATCCTGCTACCTTTCCATATCCCTCTGTTTGTTGCATTAACTTTAAACCCGTTTCCATTGGTTCTTCCATAATGAATAGTAAATCATCCACAAATGCTTGTAGCTTGTATTCTTCTTTTTTAATTTTCATTCCTTTTATTTCTTTATCTTGTCTTATTTTTCTATTTAAAACCTCTAACATCAAGATAAATAACAATGAAGATAACGGACATCCTTGTCTAGTTCCTTTTCTGATATCTACTTTTTCTGTCATTTTGCCATTTATTATTACCTTTGCCGATTGATCTTTATATATAGTCTTAACCACGTTTACAAATCTAACCCCAAAATCCATCTTTTGTAATTGTGTAATCATAAATTCCCAATTCACATTATCAAATGCTTACTGCGCATCTAAAAATAACACCACCATTTGTTTTTCTGGATGAGCTTCATAATATTCCAATGTATCCAATATGATTCGTATATTATCTCTAATTTGTCTTTTAGGTAGAAAACCATTTTGATCTGATTGTATAAATTCATTCAACAACCTCTTCAGTCTTTCCGCCATAATTGATGCAAATATTTTATAATCTGCATTTAATAATGAAATTGGTCTATAATTCTTTATTTGTTGCAGGTCTGATTCTTCCTTTGGTATAAGAGTTATATATGCCTCCATCCATGACTTCAGTGCCTTGGCTTCTATTAGTAAATCACTGAATACTTGTAGCATTTTATCACTTAATATATCTTGCAATTCTTTATACAATTCTGCTGGTAATCCATCTGGCCCCGGGGTTTTTCCATTTTTCTGTCTTTTAATCCCCTCTATCAATTCCATCATTGATATTCTTTCTTCTAGTGCTTTTCTGAATTCCTCTGATATTTTAGGAATCTTTGCTTTTTCCAGATATTGTTCTATTTTCTCTTCTGATATCTGTTCTTGTTGGTATAGTTTCTTGTAATATTCCTCAGTTATTTTTTTCTTTTCCTCATTTCGATAGCATATCTTTCCATCTTGGTCTAACAGTTGTGTTATTAATTTCTTTTCTTTTTCTTTTTTCATTTTGTATGCCAACCACCTTCCTGGTTCATTTGCATTTTCAAAAAAAAAATTGCTTTGTTGATTTTATTTTTCTGGCCAAATCTTTATTTTCAATTTGTGTTTTTTCAAATCCATTAAGTTTTAAATTTTTTTGTCTTGTGGATTTTTTTGTAAATCTTTCTCTAATTTCTTATATTCTTTCTCTATTTCCCTTTGTATTTGTTTATTCTGTTTATTTCTTTTCCCTGCATAAGTCATTGCCAAACCTCTTATATATGCTTTACTGGTGTCCCACACATTTTGCAATGATGTATCTTCTTTTCTATTCTCTTTGAAAAAAAAAGTCAGTTCTTTTTCCATGTATTGCATAAAAAATTTTTCATTTAGTAAGCTTTGATGTCCATCTCATTTTTTTTCTTTGGCCTTTCCATACCATCATTATCGGGTTGTGGTCTGCCCATATATTTGTCTCTATCTCAACCTTGTCTATCTTAGATATTAGATCTGTAGACATCCACATCATATCTATTCTTGACCATGACATATGCCTATTTGAATAAAATGTATATTGCCTTTCTTTTAAATTTCTCTTTCTCCAAGCATCTTGTCAACTTAATTCATCTACCATTGTGTAGAAAGTTTTTGGGAGTGTTTTCCGTGGTTTTTTACTCATTTTTGTAGATTTATAGTCCAGTTCATTATACACTATTGCATTATAATCTCTCATTATACAAATATTTTCATATTCATATTCTAATATTTTTCTATGTAATTTTGCATAAAATTCTTCTTGATTATTATTCGGAGCATATATTCCTACAAGTAATATTTTTTTATAATTCATTACAATTTCTACCATTAATACTCTTCCCTCCTCTTCTTAAAGCAGAGCTGCTTAACTCATTCTTTGCATTAGTCTTCACATAAAAAGAAGATATAGCCCAACCTACCAAAAACATAACTGTAAAAGACAGACTTGAAATAAAAATTAGAATAAGCAAGAAAATGGTTAAAGAACACCTGTCTGATAAATCACCAGGGCCTAATGGATTACATCTCAGAGTTATGAAGGAGCTGGCAGATGTTATCTCATAACCATTGTACCATATCTTTAGAAAATCCTGCAGCACTAGGAAACTACCAGAGGATTGGAAAAGGGTTGATGTGGTTCCCATCTAAAAAAAGGGGGAGAGAACAGACCCAGGAAACTACAGACCAATCAGCCTAACATCAATACGTGGGAAGACACTGGAAAAAATAATTGAAAAAAAGCAAGCACGGGTTTGTTAAAAACAGATCATGCCAAATTTATCTTATTTCATTCTTTGACAAAGTAACTAAATTAGGAGACCAGTGAAATGCTGTGGATATAATATATTTAAACTTCAGCAAGACATTTGACAAAGTAGACCACAACCTACTTCTTGGTAAGCTAGAAAAATGTGGAATAGACAACATCACCACCAGATGGATTTGTAATTGGCTGATAAAACGTTCTCAACTAGTAGTTTTAATGGTACTACATCTACAGGGAAGTAAGTAAGCAGTGGGGTACCACAAGGTTCTGTCTTAGCTCCAGTACTTTTCAATATCTTCATAAATGACTTAGATGAGAGAATAGAAAGGGAACTCATCAAATTTACAGATTACATTAAACTGGCAAGAACAGTCAACACCCCAGAAGACAAGCTCAGGATCCAAAAAGATCTTGACAGACTTGAACAATGGGCCCTATCCAGGGATGAAATGCTACCAGTTTGGTCTGGTTTGCCCGAACTGGTAGTAATAAATGTAAAAAAAAAAAAGTTCCAACGATCAGCTGAGTGACACGCGATTGTTGGAACTTTTTTTTTTTACTCTTTAGGCATTTTTTTACTACTGGTTCTCCGGAACCGGTAGTAAAAAATGCTTTAAAAAGGTAAAAAAAAAAATGCTCCAACGATTGCATGCCTCAGCTGTGATCGTCAGAACCTTTTTTTTACCTTTTAAAAACATTTTTACTACCTATTTGGGCGAATAGGTAGTAAAAATGCTTTTAAAAGGTAAAAAAAAAGGCTCCAGCGTGCTTCAGCTGTGATCATCGAAGCCTTTTTTTATTTTTTAACAGCATTTTTAAAATATCTATTTACCCAAATAGATTAAAAAAATGCTTTTAAAAGGTAAAAAAGCTCAGACGATCACAGCTGAGGCATGCGATCGTCGGAGCTTTTTTACCCTTTAAAAGCATTTTTAACTACCTATTCGCCTGAATAGGTAGTCAAAAAATGCATTAAAAAAAGTAAAAAAAGGCTCCGACGATCACAGCTGTGGTGCACGATTGTCAGAACCTTTTTTTTACTTTTTTAAAGCATTTAAAAAATGCTTTAAAAAAAGTTTAAAAAAGAGGCTCCGACGATCGCACTCCAACTGATCACCCCCCTTGCACGCTGTTCTACTTACCTTCCTTCCCATGCTTCCTTTTGGCGTGCACTGCATGTGCGCACCTTGCATTTGGCGTGTGGTGTACAGTGCACATGCACAGCCACCAAACTGGTAGTAAACCAGTTCAGATTTCACCACTAGCCCTATCCAATAAAATGAAATTTAATGTGGAAGAAAGCAAGGTTTTACACCTGGGCAAGAAAAACCAAAGGTATAAATTGTCAGGTCCCATGTATTTCTATTGGGACACTGGCATTCTGGTGGGAGGGGGGATGATTGGAGGGATCTCTATGAAGTTTCTGTTTCTATTTACTGCTTGGAGAGATCTCTATATTAAGGTTCTGTTTCCTGCATTGCTGTGCTGTGAGTTTCTGTTTTCTGCATTGCTATATAGTGGGAGGGGCTTTGTTTGCACTACTTTAAATTGCTGTTTTTAGGTAGGGAAATTTAGTTCCTGCCTAGACCTCTTGCTATCACAATCCTTTCAATAAAAGCTCCTTTTGGAACAACTTCAGTTTCAAGAGTCCTGCTTTCTTAAGAAGATTGGAGAGGCAAGACCTTACATTAGGCAGCAACTATAGTAAAAAAAATGCTTTAAAAAAGTAAAAAAAAAAAGGTTCTGACAATCAGCTGTGACAATAAGCTGTGCCATGCAATCGTTGGAACTTATTTTTTTACTACCTATTGCCTGAACCGGTATTATTGTGTAAAGTGTGATAGTTTGTTTTTGAGCTCTCTATGACTCTGTGAGATTCCTGCTTGTTGCAGGGGCCATTTTGTGTGAAGTCCACCTGCTTTTGCATTGTGAGTCAGTTGTGTAGATTTTGTGTTATTTTTGTGTAAAGTATGATAGTTGGTTTTCCTGGTCACATGACCAAGCCACACCCACCCACTCATATGACCACCAAGCCATGCCCACAGGGAAAAAAGTGAGACTTAAAGCATTGCTAGATTTGGGGTGCACGAGAAGTCTAATAAGCCGGTCGCTGGTCAGGGAACTGGGCATTCAACTAAGGCCACTAAAAACCCCAGTCTCATTTTGCCAACTTGATGGCTCCATTGCAGGGGGCGCCCCGGCCAAGTTTGCCACTGAACCACTCGAACTAACGATGGCAAATCACTCCAAAACCACTGCTTTTATTGTGACACCAGGGATGGACTGGCGCCTAGTTCTTTTTGGAACAACTTCAGTTTTAAGAGTCCTGCTTTCTTGGGAAGATTGGTGAGGCAACACATTACACAAGTTCAGATTAGGCAAAACTTGAGTCAAAAACAGTAACTGAGAGGGACCTTGAAGTCCTAGTGGACGATCACTTAAACCTGAGTCAGCAGCAAGCGGCAGCAGCCAAAAACCCTAATACAATTCTTGATTGTATAAATAGAGGTATAAAATCAAAATCACGTGAAGTACCACTTTATAAAACCTTAGTAAGACCACACCTGGAATATTACATCCAGTTTTGGTCACATTACAAAAAAAATGTTGAAACTCTGGAAAAAGTACAAATATGAGCAACTAAGATGATTAAAGGCCTGGAGACTAAAACATATGAAGAATTATTGCAGGATTTGGGTTTGGCTAGTCTAGAGAAAAGAAGGACTGGGGAGACATGATAGCAGTATTCCAGTATTTGAGAGACTACAACAAAGAGGAGCGGATCAATTTGTTTTTCAAAGCACTAGGGGGCAGGACAAGAAAGAATGGATGAAAACTAATCAAAGAGAAAAGCAACCTGGAATTAAGGCGAAACTTCCTAACAGTGAGGACAATTAACCAGTGGAACAGCTTGCTTTCAGATGTTGTGGGTGTTTCATCACTGGAGGTTTTTAAGAAGAGACTGGACAGTCACTTGTCTGAAATGGTATAGGATTCCCTGCTTGAGCAGGGGGCTGGACTAGAGGACCTTCAAGGTCTCTTCCAGCTCTATTCTGATTCTGTCCTTCTATTAATGCAACTTAGTAGTGCATTGAGTTTTTTTGGTTGCTGCTGCAGCACACTGCTGGCTCATATTTAAATAATTATCTATTAAGATTCCAAGATCCCTCTCCAAAGTACTGTTCTTGAGCCAGGTTTCACTTAATCTGTACCTGTATAACTGGTTTTTCTTGTCTAAATGTAAAGAACCTTACTTTTCTCAACACTGAATTTGTTGGATAGGGCTGTGTTGTCTGTCAAGATCCATTTGGATCTTGAGCCTATCATCTGGGGTGTTCGCTGTTCTTTCTAGCTTAGTGTTGTCTACAAATTTGACAAGTTCCCCTTCTAATCTCTCATCTAAATCATTTATGAAAATATTGAAGAATACGGCATCTAAAAGGGAATCTTGTGGTACCCCACTGCTTACTTTTCTCCATGTAGGTGTAATTCCATTAAAGGCTACATATAGAAGGGTATTTGTTAGCCAGTTAAAAATCCATATAATGGTGATGCCGTCTATCCCACATTTTTCTAGCTTACCAAGTAGTAGGTTGGGTTCTACTTTGTTAAATGCCTTACTGAAATCCAAGTATACTATGTCCACTGCATTTTGCTGATCCACTAAGCCACTTTGTCAAAAAATGACATAGTTTTGTTTGGCATGAGTCTGACAAACTCCTGTTGGTTGTAACTTTGCTTGTAGGAAATAAGATGTGTTCACAGATCTATCTGTTGCTTATCTTTTCCTGGATCTTCCCAGGTACTGATGTCAGGCCGATGGACCTATAATTTCCTGAATGTTTTTTTATATTTTTTGAAGATGGGAATTACATCAGCTCTTTTCCAGTCTTCTGGTAGTTCCCCAGTTCTCCAGGATCTTTGAAAGATATGGTTCAATGGTTCTGAGATCACGCCTGCCAGCTTCTTTAGAACTCTAGGATGTAATCTGTCAGGTCTCCGAGATTTGAACTCTTCTAGAGCGGACAGGTGTTCTCTTACCATTTACAAGAAGAATAGAATTTATTGGCCAAGTGTGATTGGACACACAAGGAATTTGTCTTGGTGCATATGCTCTCAGTGTACATAAAAGAAAAGATACGTTCATCAAGGTACAACATTTACAACACAATTGATGGTCAATATATCAATATAAATCATAAGGATTGCCAGCAACAAGTTATAGTCATACAGTTATAAGTGGAAAGAGATTGGTGATGGGAACTATGAAACGATTAATAGTAGTGCAGATTCAGTAAATAGTCTGACAGTGTTGAGGGAATTATTTGTTTAGCAGAGTGATGGCCTTCGGGAAAAAACTGTTCTTGTGTCTAGTTGTTCTGGTGTGCAGTGCTCTATAGCGTCGTTTTGAGGGTAGGAGTTGAAACAGTTTATGTCCAGGATGCAAGGGATCTGCAAATATTTTCACGGCCCTCTTCTTGATTCGTGCAGTATACAGGTCCTCAATGGAAGGCAGGTTGGTAGCAATTATTTTTTCTGCAGTTCTAATTATCCTCTGAAGTCTGTGTTTTTCTTGTTGGGTTGCAGAACCGAACCAGACAGTTATAGAGGTGCAAATGACAGACTCAATAATTCCTCTGTAGAATTGGATCAGCAGCTCCTTGGGCAGTTTGAGCTTACCGAGTTGGCGCAGAAAGAACATTCTTTGTTGTCCTTTTTTAATGATGTTTTTGATGTTAGCTGTCCATTTGAGATCTTGCGATATGATAGAACCCAGAAATTTGAAGGTTTCTACTGTTGATACTGTGTTGTCAAGTATTGTATTTTCTTGCCTATTTTAATTTGTATTCCTAATCTCTCTTTTACAGTTATGTTTTGGGCTAAGCAGCACTGCTTTCTCTCTACTGCCTACTGCCTTGCCATCTTCTCTTTCTCAGTTGGCGAACAGTTCTCTTCGCCAACTGTTTACTAGACTTTTTTCTTGTTATTTATATGTTGAAAGAAATTATTTTTATTAACTTTGACTTTCGTTGCAAGTCTTTATTCATTCTGAGCCTTTGCTTTCCTGACTTCGTCTTTGCAAATTTAGGCTATTTGTTGATATTCTGCCTTACTTACGTGTTCCTCTTTCCATTTTTTATATTTATTATTTTTGTCTTTCAGTTTATCAGTGAGGCCCTTGAGAAATTATGCTGGATTTCCTGTTTTTCTTTCTAGATTCTTAGGCAAGAAAAACTAAATGCACAGATATAGAATAGATAGTACCTGGCTCAACAATAGTAATGTGAAAGGAAACTAGGTGTCCTAGTGGGCCATCACTTAAGTATGAGCCAACAGTGTGCTGCAATTGCCCAAAAAAATCAAACCAAAATGAGGTCTTAGATTATCCATCTACAGAGGGATAATATCAATATCATGTGAAGTGATAATACCCCTTTAAATTGCACTGGTGAGACCACATTTGGAATATTGCATCCAGTTCTGGTCACCATGATACAGAAAAAAGATGCTGAGACACTTGAAAGAATACAGAAAAGAACAACAAAGATTATTATAGGACAACTAGAGGCTAAACTGTATAATGAATACTTGAGAGAACTATATTACGTCTAATTTAACAAACAGAAGGACTAGTGGGTGACGTAATTTATTTATTTGTAGCCCATCTTTATTATATGTACAAATAACTCAAGGCAGTGAATATATCCAACACATATTATTCCTCCTATTTTCTCCACAATAACAACCCTGTGAGATGAGTTGGATTAAGAGTGTGACTAGACAAAAGTCACCCAGCTAGCTTTCATGGCTAAGGTGGGACTAGAATCAATCTCTTGCTTTCCAGTCTGGTGCCTTAACCAGTAGATCAAACTAGCTCTTGATAGAAGTCTTCCAGTACTTGAAGGCCTATCACAAAGAAGAGAGTGTCAATCTATTCTACAAAGAACCTGAGGGCAGGACAAGAAGTAACAGGTGGAAACTTACCAATGAGAGATCCAACCTAGAACTAAGCAGAAATTTCCTAACTGTGAGAATGATTAATCAATGGAATGGCCTTGCCTTCAAAAATTATGGGTGTTCCATCGGTAGAGGTTTTCAAGAAGAGACTGGACAACCATATGTCCAGAATGGTATAAAGTATCCTAGTTGGGCAGCAGGGTGGGTTACAAGACCTCATGGTCCCTTCCAAACTTGTTATTCTATATTCTATAACTCTAATTGCAACTTCCACATTTTCCCTTGTTCTGTGACATGCTCCTGCCAGCAACAGTTTAACCAGTTTAAGACCTTTGAATTTTGTAAAATTCAAAAGAGGTTGGAGTTGATCCACTCCACTGCATCTTTATCAGTTCCGCTCACAACCGGACAACAGTTATAGGAGAGGGAAGGCATTGGAATGTAAGGGAGGCCTGGGAGGGAAATTTGAATGCCAGCTGGCATGCATCTGAAACCAAAGATTGAGAAGTCTGAGCAACTGGCCGCAGCAACAAAGGAGTGAGTGAGAGATGTCCTGTACCAGGAGCCAAAGACCCACTGGGCAACAAATGTGGGCATGGCAGCCGAGCCAAAGACCCCTTTTTCCCTTCTTGGATCAATGTGGTCTGAGGCGGGCAAGTGGAAAGCGAAATGGCTAGCAGAACGGGACAACCCCGCTGAGTGGAAGCTCCCAATCACCGGCTGCAGCCTGTTCATGGAACAGTTGAGGGAGGGATTCATGCTATGGCAACACTGAGAGGCACAACCACCATCTGTTGTGTCTTGCCCGCCCTCAGAGCAGCCGGGGCCTTCTTACCTGCTCCCCAACACTGAGGAATGTATGCCTTCCGGCCCAAGTCCTGGCTCCATGCCCCCACAAACTGCAGAAGAAGGAGCATCTCCCTGCCCCAGCCCTGACTCCATGCCCAGGCAAACGGAGCAGCTAGACCCCTCCCCCTCCTCCACAGCAGGTGAGCCTGAGGAGGGTTTACTCCCAAGAACAGCTGATTGGAGTGACCCTCGCATCAGAAGATTGGAGAGGCGGAGGCAACAGAGGGAAGGGAGGGGCAGGCCTTAATGAGTGCTGAGTCATGGAGCCACACCCCATGGCCTATATAAAGGAGCTACTTTCTGGCAGTCTCTGAGTCAGGCAAAAGTCAAACTTATCTTGCTGAAGTCACTTACTGGTCTCCTGCCTGCTCTGAGGACTTTGCTAGGACTTTGGGCAGAGCTGCAGAGGCAAGCCTGATTCGGATTTCCCGGACCCAGCCGTCAGCGGAGGAGTGGGACACGACATCTTGCCTGACTCCTCACACATCTACAAGATGGATCAGCAACAGCTGGCGCTGATTGTGCAGCAGCTACAAACAGACAACCAGCAACTGCAACAGCAAGTCGCCCAGCTGACTGCTCAACTGGCTGCTGGGAATGCCCCAGCAGTCCAACCTCCTCCTCCTCCTCCTCCTCAGTGCCACAGCCCGGTACCGGTGCCGGAGAAGTTCTCAGGACGGATGGAGATGTTCCCGGCCTTCATGGCCCAGTGCCAGACCTACATGGCAATGCGGCCGGGGGACTTTCCAGATGACCGGGCCAGGGTGGCCTTCGTGATGAACCTGTTGTCTGGCCAGGCTGCGCAGTGGGCCACGCCCTTGGTGCTCAGGGACAGCCCCTTGCTGGCGGACAACCAGGGGTTCTGGGGGCAACTACGCCTGATGTATGAAGACCCTGTGCGGGCCCAGACGGCTGCCTGGCACCTCGGAGAGATCCAACAAGGGCCCCGCCCCCTCCGGGAGTACATCACGG
Source organism: Ahaetulla prasina (assembly GCF_028640845.1). NCBI lineage: Eukaryota > Metazoa > Chordata > Lepidosauria > Squamata > Colubridae > Ahaetulla > Ahaetulla prasina. The sequence goes on from NC_080540.1 coordinate 188,062,504, forward strand.
AATTCCGGTTGCTGTGCCATGATTCGGACTGGAACGACACGGCACTAGCGGACGCATTCAAGAGGGGCCTTTCGGAAGAGCTCCAGGACGAGCTGGCTCGGGTGGAGGTGCCGCGGACCCTCGTTGACCTGGTGCCCCTCTGCCTGCGCCTCGACACCCGTCTCCAGCAACGCCCGTCCTGTCGCCGCCCGCAACCGTCAAAGACCGTTGCCCTCCCTCGACCCGTGCCGACCCCGTCCCGGGCCACCCCGCGCTTCGTGGCCGCCGCCGAGGAGCCCATGGAGTTAGGAGCGGCCAGGCCTCGCCTGACGGCCCAGGAGCGGAGCCGGAGGCGCCAAGGGGGGCTGTGCTTGTACTGTGGGGAGCCCGGCCATTTCGCCGCCGCATGCCCCAGGAAGCACGGCGGAGCACGTACGCCCGTCCCCGAATCCCGGCCTGGCCAGTCGGGAAACGGGGCAGGCCCGGCCCAGGGGAAACCCTAGGCCGGGCACGGACCAAGCCCCCGCCAGACATGGCCGACGTGGACCCTGGGCCCCCTCGGCACCTGATTTTGGACACCCGGGTGTGGGTGGGTGACCGGCCGGAAGGGATCCCGGCACACGCGCTGGTGGATTCAGGGGCCACCACGAACTTTATGGACCGGGCCTTCGTGGACCATTTTGGTGTCCCCTTGGTTCCGGTAGACCCTCCGATGAGCGTCGAGACCATCGACGGGAGGGAGCTGGTGGCCGGACCCATTAACCTCGCCACGCAGCCCTTGCGCCGCCATCGGGGACCACGAGGAGGCGATTCGCTTCTACGTGACAGCGGACCTCCACTTCCCAGTGATCCTCGGACTGGCCTGGCTGCGGACGCACGACCCTCAGGTGGCCTGGTCGCGGAACGCCATCTCGTTTCCCAGCCTGCAGTGTGTCGACCACATCCGCCACACCTGCGCCGGCCAGGACGTCTTCACCCCGGCCGTCGCCGTGCCCCCAGAGCTGCAGGACTTCGCTGACGTCTTCAGCGAAAAGGAGGCGGACCGCTTACCCCCGCACCGGCCCTACGACTGCCCCGTGGACCTGCAACCCGGCGCCCCGCTGCCCACGGGACGCCTGTATTCCATGTCCGAGCCCGAGTTGGCCGCCCTCAGGGACTTTCTGGACAAAAATCTGGCCCGAGGGGTCATACGCCTTCAAGTCCCCTCTGTCGGCCCCGGTCCTCTTCGTAAAAAAGAAGACGGGGGATTTGCGCCTGTGTTGCGACTACCGCCGGCTGAACGCCATCACGGTGCGGAATCGCTACCCCCTGCCGCTCATCCCGGAGCTGATGGACCGGCTGCGGGAGGCCTCCATCTTTACCAAGCTCGACCTCCGGGGGGCCTACAACCTGGTGCGGATGCGTGAAGGGGACGAGTGGAAGACGGCGCTCGCACCCGCACGGACACTACGAGTACACGGTCATGCCGTTCGGGCTGACCAACGCCCCCGCCGTCTTCCAACATTTTATGAACGATGTGTTCCGGGACATGTTGGATCGGTTCGTGGTGATCTACCTGAACGACATCCTGGTCTACTCCCGGTCCAGGGAAAGTCACCTCCAGCACCTCCGCCTGGTCCTGCAGCGCCTGCGGAGCACCAGCTCACGCCAAGCTGGAGAAGTGTTTTTCCTCCGTCGTCCATTGAGTTCCTCGGGCACATCCTCTCACCCGAGGATCGCCATGGACCCGCAAGGTGGAGGCCCTGAGCAGCTGGGAAGCCCCGCGTCGGGTGAAGGATGTCCAGCGGCTGCTGGGCTTCGCCAATTACTATCGGACCTTCATCCCGGGCTTCGCCACGCTGACGGCTCCGCTCACCCAGCTCCTTCAGAAGAAGGTCCCGTTCCGGTGGGGTCCCCCGCAGGAGGAAGCCTTCACGGCTCTCAGGAAGGCTTTCGTCACGGAGCCCATCCTGCGACATCCCGACCCGCACCGGTCTTTCGTGGTGGAGACGGACGCCTCCAACGTCGCCCTCGGAGCGGTGCTGCTACAGGCCCCGGCGGATGGCGGCACTCTTTTTCCCTGCGCGTACTCCTCGCGGAAGCTCAACCCTTCCGAGCGCAACTATACCATCTGGGAAAAGGAGTTGCTGGCTATCAAGGCCGTGTTCGAGGCGTGGCGGCACCACCTGGAGGGAGCCCGGCATCAGGTGGAGGTCCGAACGGACCATCGGAACCTCGAACATCTCACCACGGCTCGGAAGTTGAACCAGCGGCAGATCCGGTGGTCGCTGTTCTTTGCCCGGTTCAACTTCCGCGTCACCTATATCCCCAGTGGCCACAACCGGAGGGCGGACGCCCTGTCCAGTAAGCCAGAGTACCTGAGCGCCCAAGACCCTCTTCCTCCACGGACCGTACTGCCGGCGGAAGCCTTGGCCGCCGCCCGGGAACCGGTGGACTTACGGGCCCGGGTGCGAGAGGCGCAGCGCCAAGACGCCTGGTCTCAGCAGCGGCGAGCGGAGGCGGGCCCCAAGTCTCCGTGGACATTGGAAGACGACGTACTCAAGTTCCGGGGGCGGTTGTATGTGCCCACGGGGCCGCTCCGGTCCCTCGTCCTGACCCAGTGCCACGACAACCCTGCCGCGGGCCATTTCGGGTTTTTCAAGACTCTCAACCTGGTAACGCGGACCTTCTGGTGGCCCCGGGTGCGGCATGATGTCCATGCCTATGTGACGTCCTGCGTGCCGTGCCGGCAAGCCAAGGCCGCCACGGGGCCCCTCGGTCTCCTCCAGCCCTTGCCGACTCCTGACAGACCCTGGCCGGCGATTTCCATGGACTTCCTGACGGACCTGCCGCCGTCCTCGGGGTTCACCACGGTGCTGGTGGTGGTGGACATGCTCACCAAGATGGCACACTTCATCCCGTGCCGCGGGCTGCCCACCGCCACCAAGACAGCCCATCTCTTCTTGCAGCACGTCTTCCGCCTCCACGGCCTGCCGGACAGGGTGGTGTCGGACCGTGGGGTGCAGTTCACGGCCCGCTTTTGGAAGAGCCTGATGGCCGCATTGGAGGTGCAGGTGTGCCTGTCGTCGGCGCACCATCCGGAGACCGACGGCGGGACGGAAAAGGTCATCGGCGTCCTGGAACAGTACCTCCGGTGCTTCGTGAACCAACAGCAGGACAACTGGGCCGATTACCTGTCCCTAGCGGAGTTCGCATTCAACAACTCCCAACACACCTCCACCCAGACCACCCCGTTCCTGGCCAACTTGGGGTACCATCCGCGGCTCTTCCCTCTGGCGCCCCCGGACTCCCCGGTTCCCGAGACACAGTCCTTTCTCTCCGAGTTGCACGCGGTCCAGCAGATGGTGCGTCGGCAGCTGAATCGGGCGAAGGAGGACTACAAGCGGGTCGCCGATCGTTCCCGACGGGCAACACCCCCACTGGTGGTCGGAGACCGCGTGTGGCTCTCCACAAAGCATCTCCCGTCCGACCGGCCGGCGAAGAAACTGGACCACCGGTTCATCGGTCCGTTCCCCGTCGAGGCGGTCATCAATCGGGTGGCCTACCGATTGACCCTGCCGCGTTCCATGCGGATCCATCCGTCTTCCATCGGTCCTTGCTGGTCCCTGAGGCCCCGTCTCCCCTTGGCGCCGGCGCCACCCATCGCTGTCGGCGAGGACGGGCGGAGGAGTACAAGGTGCACAGCATACGCGACTCCCGCTGGCTGAAGGCGCTTCCAATACCTGGTTGCGTGGCAAGTGCGGGACCGAGTTCACCTGGGTCAACGCCCGACGCCCACGCCCGGACCTGGTGCGGGCCTTCCACGAGCAGAACCCGGCCCGACCGCATCCCGATCGTCAGCCCCGGGGGAAGGGCCCTGCGGTGAGGGATAGTGTTGTGTCTTGCCCGCCCTCAGAGCAGCCGGGGCCTTCTTACCTGCTCCCCAACACTGGGGAATGTATGGCTTCCGGCCCAAGTCCCGGCTCCAAGCCCCACAAACTGCAGAAGAAGGAGCATCTCCCTGCCCCAGCCCTGACTCCATGCCCAGGCAAACGGAGCAGCTAGACCCCTCCCCCTCCTCCACAGCAGGTGAGCCTGAGGAGGGTTTACTCCCAAGAACATCTGATTGGAGTGACCCTCGCATCAGAAGATTGGAGAGGCGGAGGCAACAGAGGGAAGGGAGGGGCAGGCCGTAATGAGTGCTGAGTCATGGAGCCACACCCCACGGCCTATATAAAGGAGCTACTTTCTGGCAGTCTCTGAGTCAGGCAAAAGTCAAACTTATCTTGCTGAAGTCACTTACTGGTCTCCTGCCTGCTCTGAGGACTTTGCTAGGACTTTGGGCAGAGCTGCAGAGGCAAGCCTGATTCGGATTTCCCGGACCCAGCCGTCAGCGGAGGAGTGGGACACGACACCATCAGTGGGCCAGGAGTTGTGAAACCCCTGGTGATCCTGGCTACTGCTCCCCCCTATTCTTCAGCCGGCTACAGCCAAACCCTGGCACAGGTGTAAACAGTCTTCGCCACTCCTTCTCCATTGCAGCTGGCAGCACTGATGGCCCCTGCCACAGTCAGGGTTACAGCACAAGTAGCCATGGTTGGAATCTCAGCACCAGGGGCGGCAACTGGAATTCCGCCCCAGGGATTTGTCCTGGTATGGGAGGAATGCCACTCCCCCAGTGGCCTGTTTCAATGGGCGCCCAAGTTACCTAGCCCATTTCCTGGCTCAAGCCTGATACCACATGGATTACATTACCACATACATTATGAAGCAATGTACCCAGATGATATGGCCTGGGTCCATGTCATCACAGTCAACCTGTGTTGACTGTGTTGGTGTTGTTGCATGATAAAAATGCCACCGACCTGGATGACCTTGACGTCTTCATGCAAGCCCTGCAAGAGTGGTTTGAAGACCCCATGGTGGCCCAGCACTGAAGCCCATATCCATACCCTGAAACAGGGGAAGCAACTGGAGTACATTCAAGATTTCTGCTGCCTAGCCAGTCACTTGGGAGACTGATCTGCCATTTCCAAGAGGGATTGAACAAGAAACTGAAACAGAATTGCCTACTCCGGGGGGGGGGGGTGCCACGTAACCTGCGAGCATGGGACTATGTGGCCATTGAGGTTGAGATCGACCTGATGGGAATTCCACGAACATTGGCTAGCAGAGAAGCAAGTGGTTCCTAGAAGAGGAAAAGGGCCTCCATCCAGAGGAGGAAGACCCACCAGAACCTTGGTGGCTGCTTTTGCTGAAGAAAGGAGGGCACCGAGCCTCCTAGTGTCTTGCACCATGACTAATGACTGCTACCCCACCTCCGAGCCAACTGAAGAATTGTTGTTAGTTGCGAAGTTGTATCTGACCCATTATGACCCCATGGACAACGTTCCTCCAGGCTTTCCTGTCCTCTACCATCCATTTAAGCTCACATCTACTGCTGCAGTGACTCCATCCAGCCACCTCATTCTCTGTCATCTCCTTCTTCTTTTGCCCTCAGTCTTTCCCAGCATTAGTCTCTTCTCCAGTGAATCCTTCCTTCTCATTAGGTGGCCAAAGTATTTCAGTTTCATCTTCAGGATCTGGCCTTCTAAAGAGCAGTCAGGGTTGATCTCCTCTAGGAGTGACAGGTTTGATTGCCTTGGGACTCACAGGAGTCGTCTCCAGCACCAGAGTTCAAAGGCCTCAATTCTTTGGCGCTCAGCCTTTCTAATGGTCCAACTTTCACAGTCATACATTGCAACTGGGAAAACCATAGCCTTGACTGTACGCACTTTTGTTGGCAGGGTGATGTCTCTTCTTTTTAGTATGCTGTCTAGATTTGCCATAGCTTTCCTCCCCAGGAGCAAGTGCCTTTTAATTTTTTGGCTGCAGTCCCCATTTGTGGTGATCTTGGAGCCCAGGAAAACAAAATCTGTCTCTACCTCCATTTCTTCCCCATCTATTTGACAGGAATTGAGAGGGCTGGATGCCATGATCTTAGTTTTCTTAATGTTGAGTTTCAAGCCAACTTTTGCACTCTCCTTCTTCACCCGCATCAAGAGGCTCTTTAGTTCCTCTTCACTTTCTGCCATTAAAGTGGTATTATCTTAAAGTGATAATATCAACAATCTGCATATCTGAGATTGTTGATATTTCTCCTGGCAATCTTAATTCCAACTTTTGATTCATCTAGCCCTGCCTTTCTCATGATGTGCTCTGCATATAAGTTAAATAGGCAAGGCAAAAATATACAGCCTTGCTGGACTCCTTTCCCAATTTTGAACCAATCAGTGGTTCCATGTCCAGTTCTCACTGTTGCTTCTTGAGCCGCATATAGGTTTCTTAAGAGACAAATACGATGGATTGGTATGACCATCTCTTTAAGAACTTGCCACAATTTGTTGTGATCCACACAATCAAAGGTTTTAGCATACTCAATGAAACAGAAGTAGATATTTTTCTGGAACTCCCTAGCTTTCTCCATGATCCAGCGTATGTTGGCAATTTGATCTCTACTTCCTCTGCCTCTTGTTTTGTCTGTACTTCTGGTAGTTCTCAATCCACATACTAACGTAGGATTTTAAGCATAACTTTATTAGCATTTGAAATGAGTGCAGTGGTGCGATAGTTTGAACATTCTTTGGCATTGCCTTTCTTTGGAATTGGAATGTAAACTGTTCAGTTTTCCAAATTTGCTGGCAAATTGAGTGTAGCACTTTTACTGCATCGTCTTTTAAGATTTTGAATAGCTCAGCTGGAATAATGTCACCTCCACTAGCTGCTCAGATTTCCTAAGGCCCATTTGACTTCACGTTATAGGATGTCTAGTATATTATGTCCACATTATTTCACTGGTCTACTAATTTAGTCACTATGTTGAGGAATGAAATAAGATAAGTTTGGCATGATCTGTTTTTAACAAACCCATGCTAACTGCTCGTTATTACTTTACTCGTTTCTAGATGTTGGCAGATCTATTTTTTTATTATCTTTTTCAGTATCTTCCCAGGTATTGATGTTAGGCTGATTGGTCTGTAGTTTCCTAGGTCGGTTTTTCCCCCTCTTTGAAGATCAGCTCTTTTCCAGTCCTTTGGTAGTTCCTGGTGCTCCAGGATTTTTGAAAGACATGGTACAGTGGTTCTGAGATGCCAGTGGTACAGTGGTTCTGCCAGCTTCTTTAGAACTCTGGGATATAATCCGTCAGGTCCTGGTGATTTGATTTGAATGCATCAATTCATCTCCACATTCGCGCAAATAACCCTACTGATCATGAATTTATTGAAGATGAAAGGGGAAGCCAAGCTTGCTTCAGAGTTTTACTTGGAGTTGGGGTTTTTTCTGGAACACTGACACTCAGTTCATCCTGAACTGGTCACTCAAGTGCCAAGCCGCTGTTGTGGTCCGCCAGCAGCCTGCGGATCTGGCAGCGGAGTCGGACAGTGAGGAAGCTGGGGAGGACAATGGGCCAGTCCTGAAGTCAGGGGAAGGCCCGGACGAGGGATCTGTGCCGGAGCCAGAGATGGGCCAGGGCCATCTGGGAACAATGTGTGGACTTTGGAGCCTCCAGAGGCAGACAGCAGAGAAGCAGAGGAACAGGAGGAGCCTGTTCCTAGTGCACGTATGAGAAGAGCTGCCAGAAGGCAAGAGCAGCTGAAACAAAAAGGACGACTCGGGAGTAAGGGCAGAAAATGATTGGCCACACATTAAAAAAAGGAAGATTTGGGTCTTCGGATATGTCCTCATGATTGCCAAAATCCACGTTCTCGAGGTACAGGTACCGAAGCATCCAATTTTCCAAGCGCATAGTCCACGAATGGTTTCCAAGTCTTCCAGAAAATATCTTCTTTATACACACCACTTCTAATTTTAATATCACATGTCATTTTATCATTTATGGCTAATTTCCACATTTCAGAATTCCACTCTTCTATTCTAAAAATCACATCTAATTTCCAATATCTAGCTATTATAATTCTACCTATTATAATCATAATTTTAATCAATTCTTTTTCATATTTTGTTAATTCTATTTCCTTAATTACCAACAATAATATAGTTTCCACTCTCAATATTATTACTTTCCCCATCATTTCAAATATCATTTTCTCCAATTGTTGCCAAAACTTTTTAACCTTGTCACATTTATACCACATATGTTCATAAGTCCCCAATTCCATCTCACATCTCCAACATTTTTTACTAATTTTTTTATCCATTTGTGACAATCTTACTGGAGTCAAATACCATTTCCAAACAACTTTATAATTATGCTCTTTAATCCTTATAGATAAAGTTCTCATAATTCTACTATTCCAATTCACATTCCAATCTGACTCTGGTATTTCAATATTAAGATCTTTTTCCCAATTTGTCCTCATCACTCTTTGTAATTTTTCATCAGAATTTATAATCTTATAAACCCTACTAACGAGTCCCTTTAGCCCAATTTCATCTTTCATAATCCGAGATACTAAATATTCAAATTCAGTTTCACATCTATTTATCGAATAATTTTCCCTTAATTTTTTTGTCCATTTTTCTATCTGTATTTTTTCAAACCAACTTAACCCTAATTTTTCAATAATTTCTTTATTCCTCCTTTCATTTTCCATAACTTTTATCCAATCTCTAATAATTTCTATATTTTCCTCTTTAATCACTTCATTACGTTTTATATTATTTTTAATCGGCCAATTTCCAATTGTCTACCCCAAAAGATTATATCCGAATTAAAATTTTAACAAATTTATTCCACATTTTTACTTAATCCCTTTAACCAATAACTTCTAATTACACATTTTGAGTTTGCTTTATCTAAAACCACCTTGATCCAAATTTCTATATCCCTTAACTCTAAGTCTCTCCAATAGTTATCTTCACCTTTAAATATTTTTACCACTATCCGGATACCATACGCACAGTAATAATTAAATAATTTGGGGATTCCTAATCCACCTTCCTTTTGATTTTGATACCACATTTTCTTCACTAATCTAGGTCTTTTGCCACCATTACAAAATTTGTCCAATTTTTTCTGGTATCCTTCAATATCTTTCTCTGTCAAATTTAGCGGTAGCATCTCGAATAAAAAGTTGAACTTGGGCAGCAACATCATCTTACACATTGCAATTCTACCAAACCAAGACAACTTTAACATTTTATATTTGTCTATCTTCTTCTCAATTTCATTAATCACCACATCATAATTAAGTTTTTTCAATTCTTTAACCTTGAGTGAAAGCACTATACCCAAATATTTCAATGTATTTTAATCCTTATCCCAAATTGCTCTTGCATATTCTCAGACTCATTACCATTACTATCCATCAATAATTCTGACTTTGACCAATTTACTTTCAGACCTGTCATTTCCTCAAATTCTTTCAAATGCTTATATATCTTTTTCAGGTCTTTCTCTACATTTTTCAAAATAATTAAAGTATCATCCATACAAATTTATCTTATACCCCTTATATCCTTCTAATTCTTCATCTTTTTCTATCATTTTTGTCAAAATTTCCATAGCTAATAAAAATAATGTTGGGGACAAGGGACATCCTTGTCTCGTACCTGCTTCTAATTTTATCTCTTCAGTTAATATTCCATTCACCTTCACTCTTGCACTGCTTTTTTGGTACAATTTTGAAATAACATGTATAAACTTATTACCAAAACCTAAAGCCTCCACAATTACTTTAATAGTTTCCCATTGTACAGAATCAAAAGCTTTAAAAATATCCAATGATACTATACCAATTTTATCACCGTTATATTCAGCTACATCTATAATATTTAATACTCTTCTAACAATATCACTCATGTATCTACCCTTCACAAAACCTACTTGGTTGTAACTTATATATCTATCTATAAATCTATTTAATCTATTACTTATAATAGCAGTAAATATCTTTGCATCCTGATTAATTAAAGAAATGGGCCGATAGGACTCAATCCTTTCTAAATCTTTATCTGGCTTAGGAATTAGGGTATCACCGTTCTATTCCATGACGAAGGTACTTCTCCACCATGTAATATTCCATTAAATAATTTTTGCAATCTTGGTATTATTAATTCTTTAAATTCTTTATAGAACTCAGCAGGTAATCCATCCTCACCTGGAGCTTTCCCTAATTTTATTTTTTGTATAATTCCATTAATCTCATCTTGTGTTATATCTTCTTCCATCAATTCCTTATATGTTTGATCAATTTTCACCACATATTTTTTAAATAGCTTTGCAATTTTCCCCGATTAACTGGTTTCTTTGAATATAGATTCTGAAAAAAATTTCTAACCACTTCACATTTCTCTAATTTTTTATAACATCTTATACCTCTGTCATCTATCAAGGCTCCAATTTCTCTCTTCTCTCTTTTATTTTTCGCCATCTTTGCCAATAACTTAGAATTTCTATTACTAAATTCAAAAAAATTCCTATTTAAATATCTCAAATTTCTTTTTACTAACTCTGTATCCTCTTCTATCATTTTATTTCTTAAAATATTAAGCTCCTGAAGAATTTTTTTTTTCTTTAGTAAGCAAAAATTGATTTTCCAATTCTTTAATCTGGTTTTTATCTCTTTCCATTTTAATTTTATAATTTTTATATTTCCTACTTGATAATTTAATATTCTCCCCTCTAAACACCGCTTTCATCGCATCCCAAACAATTTCAAATTTAACCTCCCCGTTATCATTTAATCTCCAACTTTCCTCCAATTTTTTAAGTATCCATTTTTTATCCTTTTCATTTTTATACAGTTTCTCCTCATATCTCCAATAGCTTCTTTTTTTCTCAAAATTAAAATCTAAATCCACCATAACTTCTGCATGATCAGAAAATTCCCACATCTACCTTATCCACATTATTCAACAAATCTTTAGAAAGAAAAATATAATCAATTCTAGAATATGTATTATATATCTTAGAGAAAAAAGTATATACTCTTTCAATTCCTTTGACCTCTCTCCACACATCCACCACGCCGTTTCGAAGCATCCACTTATTTAAAATCCCCATTTTATTTGCTCCTCCACAGCGGGTGGGGTTAGTACTGTCTATTTTACCTCTGATTAAATTAAAATCCCCAGCCACAATTACTTTCCCTACACTTTCATTCTCCAAAATTTTTGTTATTTTTTCGAGAAATTCTCTTTGTTTTTCATTCGGTAAATATAAATTAACAAGTGTCACTTTTCCCTCATTAAGATTTCCAACAATTATTACATATCTTCCATCTTCATCCAAAATTACCTGATGTTTTTCAAAATACACCCTATCTGATATCAGTGTTGCAACTCCTCTGGCTTTTGAAGTTCCAAATGCTTTTTCATATATTTGCATACCTTTTATATACATTCTATTTGAATCGTCAGATTTCTGATGGGTTTCTTGTAAAAATAAAATATCTGGTAAATCTCTTTTAATCTTAAATTCCAATCTTCTTCTTTTAATCTGATTCCCTGTACCCTTCACATTCCATGACATTATTTTTATGACTCCCATTTAAAATATAAATTTTTCAATCCTATCCCCGCATCTTCCTTTCTGTGCCCACAACCCAACATTAAACTCCCATATAACCAACATTTAACATATAAAAAAGGATAAGAAAACAAAAACAAAAACAAAAAACAAGACAAACAATAAAATACAAACAATCTTCTTCCCCCACATCCTCATCGGTTTCGCCTCTATAAAGAGAATGGGGGAGAGGGGACGTGCCAATGTCCGGGCCACTTCTTTCGGGCTGTCTATTTAAATTCATCACTCAAGAAAAAAGATAATGATGGTTCTCTCCCGCATTCGGCTTCTTCCTTTTTTTTATGTATAGCACAAGGGTGTAATAATGTATTTTCTTTTTTTGTTTGTTGGAAAAAAGTAATTAAAAAAAAAAAAAGAAAATGATTGGCCACTCCCATAAGGCTTAAAAGAGCAGCAAAGAGCCTTTGGGTTCTTTGTGGAAAAGCAATGTTGAATTCCATTGCTTCTTGTCAGTGTCTCTTGAACTTTGTGGGGTTTTTGCCAAGAAAAGCCTTTGGCAGGTTGCCAAAGACAACAAAGTTTGGTGATAAGGCCGAAGGACTGTTTATAAAGAATTTGTTTTGGAATAAGCTGAGAATGAATTAATTCTCAGCTGTTTTAATAAAATAAGTTTGTTCAGGACTGAATTGTGTTTGGTAATCACTACTTGGGCCTCGGTCACAACAGAAACTAAAGCATCTTTTTGCTGCTGAACTGGTCCTAGAGCATACTGACCCAGATGAGCCCTTTGTGATACAAGCAAATGCCAGTGATGTGGCCTTGAGGGTGGTGCTGCCCCAGAAGAATGCAAAAGGAGAGTTGCAGTTATGAACCTACACATCCCACAAGCTTTTGGAGACTGAGAGATGATGGGCTACCTGGGAAAAGGAAGCCTACACAGTCAGCTAGGCTCTTATAATCTAGAGGCGATTCTTGGAAGGCAGTAAGATTCCTTTCGAGGTGTGGATGGACCACAAGAACCTAGAAACACTGAAGGCTCCTTGAAAGCTGTCTCCCAAGAACAATAGGGCCAATACTTCAATCACTTCAACTTCACTCCGCTATCTACTGGGAGGGTGAAATTTCTTGGTAGACGCCCTCATAAATGCAACAGTACAACAGTGCTCAAGAGGAGGTTGTCAATTCCATTATTCCCTCCAAATAAGTAGCAGCACCAGCCCTCATGAGACAGCAAGAAGCATTGCCATCACCGCTGACCAAAAATCTAATGCAACCTCTAACAGAAGCCTTGGCAGGGGATAAGTGATTCCAACAATACAAAGGTGAGCTGTCCTTAGGGGACTGATTGGCATAGATGGGGAGCAAACTATACATCCCATTGAGTCAACAATCTTAATATTGCAGCGGAGCCATGATGAGAAGGCAGCGGGCATTTTGGATTTGTACATACCTTTCACCTCATAAAGAGAGTGTTTTGGTGGTGAAGAAAGACATAGAAGACTAGATAGCCAGCTGTCCTGTTTGTGCTTCAGTGAAGAGGCTGCCCAGCAAGCCTCCAGACTGTGCCCAGCCCTACGGCTCCCTCAAGGGAAATATTTGTGGACTTTACTGGGGAGCTGCTGGAGGACGCTGGAAATACTGTGATCTGGGTCATTATGAATTTATTCTCTAAGCAAGCCCAGTTTGTGGTGTGCCAGAGGATCCTTTCTGCTCAATCCCTAGCTAGACTCTTTGTACAGCTCGTGTACCGACTGCATAAGTGTTCCAAAATGGATGATCTCAGATTGGGGAATGCAATTCACATCAAACTTTTGGCCTGAGTTATTGAGCTTGTTAGAGTCCTCCCAGGATCTTAGCTCTGCCCAGCATCCTCAAATGAATGGCACCTGTGAACTTACGAATATAGTCTTAGAGCAGTATCTTCGATGATACATGGACTATCAGCAAGACAATTGGGATGAACTTCTGCCCTTCATTGAGGTGGCATAGAATAATGCTATACATAGCAGCACTGCGTTTACCCCCTTTTGACTGGCCATCGATGTGGAATTTTTGCCTACACCAGAGCTCCCTCAAGAGACTTCTTTGTCAACTTCATTGGCTGAGTGGATAAGTACTTTGAAAACCATCTGGCTTGTGGTGCGCAAAGCATTAGAAGCAGCATGGGAAGAGCAGAAGAGACAGGCTGACAAGAAGAGACCACCTAGGAATTTAGAATAGGAAATGAGGTGTACCTGTCCATGAAGTTCTTGCAGTTGCGGTAGCCCTGCAAGAAGTTGGGGCCTAAGAACATAGGTCCTTTCCCTATCATCTGGGTTGGTGAATCTGGTGATGGTGGAATTGAAATTGCCAAAAAACCTCAAGCACATTCACCTAGTGTTTCACTGTAGTTTGTTAAAGCCCTTCCGTAGCTCACCACTGAGGCCATTCATTGAGCCTCCCCCTCCCTATATGGGTAGAAGGAGAAAGATCAAGGAGATTCTTGACTCTCAATGCTACAAGGGGAAGTTGCAATATTTAGACTTATGGAAGGGGTTTCCTTTGGCAGAGGCAGAATGGATGACGGCAACGAAAGTCCATACCCCTAGACCACTGGTGTCAAACTCGCCGCATCACGTTACCATCATGTGATGTTTCATGACGTGTTTCCCATTCGCGGAGCTGGGGTGGCCTGTGTGTGATGCATCCAGCCCATGGGCTGCCAGTTTGACACCTGTGCTCTAGACTCATTCAGAGGTTCCATGCTAGGTTCCTGGATGAACCCCGATAGGTTATAATAATACATGTGTTTGTTTCCTTGTAGGATTAATCATCTTCGTGGACGGTTGTCATGTCATGATTGACTCGCTACGCAGCCCTGCTTGCAACCAGACAACAGTAACAGGAGGAGGGAGAGAAGGCACTGGAATGTAAGGGATGCCTGGGAAGGAAATTTGGAATTCAAGTGTGCTGACTGGAAGCCTGAAACAGACTCAATCAATACCACAAGGTTACTGACTGGAAATGTTGCAGGCAGACACATCATTCCCAAAACAAAGTGAGTGCAAATGATTGATGAAAAATGGACATTGGGAGGACTAGGAGGAGAAAGGGAAAGTTTTCCTATACTGTTTGTGTGCGAAATAGTTAGAACTGGCTTTTCTATTTCTGTACCCATATGGAATTTTCAGTAAAGTTATACTCTTGGTAACAAAAAATATTCCAGCTGTTTCTTTTGCTGTCTTACCAATTTGGATAGTTGACAGTATTAATGTGAACTGTATTTTATTAATCCCTCATAGCATATAAAACTGAACCAACTCATACATCTTAAAGTCCAGTTTCCAAGGTTTTGAAGCATCAGTAAAACATTAGAATAATATTAAGTCTTACCTTAAATCAGAGCTTTTAATTGCTTCTGTGCCTTTTGACCAAGAACAATATAAAGGTTTTTTTAATTACAGATATTAAATATATTTGTTGGATATATAGCTAAAATTTGTATTTTGGTTCTTTCTGCTTGATAATATATTAGAGTAGTCTCTTCTTTCAGACACACCATTTTCAGACCACAGACCTATATTCTCTCACTCTCACACAGAGGCAAAGATACATATAAAAATTCAGTGTGGTACCTAAAAAAGGGATTTTTCAGGTCAAGAAGGTTGCTGGATTTAGAGCCTGTTTGATCCACTTGAGCAACAATACTTATGTCATAACTCTGTCTGAAAAAGAAGAGTAAGCAGTATGGTGAATACTCATTTAGTTATCCTTTATGACAATTAGACAAGACCAGTTCAAGCTAATGGAGATTCTAATGAATTGAAAGACAAGAGAAAGCAATTATGAACTTGATTTAAAAAGGAAATTTTAGAGACACTAGAACCAATTTCAGCCACTGCTCTTCTGAAGTATTATAGAAAAGATTAAACATTTTCTGCTACAATATTTAATCTAGAAAGTGAAATAACTGTAAATAAATAACTAATTTTATGTAGGCCTACCCTATTTTATTTCATGAATACACAGATATAGCTTGCTTCTTTTCAAGAAGTGTTCTCAAATGTACTGTATTGAAAGATAATCAGTAACATTAGAGATAATGAAGGCAAGCTGACAATAAAATCCTAATTGCAAAATGTTTACTTGAAAAAATAGTTTTTATGTTAAATTGTAACTGATTTTGGAAATTGTAACTGATTTTGTAACTGATTTTGGAATCTGTGAAGTAACAATCAAGTCACAACACCTAACAAACATATTTCAAATAATTTTTGCTATATTCAAGTTCATTATTGAAGCCATTAGACCAGGGGTGTCAAACACAATTTTACTGAGGGCTGCATCAGCATTATGGTTGCCCTCAAAGGACCAGTTGCATGTAAGACTATGATGACTCATAGCAGCCAGGTAGATGTGTTTGGGTAAGCATGGCTGGGTGATCACTGCCGGGTCACCACAACTAGGTGGGTGTGGCTGGGTAGGTATGACTGGCTTGATGTCGCTCACTGGGCATGGCTGACTCGGGATGACTGGGTCAGGATGGAACAAGTTACACTGACTAACTCGACGTGGGGATAACTCGGCGCCCCACAAGCTCACCTCCCCAAACTACTAGCAGACAAGCACGTGCACGCACACGTGCTACATTCCAAGTTTGGGGACTTTTATTTATAGATGGAGAGGGCCTTCTCCCCAAGCCTAGGCATGATTGGCAACTTGCTAGCTCAGATGTTGGATAACCATCTGTCTGAGATGGTGTAGGGTTTCCTGCCTGGGCAGGGGGTTGGACTAGAAGGCCTCCAAGGTCCCTTCCAACTCTGTTGTTGTTGTTATTGTTGTTATTATTATTAGATGTAGATAAAAGTCTCCAAGCTTGGAATGGTGTGTGTGTGTGCATTTGCATAGCACGCCAAAGGAGATGTTCCTCTCCCAATCCCAGACATCATTGGCATTTCCCTGTCTGGTGCCCCCTCCCAGCAAAGCAGGAGGCGGAGGACACTGCTGCGTGTGAAGGTGCAAAGGAGAAAGTTTGCAGGAAACAGTTTCCTCCAAGTCCAACTTCTGCCTTGACAGATCTCTAGAGAGGAGAAAGGAGTGGCAGGGGAGCAGCACTGCCAGGTCCTGCACGAGGAACGCCAGCCCTTCTTGAAAGGGAATCCTCATTTCCAATCATGTGTGGCAAGGATGCTGGCTTGTTGGAGCAGCCTCCCCACCCCCGCAGCTCCACCACCACTCCTCCTCTCCAGAAATCCTTCAAGGCAGATTTTGGGACTTGGATGAAACTGCTTCTTGCAAACTTTCTCCTCCATACTTCTACACGCAGAAGCGTTGTCCTCCACCTTCTGCTTTGCTGGGTGGGGACACTGGACAGGGAAATGCCAACCATGACTGGGATTGGGAGAATGTCTCCTTTGGCATGCTGTGTGCATGCATGCACTCACATTCATCATTCCAAGCTTGGAGACTTTTATCCACATCTGAGCTAGCAAACTGCTAATCATGCCTGGGCTTGGGAAGAAGGCCCCCTCCTTCCTCTGTGCATAAAAATCCCCAAACATGGAATGCAGTGTGTGTGTGTGCATGCGCACATGCTTGGCTGTCAGCAATTTGGGGAGACGAGGAACTTGTGGGGCATTGAGTTGTCCCCACATTGAGTTAGCTGGTGCAACTTATTTTGTACCGAATCAGCCATTCCGAATCAGCTGCGGCCAGTGAGTGGCATCAAGCAGGCCACTTTGAACCAGCCACGCCCATCTAGTCGCAGTGACCTGGCTGTGACCACCCAGCCATGCCTACTGAGCCACACCCACCTGGTCTTTGTGAGTTGTCCCATTACCGTGGCTGGCTGCCCCCTGCGGTTACAGCTGCCGCATAGCTCCACGCATTAGAGAGGCTCCCACTGCCTGTTCTCTTCTAGTGCTGCTGCCATTGACAAGGCACCCAAAGAAACGAGGACATAACTACTCAATCACCTCCTCCTGCTAGTCTGCTTGCGGGCCAGATCTAAACATCATGGGCTGGATCTGGTCTGTGGGCCTTGAATTTCACATATCTGCATTAGACTCTCAGCCATAGCAAACTCTGACAAATTACTTTGAGGACACTTGGCCATTTTCTCAAGATGATTCTTCAAATCTTACCTCTTGTTGGCAATGAGCAGGCATGTCCCTGAGAGGGTGTCACCAGCCTTAGCAAAAAGCGGAGACTGAAACAGGCACCGAACTTGATACCAGTGGGTAAGAGGTTCTGTGGGAGCAGTTGAAAGCCAAACAGTCATTCTAATAGAAGGATAGAGACAAAAGTCAAGAGTAGAAACTTTATGAATGCATAGTCCATCTTTGAAATATTTACTCTGGTTTTAAAAACATATCCACCTGCACAATTGGTTTGTGCAAGCCAATATAATATACATTAGAAGTTAATATGTAACTTAGTAGGTGCATAGATTTAGGGTCAAATAACACAACTTTAATCAGTCTTGCGATAAATAATATAGGATTAGGAAACTCTTCATTCCCAAATAAGAACAATAAGAAAGAAAATGCAGAAATGCACATTTTCTTTCTTTTATTTCTTTTTCACATATTTAGCCGCAGGACACAAATCAAAAAATAATTGCCATTTATAATTGCTATTGTAATCTGGTATGTTCAAGTTAATGTTGTACAAGATTGTAATAACAATTAAGTTAACACTTGAAGGTAGGAAAGTACATCTTTGTCCTCACTTACACTGAACCAATGAAGGCTACATCAAACCAGAAAGCCAACCCATGGATTAATCCTGAATGCAGCATGTGGAATTTGAATGGAATTTCTATCCTGGAAAATAAAAGTCACAGTGAGTTGCATGAAGTTAACTTCTTGTAGACACATTTTTCTATATACATGGACAACATATAGTGCACATTACATACTAGGAATATAATAACCCCTTTCACACAATATATAAGGCACAATTACTCAAGCCAAACATTATAGTCTGGAGCAATGCTGAGAATTGTATTCAGAACTTTCCCAACACAGAAGAATTCTCACTGCACACTTTAGAAACGCAGAATGGCTTATGTATTGACATTTTGACAAAGAGGGTAACAGTTTTCCTTGAAGTATTATTTGGTTAAAGAAGTGTTTCTCACTCTTCCCAACCTTAAGATATGTTGACGTTAAGAAAATCTGGATTAAAGAAATGTAATCTTTCTTTTTAAAGTCAGGTTCTTAATTCCTATTTCAATTTAAATTTACACATTCACATTTCAAGATAAAAAGATCTTCAAACAAATATTATGTACAACAATTCTATGTTAAATGTTTATCTATGCTGATAGCTCAGAATTATCAACTAGGTTCCAACTTTGATGCCAAAAGAAACCTACCTGGATTGAGAACAGGCATTAGCTAAATAATATGGATCCTATTTAGGGGAGGGACTATTTTTAGACTTTCTAAGAAATGACAACAATCAGCAAACATTGAAAATGACCCCACCAGCACCTAATCCACAGCAATTCAAATAATCCACCATGATGATTTTTCCAGTACTCAAAACCTATTTCCCCAAGATACTGAGCAATTAAGTCTTGGCTTCCCACAAGCAAAGTATGTTTCATATAGACACATTCACCAAGGCAAAATCTACATCCCCAGTGTAAGAAAAAGAGGCTAACCAGAAACATGATCTATCTTGGGTCAGTTCTGGATCACCATGGAAAATATTTCAGGAAAAGGTTCTATCAACTCCAAAGTAATGAATGAAAATTCACAAAAGAGGAGGTTTAGGCTATTCTTCATGGCAGTTTCCCAAACTATAAGCCTATGATCGCTCATCTGTACAGATTCCGAATGGGAAGTACATGGAAGAAAGAGAGTTATATCATCAAGTGAGGTCAAAAGGTAGCTGCAAAAGTTTGCCAATGTGCTATAAAAAGTTACTGACCATAATTATGATTGTTGATATTTTGGCATCTAATTTTCCTTGAAGTATTAGTAAGAAACAAGAATTACTAATGTTAAAACAAACATAACATTTCTAAAGGAAATATAAGTTCTCCAACATGGAATCACAGTGGGATCAGACTCCTGAATTTTTTGGAGAAAAGATTACCTGTGCAAATCTGCTTCTTTGGCATCTAAGAAGTTTACGGTGTATTTAACAGATTTGGCCATTAGAATCCTAATATCAAAGGTATCCTAGGAACAAAAAAACAGATTAATGATTAGTTCTGGTTAGGGTAGTATGACTAAAACCTTGGCTCCCAATTAAAAGGAAGGATGATAATATATTGTCTTATAGACCTGAAAATGTCTGGGGGAAAATAAATCTTTCAGTTGATTTTTGCTCAAGCTCATCTGCAGTTCACCAAATGGAGAAAGCTAGACTATATTATAGGATTGTGAACTTTCCACAAAGACTGAAAGCTATCTGTCAGTACACACATATAGTACTGTAAGGGACCTGCAGACTGTAAATATATGTTTCCTGTGACACTGACATATATATTATGCCTATGAAGCTATAAGACAGACATGCTGGCATCCTGGATTGTTATTGGGACTTCATTCCCAAAGTATCTGGCAATTGTCAAACTATATCATTTGATCAGACTCTCCCCACCCCATTCTGGCTGAGAACGTGTATGTCACCCTCAGGGGGATAAATAGCCAAATGTGAAAATGTGAAAATAAAAGAGACAAATGGTGCCCATTAAGAGGCACTATCCTTTTTCAAGAAATACACAAACCAGATTCCAGGATATGCAGATGCCAGAGTTGAGGATTTATGACCTTTTTGGTATAAGAGGACATTGCTTTTTTTCGTGAGTTTGGAGTTCTTCCTTGCATGTATGTATGTATCATCTTATGTGTTTGGAAGGATTCACCATTTGAACCTGATCAGGATTAAATGCTATTTTACTCAAGCCTCTGTTTAAGTCTCTTGTTTGGCATTTATGAGCTTAAACAATAAGTGAACCTTACAGTACAAGTCTGCAACTCCTTAAACCAAGCACACATTTTTCTGGTATTGTGCTAGCAGCTGCACAATCCTGGGAAAAAACATAGCTATATCAGATCTAATGCATTGCACAGTTCTATTATGCTACACTTTCCTTCTTGGTTTTCAGGCACACTGAAGCAGAAGCAGAGGTAGATAGTGGGCAATGAAACAAACTGCTTTCTGATTTAAGCCGCCCCCCTCTAGATCTAACACTTTAGCCAGTCAATATTTTGGTCACAATTAATTCCAAAAATCTTTAAATGAAGGCAAACCATCCATCCATGAATTAACACAAAGATTAAACTAATGGAACCACAAGCTTGGTGTTTGCATTCAGAATTCTCGTTGTAAGTAGTCTTCTTTTCAAGAAAAGAAACAAGGATGTGTAAGCTGTGTCACAGTTGACATACTGCTGCTGCTTCACTTTGCATGTTGCCAGCCTGACATAGCAACAGTGGGAGGAATTGGAATGTGGGTGATTTGAAGGGACTGGGAATTGAAGCAGAGTCGGCCCTGATGTGAGGAGTATCAATCAAGAACAGGTCAACAAAAGGAATGCGGCAATGGAAAAAGCTCAAACATCCAAAACAACCTGAGAACTTTCAATTGGACAGTGACTGATTACAGAGGGATTGGCCAGGGAAAAAGGAAAGTTAATTACAGCGTTATCACGCCTAGCCAATAGATTCTGTCTGCTCTATTCTGTAACTGCTTTATTATCAGTTCAGCATATACCCTTGGAAAAAGAGCTGAACCAGGAGTCTTTCTTTGCTAATTAGTTTAAATGGGATGTATGACACACTGAATCTGCGCATGAAATTCTTAACAGAAAAAAGTTCTCTCTCACATTGTTTGCTTCTTTGTAAAACTTTAAGGGGGAGGAGTTGTATCAAATTTCTGTATGAGTCAGACTAAGTTCTGCTCAAAGAACTTCCAAGATTTCTATAAATGTGTTCAAAATCATAAAGTGGTATTTGAGATGAAGAATTCCAGCCAACTGGAACTGATTAATGACAAAAGGACAAATACTAGTGAATTTAGTTATTCTGTGTGAGGGAAAGGTGCTATTTATTGAACATGGGCCAAGAATGAGGAAACTGGTAATCAAACAACTATATCTAGGATTAGAACCACCATGGGTAATATTCATGCCAATACGGCCTTGAAGACATGTTAGCATAATGTCTGTACTTAGCACAATTGCATATGTATGGCCTTCACTGCATGCTATCACAGGTTAATTATTTCAACTACTGCCAACCTCCAAAATGTTATAGGAATAATCCAACTTACCACAACAGGCTGTCTGAAATATTCATCTACTGCTGCACCTCGGAGTGCTGATAAATCTACTCCATGAAAAGATGGCTGATACCTACAATATAAGATACCACCAACTGATAAGATGAAAAATATAAAATAAAATATAAAATATTAAAGAGAAGAAATCCAAGAGGAAACTGATGCAAGATTTGAAAAGGAACACATCTCACATACATTAGCTTCATCTGAAAAAACCCATTCCGGAAAGATAGCTATGGCACTGCAGAACACCTGGAAGAACCTGCCTGCTACTTAACTAGAGTAGGCAGCAGCACTAAGTTCAAATGAAACCAGAGATTCTTCATGTAGTTCAACATTCTGGCAACAAATTCCATAGCTCTTCTTCATACATGTCAAATCTTATACATTTGGGGTGACCCAAGTGGGGAAGGCTGAAGTACAAGTTCAATTCCTGTTTTTTGTGGGATAAACTACAGTAGCAAAAACTGGATTTCAGAAGAGAAAAGACGTACCAAAAGTTAGCTTTTGTGAACTGTTCCATGTATAGCTGTTCATCTGTAAATGGGGCTAGATGGACATCGCCAATAGTTGGAAACATATTTCCTAAAATGGAGCAGAAGACAACATATATTTATAGTTTCATTTATTTTTTTGAATAGAAACATTTTATCCTGGTTTTCAATTTCAATAAACTCTCTGAAGTTGGATCAAATATGTTTTAAAAACCAAACAAAACATGACATCAACTGTCAAGACTGATAAGCTATCAAAACAAAATAAAACCAAATTCACAAATCAAATCAAAATTCTGTCCCACCTCATTTTTGTTTTGTTTTTGTTTAAAATACTGGCTGACAAATTCCAAGGAACTCAAAAATTTGCATACAATTGAGTTTACCTAATAAAGCTACCTTATACTATTAATGGTACAAAATTATAAGCAAAGAAAATCATTTCAAGTTAAAGCATTAAACTTAAATGAGCTATTCTACTTACTGAAAATGTTCAGAACTTACCAAGAGAATTCTATCCATGAAATGGCCCATCACCAAAATGTTTTGGTAAAGTCTGAATAGCCCATTTGAAGAGGTTTGAAACCTCTGGTATATCTTTGCTTAGAACCCCAAATTCTCTTTACATCCTGACCAAAGCACTTGAAAGACAGCCACAGCATTATCAGTAGAACAGCTTCACAGAAGGGAACTGAAGTTTAATCAAACCAGTGCTTCAAAACTGATCCTGAAGCCCTAGCTATTTCAAATAGGAATGATCATCTTTCATGAAGGATTGATGCTTCTTCCCATTACTCCATTGTTCTTCCTTTTCAAAAATTATATGTATAGAATAAGATATAAATAGATGTGCATAAGTAAAAGCACCATATAGAAGACCACCACTACCGATATTTTGTTAAACTTATTAATTAAAAAAATTATGGTGCTAGAGTTTGATATAATAACTAATAGCCAATTCCAGCAGTTGAGTGCTGATCAACTTGAAAGCAAACCAAGATCATTCAAATGTAAGGGAATGTTCATTACATCTTTGGATGTTTTTTAAAATAGGAGAAGAGTACTGGTATTGAAAGAATAGTGATAAGTGGGCCAAAATAAAATTTATGGATGAAGTTAGTTATTCTTAATATAAAAGAACTGCAGGAATCTAAAAGTTCTCCATAAACCTAACATATTTAAAATCACTAATTGAAGATACTGCTTCAGGAGACTCATTTAATAAAACAGGATAAATTTCTATCAATGAAGCAGAAACAGGGTGGAAGCAGGATGGGGCAGGTTCTAATAGCTTCTTTGATAAAAACTAGCTTCCCCTTCCCCAAGTCTTGCCATGCTGTCTCACTGTGGCCAGGGGTATTTGTATGTTTCTGGGAGGGATGCAAGGGTGAAATGCTCCCGGTTCGGACCGGATCGCCCAATCCGGTAGCAATGGCGGCTGGTGGTTCGGAGAACTGGTAGCAAAAATCCCTGGCCCTGCCCCCTGCTGAGCCACGCCATCATCAGAGGTTTTTGGGTTTTTTTACTTTTAAAAGCATTTTTTCTTCAGCCAAAAAATGCATTTAAAAGTAAAAAAAAAAGCCTTTGATGATCCAGTGGCTCAGCTAGGCTTCGGCCAAAGAGGTTGTTAAAAAAAAAGAGTTTTAAAAGGCTTCTCTGGCAATCCCAGTTGAGTTGTCTGATCAACAGAACCTTTAAAAAACACATTTTCTACAAGCTCTTCGGCTGAAGAGGTTGTTAAAACAATCCTTTTAAGTGGTTCTGGGCTGCGGTCAGGGAACTTCAGCTGGGATCGTCAGAGGAGCTTTTAAAATCTTTTTTTCTTCTGGTGATCCCAGATGAGTTTCCTGATCATCACAGGCTTTTAAAATCAATTTTTAATAGCCTGCTACAACAGCCTTGGCCCATGCCCACCCAATCACCCCACTTACCTAATTACTGCTCCTTTCGGGCTCGCTCTCCCTTGCTTTGGCTGCTGCAATCAGTTGCATCAGCTAGCAACTGATTCTGCCTTCCTGTAATCCAGCTCCTCAGTGAGCAACTCAATCTGCCTGCCTCTAATTGGGTAAGTAAACTATTAAAAAATAGTTAACTGGGTTTTTTTTTAAAGAGTTGGGTTTTCTTAGACAGCAATTTAAAGTTAAGGAAGTTTTAAATTTAGCTGCTTTTATCTAAAACAGGGCTCTCCAACTTTAGTAACTTTAAGGCTTCAACTCCCAGAGTTGAAGTCCACAAAACTTAAAGTTACTAAGGTTGGAGACCGCTGATCTAAAAAATATAAATAAAATAAAATAATAAAATATTTGTGAAGCTTTCTGAGATTTGGTGTGCTTCTGTAGTGTTTCACTCTAACTACACAAACACACAAAATTTCACAAAGCTGTATGTGGCATTTTGTGTGTGTGTGTGAGAGAGAGAGAGAGACAGAGAGTCAGTTGTATTGTGTTGTGTTGTGTGTGTGTGTGTGTGAAGTGTGAAAATTGATTTTTGAGCTTTTTGTGGCTATGTGAGGTTCCTGCTTGTTGCAGGGGCCATTTTGGGTGAAGTGCAGCTGTGTGAGTCAGTTGTGTCGCTCCCCTTTCCTTCTATTTATTCTCCAGCTAGGGAGAGGCCATTCAGCATCCACGTGTACCTTTCTTCCCAAATCGACTTGTCCTCAGTTGTTCTCCTCTCCTAACAGCTCTGCACATACACATATCTGGAACAGGCCCCAGCTGTTCTTCCTCCCCACTTATCTCAGCTTCCGAAGGCAGCTGCCTCTCCGGTGGCTGGGAAATGTTGGATGGCCCTGGCTCTATCTCTGCTTCCAACGCAAAGCAACCATCAGAGCCTTCCTCAGACTCCAGAACTGGCCCAAGTTCCTCCCCAACCTCCTCCTTATCCAAGACTGCCGCCAGCTCCACTAGCAGCTGGCGGGCCACTACAAAAAATAGCAATTATACTTTGTAGACAACCCTTTCATATGACATTCAAATAATTTTATGCTCCAAGCACTTTTTCAAAAAAAAAAAAAAAAAAAAGGAGGAGGACGAGTTTTATAATCAATTTAAAGTTGAGAGAAAATGCAAGCAAGATGTGCTACTTTGTGACTGGAATGCCAAACCTGGAAACCTTAATGAGGAAAATGTATTTGGAGTATAAGACTTAGGTAAACAAAATAAAGCAGAGCACCAACTTATCAATTTCTGCCACTCCAACAATTTAATCACAGTAAAGTCGGTCTTCTAACAAACAATAGATAAGTATATAAACCAAGGGCATTTGCAGACACTTTGGTTTAATTTTGGAAAAACCTATGGAATAATTGAGGTATTAATGGAAGAGTTCAAGGAATATTGTACATTAGCTGGATTTAAAATTAACAAACTTGTCCTCTGAAAATGTTAATAAAATGAAAATGGAAAATTAA
The DNA here is from genome assembly GCF_028640845.1 of Ahaetulla prasina. Classification (NCBI taxonomy): domain Eukaryota; kingdom Metazoa; phylum Chordata; class Lepidosauria; order Squamata; family Colubridae; genus Ahaetulla; species Ahaetulla prasina. The sequence continues at coordinate 188,088,113 of NC_080540.1, forward strand.
AAAGAAGTGTTTGCAAATTTTCAGAAAAATTTGAGAAAAAAGTAAAATACCTAGATTTTTTTTCTTCCATTCAATTATGTCTGATTCTCAGAGACTGCCTGGAAAATACACTACTGTTTCCTTGGCAAAGTTCTTCAGAAGCAGTCTATCATTGCCTTCTTCCTAAATCTGAAAAGAACTGGTTGGTCCAACAGCAATCAAGCAGCTTTGTGTCTAAGATGGGACTAGAACTCCTGGTCTCTTGTTCTCTAGCCTGTTACTTTAACTACTACAATGATCCGGTTCTCTAAGTGAAAACCTTTAGATATTCAGATTAATCTCTTCCAATGAGCTATTTTGGCTTGTGCTAGCTATAAATTCTCCATTCTAAGAGCTATTGCTACTTTATTCTACCGTACCAGGAACAAATGCCTGACTCACTATTTAGAAAAGGGGCAATAGAAGCAGTCCTTGACTTACAGCTGGTCATTTAACACCTTGTTCAGTTATGGTGGCCTCGGACAATATCACACCACCTGTCCCCTCACAGTCACATGGCCAAGTTCAGGCATTTGGCAAATGGCTCACATTTACAAGTGGCTTTATCACCCCTGGTCAGGTAACTGCAATTTGCTACTTTTTTTGCCAGTTTCTGGCAAAAGATGCCCATTTGGGAAGAATGAATTCAGACTTATGACTGCATGGTTCGTTTAATTATTTGTTTAATGACCGCCATAAAAGCAATTGTAAGTGGATACCCCAACCTATGACTATCATGAGTTATGACTGAAATTCTAGTCCCAATTGTTGTTGTAAATTGATAACTATTTGTAGTTAGTGAATGATCAGAATATAACCAGTGTTACTGTCATAAATAATGCTGATTTGATAAACGTTATTGTTGGAGGAGCCAACATGTAACCAAGTAGCAGCATATACCCAAATTCCTGACTTATAACCAGTCTTATCCCCTCTGGTCCAAATCCTCTGGTCTAGACACCATCCAGAACAAAGCAAAGAAACCAAACCAGTTACAATAATGATATCGAGTGCCCAGAATGCAGAGAAAAATACAAGAAGAGATTCCCATTTCCCATCAAAGAGGCAGCCAAAACAGTGTGTAATAGATTTATGGTTACTAACCTATGTTAACTAATCGAACAATGCCTAGTATCAGAATTCCCAACACCAGCCTGAGCTAATAGGCCAGAAGTGAGCTCCACTTCCTCCTTCCTCTATTTTGTTATCATTGTGTGACCTGGGCCTAGTCACATTCTCCCAGCCCTAGGAAAAAGACAATGGCAAACCACTTCTGAAAAACACTGTCAAGAAAACTGCAGGGATTTGTCCAGATAATCTCCAAGAATTGAACACAACTGAACACAAGAAAAAAAGTTACTTACCACTAGGTTTTAAATACTTCTTGGCATGTAGATAACTCTCCAGCATTCGTTCATTGAAAAGCATATAGCCCATTGGCTCAGAAATAATAATGTCCACCTGTTCTGGAAGCGAGATTTCCTCTACCTTCCCAGGAATGACCACAATTCGATCAGTAAGATTATTACTCTTCACTAAAACCTGGACGGACAGAAAGAGGGGAAAATTAGAAAGCCATCATTCCACAGATATTTACAAGAATTTGGTTTTCAGATAGCTGATAATTAGAAAGAAAGAGGTGCTTTAGATACAGGAGCATACTAATTCACCCCAAACCTCCTGTCAGCCTGCACTCCAATCCTCACATCCCTTTGTACACTTTATATTCAGTAGTTAGATTGCAATGGGTTTTTATGTGTAATGTAAATAGCTCATGGATTCAGGTTAAGTGGAGAGGGCCCTTTAAGAGTGTCGTCTGACATGAGATCAAGGGGAGGGGAGATTGATGGGGGCCGAGAAGGAACTGGCATTGGACCAAACCTGCCTGACCTCTTGGGGGAGGAGGGACTAACGAGGGGATATGGAATGTTAGCCATATTTTGTCTCAGATCCAACTTTATATTGCTGCAGTCCGGATGTATTTAGTAAAAGTACTTTTCTTTATTTACAAATGAAGTCAAAATGTATTCTTTCCTAAATATAATCACAGGCAGCCTGACACCTCCACTTATAAATGAAATCCAGTTTGGACATAAGAAAAATCTGCTGCTTGCCAGCCAGGTTAGGTTACTACATTTACAATAAAATATTTGCTATAAGTAGTTGTTGTATCTTCCTTTCTTCCCCAGGCATGTTATCAAATGCAGTTTCATGGGTAAATTCACAGAAGCCCCAATCATATCAAGTTTCCCTGAAAATAAGACCCTGTCTTATATTTTTTTTGAATCCTGAAATAAGCACTTGGCCTTATTTTCGGGGGAGGTCTTATTATTTTGGGGCGCATGGAACAAAACAGAGCTTCTCTTGCCGTCTTACCTGATTTCCACCTCTGTCTCCCTAACCCTAACCCGAGGAAATGGCAGGGACTGGCTGAGCATGCGCTTTAATATTTTAGGGGAGGGCTTATTTTAGCGCATGTGCTCAAAAAGCCCAATTGGGCTTATTATCCAGGGAAGTCTTATTTTCGGGGAAACAGGGAATGTATGTTTGTCGAAGTCGTAGTTCCTATTCCTGGTCACCCTTGAGAAGGATTGCCTCTCTAGCCTTCAGGAAGTTTGCATTCACTAACTTTCTAGTTGAGCCTCTCATTAGCCGAGTGCACTTAGCAGCTGCAGGGGGAAAAAAGGGAAGTGGATCCAGGCTTGGGGGGGTGGGGAGAAGGGCATTAGTAATGGGAAGAAGTAGGTCAGGTTTCTCAGAAATGGGAGAGGAGAGGGTGGAGGCCCATAAGCCACTGGGCCCAGCCAGCTGAAGCCTTCCAGCACATAGCATATTTTTGTGCACCAGTAGGCTTAGCTGGCTTTTTGGGAGGCGGCCCGCATGCAGTTAGGCCTAGCCAGCCAAGGCCTTTCAATCCGTGGAAAGTTTCTATGTGCCAGTGGGAGCCAGATCGCCCAAGACCTCTCCCACTTGAGATACCCCTGGCATGGTCATTTAACAACGAAACAGGAAAGCTGGGATTGTGGTCACTGAATGAAGTAGCCATGTGGGTGTCTCACACTAACCTCTGCATGTTGAGCCATCGTGCTTGCTTCCACTGCATAAATTTTTCTTGCTCCAGCTTGGGCTGCAAAAAATGACAGAATTCCAGAACCACAGCCGACATCTAATACAATCTGGAGGAAAAATTAGATCAATAAAATCACAAAAACTAAATATCAGTAAAACCTTTTCTATAAAATGTAGTCTTACAATTTATTAAATATTTATTAAATACTAAATATGTAAGGTAAAACTAAGCCATCCTTACTGACAGCTATAACATTTAGAAGAGTGGACCTTATATCCAAGCTCCGGTTGCACAGAGTTCTAAATTTGTTTATCGTATTAGTGCATTTATTAAAGATATGCAGCTATTTGGATCCAAAGCAGAAAAACTGCTTTGAAGAAGATACAGTTTGAATGCTCATGCACAACCTCTTTAGAATTAATGTCCAATGAAACTGGAGGGCACCAGATTAGGAGATCTGTAGCAATTCAAATATTTGTAATTAGGGCATTAATAATTATGGCATAATCATCTCTACAAGACAGTGTAGTTGATGAACAAATAGAAGCTGATAATGCCTATTCTCTGGCTACCAGTAATTCAATTTACAGCAATCATTTATTAGAAATCCCAAATTGTGTACCCTGCCTTTTGATCCTCACTCAGGATTAGCTGCAGACCACCATCATGATTTTCCTTTTCACGGTACCTTATTTGAGAGAAACTTTATTCTACTATCCCTGTGTTACTAAATCAGACCATATCCTTCTTTTTTCAAACTCTTCAAGGTTCCATCATTTCCAGATCGACTAAGCAAAATATTTTGAGCCGAAGAGTAAACTGACTTAGATATATTTGAATATATATAGAATAGAATAGAATAGAATAGAATTCTTTATTGGCCAAGTGTGATTGGACACACAAGGAATTTGTCTTTGGTGCATAAGCTCTCAGTGTACATAAAAAAACAGTATGTAAATTCAGTCTTACCCTTTACCAACTATGCAATATTCAGAAGGAATCTTCATTGGTTACACTTAAGGCATTATTAAACTTTAGCCATACCTTATCTTTGAAATCACTGTGGTTTTGCAGGATTGCTCTCTGATATGTGCCTGTTCGGACATAATCCTGCATCATATTTTGCTGTTGGGATAAATATCCATAAAACTGAAAGAGGAAACAAAAAGTCTCTGCTAAAATCAACACGCTCATTCACACAAAGAAATGCAATAATTTTAAAAAATGCAAACTACCATAAGATAGATATGTCTACAGAAATGCACATGATCAAAGATAAAACCTCTCCAGAATGTCTATTGGTCAGTATAAAAGGGAAAAAAGGGACATTGCCATACCTATATATTACAGGCCACCCAACCAATCAGAATAGATGAACTCTGCCAACCAGTTAACAAATGTATGTAGGAAACATACCACAGTAGTAATGGGATACTTTAACTATCCAGGTATCAACTGGGAGACAAACTCTGCAGTGGGAGATCAAACAAATTCCTAACCAACCTAGCTAACAATCATCCTTTTTATCATCCAAATTAGCTGATCGTTTATCATCCAAACAATAAGTTTTTTTATCATCCAAAAGGTAGAGGAGGGAACTAGAAGTAAAGCTATATGTACCTAATTCTTATTAATAGAGAAGAAGTGATAGAGGGAGTTGAAGTTGCCGGAACCTTGAGTGAAAGTGACCATGTCATACTGGAGTTCAATGTAATGCAAACACAAGCAATAGAAAATAATCCAACCAGTGTCTTAAATTTTAAAAGAGCTAATTTTAACAAATTCAGAGAGAACCTAGAAAAGATTCCACGGATGAAAATTCTAAAGAGAAAACAACTCAAGAAGCATGGGGAAGAAACTGGAAGCATCACAGCAAGACCAGATGGAAAAATAGCAGGCTCTGATGAGCTCCGTGAAAATCCAGCTGGACAAACCGCTGTCGGGGGGTCTAGGGACTGGAACTGTCCTGTAGGGATAATGAAGGAGAAGTGTGTCAGACGACCAAGAGGAACAGGCAAGTTCCTCAAAAGGTCGGAGGCAGGTCTTCGAACCAGCAGTGGAGGTGGCAGCCATTGTAAAATGACTGTTCTGAAGCTGGGGCAACCGGACTAAAATTTTTGTGCAGGAGTGGTGTCTGACTGGAGTGCTGGTACCGGGTGAGGATTGGCCAACTCACAGGTAAAAAAAGAAAAATTTTAATAACTTTAAAAGGTGTCCCGAAGTGGAAATGAGTGGCTAATTGGCCCTTAGGAATTTAATGGAGGGAGAAAAGTACTTTTTATGTGGATTTAAAATATTTTTGATAGTTTTGACATTTGAAGAACAAAGAGGAGGTTAAAATACCAAAGCCCAAGAAAGAAAATTTTACAACTGGATTTAAAATTGAATTTGGAGAAACTAAAAATAATAAAAGAAAAAAAATGAGGAAATTTTAAAAAATGTGATAATAAAAGCCCAGACCAGCACAACATCATTGAAAAAGAAAAACAAGAAATTCAAGACAAAACCAGCATAGCCGCATAAAGATCTGACAGACTGAAAGACAAAAAGGACAAGTACAAAAAATGGAAAGAGGGACACACAATTAAGGCAGAATATCAACAGATGGACAGAATCTGCAAAGACAGTCAGGAAAGCAAAGGCTCAGAATGAACAAAGACTTGCAACAAAAGTAATAGATAATTTAAAAGAGTTTCTTTAAACAAATATAATAACAGAAAAAAGTTAAGGAAACAGTAGGTCCATTAAAGAGGGAAGATGGCAAGGAAGTAAGAGGCAGTAGGGAAAAAGCAGAGTTGCTTAACTCATTCTTTGCATCAGACTTCATGCAAAAAGAAAAGATAGCCCAACATACCAAAAAAATTACTGTAAAAGACAAACTAGAAATAAAAATTAAAATAAGCAAGAAAATGATAACAGAACATCTATCTGACCTTGACAAATAAAAATTACCAGGACCTTACAGATTACACCCTAGAGTTCTTTATTTCATATATTTATATTATATTTATATTTATTTGATTTTTATACCGCCCTTCTCCCGAAGGACTCAGGGCGGTGTACAGGCAGAATAAAACCAACAAAAAACAATATACAATATACAAAATTAAAATCAGTTAAAAACTTATTAAATGAGCCTGAAAAATTTAAGAAATTTACCATAAAACCAATAACCCCATTAAAATTGCTAAAAATTTCATGTTTTATTTACTTTATTTGAATAACATAAAAATTCCATTTCAATCAAATAGTGTGTTGTCTGGGAACAGATGTTTTTAGGCGATTGTAATCAAAATGTTTACAACAACATTCATCACAATAACATTGATGCTATAATAACAATAATATTTTATTTGTCTATTTTATCAAATTTCCATTTTAACATTTATCCTTTTTATGTCCCTGCATTTCTAACTTCTGATTTTATTGTCTAACCATTGGTGAAATAAGCCCCATGTCAAAAAGTATTCAGTTTCTTCTCTGTCCTTAAAAGTAAGTGTTAGTCTATCCATTTCTGCATATTCTAATATTTTCTTTATGACACTCTTATCTGTCGCAATCTCGTCACTCTTCCATTGTTGAGCATATACAATTCCAGTTGGAGTTAATAGATGTAAAATCTAGTATATCGTCCCTTTGTCACATCTTTCTGGCAGCATGCCCAATAGAAATATTTCTGGTTTCATATCTATATGCTGTTTTATCATTTTTTCCAACCGAGTATGCATTTTCGTCCAGTCTTTTTTGCCTTTTGGACATGTCTACCACATATGGTAATATGAACCAAGTATTTGGTTGCATTTCCACATTTAGCAAATCTATCCTTATACATTTTTGCCAGTCTTTTTGGTGCCATCTATAGAACATTTTATACAAATTTTCTTTATAGGCAGTTGACATAGTCAATTTAACATTTCTATCCCACAATTTCTGCCATTTATCTAGTTCTATTACATATCCAAAATTTTTAGTCCAGACAATTTACCTGCTCACTTTCAAGTTTGATCCCTAATAAGTAACAATATATTTTCTTTATCAGTTTTTCATTTGTTCTGGTTAATATCTGGTCCACTTCTGTTAACTCTTTACTGAAACCATACATTTTAGCATCTTTCTCATATTGAGATTGTATCTGCATTTGTGGCCACCATGTGATGCCCATCTCTTGACTGCTAAATTCCTGGTTAGTTTTTAATTCCCCTTTTTCATTCAAAGTATTCAAAAATCTTACAATTTTTCCATGTTAATATAACATTAGGATGTATCAATGCTTCCATTATGGAAAGCCAGACTGGTATTTTCAAGTAGTGTTGTTCTTTAATTTTAAACCATACTGATAACAATACATTTCTAACATAATGTCTTTGAAAGTAACTATGTAACTTATTCTTCCCATACCATAAAAAAGCATCCCAACCTAGTTGAAGATGACCTTCTTCAGTTAATAGTCTTTTATGCCTCAAACTGATCCATTTTTTCACCCATGTAAGTACCAAGGCCTAATAGTACAATTCCCAATCTGGCAAACCAAAACCCCCTCTTTTTTTGCAGTCTTGCAACATTTTCAAAACTATTCTTGACTTTTTCCCAAACCAAATGTATCTTGATATTATTTTATTCTTCAAAATATTTTTCCCCAATTTTATTGGAATTGTTTAGAATAAATATAATAGTTTTGGTAAAACACTCATTTTTATAGTAGCTATTCTTCCTATTAATGACAGTTGCAGATCTTTCCATTTCTCCAAGTCTAGTTTAATTTGTCGCATCAGGTTCATATAATTGTTGTCTTTAATTGCTAAGCATTTTGTTGTTAATAAGAGCCGTGGTGCAGAGGTACTTCTGCTGATCACCAGCTGCCAGTAGTTTGGCAGATCGAATCTCATCAGACTCAAGGTTGACTCACCCTTCCAACCTTCTGAAGTGGCTAAAATGAGGACCCAGATTGTTGGGGGCTGACAGAGTTATGCTGACTCTGTAAACTGCTTAGAGAGGTTTACAGAGTCAGAGTTTACACAGTTTAAAGCACTGTGAAGCGGTATATAAATCTAAGTGCTATTGCTAACTGTATTCCTAGATACTTCACTTTTTTAACTATCTGTATATCAATTCTTTCCATCAATACTCTTGCTCTGTGAGATTTTTAACTAAAATCTTTGTTTTGTCTTTATTTATTTTAATCCTGCAACTTCTCCATATTCTTTTATCTTTCTAATTAACTTCGGTCTAGTTTCTAACGGATCTTTCAATATAAAGACCAAGTCATCTGCAAACGCATGTAGCTTAAATTTCCTTTTTTTATTTTCATTCCCTTTATTTCTTCATCTTGTCGGATATTTCTAGCTAAGATGACCAGAGTCAATATAAATAGCAAAGGGGATAGTGGACATCCCTGTCTAGTACCTTTTTTAATATCAAAGTTCTTTATCATGTCTCCATTTACCATCACCCTAGCGAATTTTTTTTTGGTATATTGCTTTAATCATATTAATAAATCTCTCCCCAAAGTCCATATATTTTAATTGTAATAGCATAAATTGCCAATTAACATTGTCAAATGCTTTCTGTGCATCTAGGAAAATCAGTGCCATTTTTTTTCTTGGGTGTGTTTCATAATACTCCAATGTATTTAAAATCATTCTCATGTTATTTTTAATCTGTCTCTTTGGCAAAATCCATTCTGATCTAAATGTATAAATTCATTCAAAACCCTTTTTAATCTCTCAGGTATTATTGAAGCATATATTTTGTAATCTGCATTCAATAGATATTGGCCTGTAGTTCTTTATCTGTGTTAAGTCTGAGTTGTCTTTCGATAAAAGAGTAATATTTCCTTCCTTCCTTGAGTTCGATAATTGTTTATAAAATTTTGCCAGTAATCCATCAGGCCCTGGTGTTTTATTATTCTTTTGTCTCTTAATCGCTCTGTCAATTCCATCATGGTTATTTGTCCATTCAGGATAACTTTGACTGATTCTTTGGGGAGTTCAGATTGTTCCAAATATTGAATTTTATTTTCTGGAATTTTCTCCTGATCATACAGTTTACCATAATACTCTTATTTTTTGTCCTCATTTTGATAATAAAGGGTCACTTTCTCATCTATTAATCGATGTATCATTTTTCTTTCCCTCTCTTTTTTCAGTTTGTATTCCAGCCATCTTCCTGGTTTATTCACATTTTTAAAAAAGTTTTGTTTTGCACTTTTGATTTTTTGTGCCAATTCATCTTTTCCCAATAGATTCATTTTGTGTTTTATTAACTCTAATTAGTTTTTAATTTATTTTTTGTGGTTCTTTCTGTAATTCTGATTCTAATCTTTTGTGTTCTTCTAGCGTTTTCTTATTCTGTTTCTTATTTTTCTTCCCCATGTCAGTTACAATTAGCCCCCAGATATACGCTTTAGCAGTATCCCAAACAGTTTGCAAGGTGTGTTTCTCTCCATATATCTTGAGTTACTATTTCTTCCATCATTTTTAAAAAGATTTTAGGGAGTGTTTTCCTAATTTTGCCTGTTTTACTGCTTTTGTAGTCAAGTTCTGTATTTACAATTGCATTAAAGTCTCCTACCACACATATATTTTCATATTCCAATTCTATAATTTTCTTATTAAGTTTTCCATAAAACTCATCTTGTTTATTATTAGGTGCATATATTGCTATCAACAACATCTGTTTTTGATTCATTGTTACCTCCACCATCAATATTCTCCCATCTTCATCTGCAAAGATTTGTCTAGCCTTTATTGTTTCTTTAATATATAGAACCACCTCCCTTTTCTTTTGCTATGCTAGTGAAAAATATAGTTTCCCAATTTTGGGTTACTCTAAATAGTTTACAGTATTGTTTTTTAATGTGAACTTCTTGGAGACAAATTAAATCTAGTTTTAATTTTTCTAATTTATTAAAAATCTTTTTTCTTTTCATAGATGAGTTTGATCCATTTATGTTGATTGATAATTTTGTTTCTTCTTCCCTTGCTTACTTGTAAATAGGTTTTGTTGTTCTAGTTGCTCTTATTTCTCTTTGTCCTTTGTCTTGCCCTTTCTCATTCCCTTCTCTTTTTGCTCTGTTTTCATTTCTTCATGTTGCATGCTTCTCTCTGCTATTGCTTCCTCTTGTTTTTTTGCCATTTATTGCCTCCCTTCTCTCTTTTTCCTCATATGCTGCAAAGTGCTGATATGTTGTGTCTCGTCCGATCTCATCTCAGCCGGGGTCTTCTTATCTGTTTCCGAACACGGAGGAATGTTCTAGTATGCCTCCCGGCCCCAGCCCTGGCTCCATGCCCAGACAGGCTGAAGAGGAAGAAATACCTCCAGCCCCCAGCTCTGGCTCCATGCCCAGACAGGCTGAAGAGGAAGAAATACCTCCAGCCCCCAGCTCTGGCTCCATGCCCAGGCAAACGGAGCAACTAGACCCCTCCCCCTCCTCCACAGCCTGTGAGCCTGAGGGAGGTCTATTGCCAACAGCTGCCGACTGGAGTGACCCTCGCGTCAGAAGACTTGATAGGCGGAGGCAACGAAGGAAGGGAGGGGCAGGCCTGGATAAGTGCTGAGTCATGGAGCCACACCCCATGGCCTATATAAAGGATCTGCTTTCTGGCATTCTCTGAGTCAGGCAAAGTCTAAACATATCTTGCTGAAGTCACTTTCTGGTCTCCTGCCTGCCCTGAGGACTTTGCTAGGACTTTGGCAGAGCTGCAGGGGCACGCCTGATTCGGATTTCCCTAACCCGGCCGTCAGCGAAGGAGTGGGACACGACATGATAGTAGAATTGTTCTGCTTTATCTATTGTATCTAGTCTGTATCTTTTTTTCATCCAGGTCACCAATATTCCTTCAGGTATTAGCCATATAAAGTTTACATAATGTTTTATTAGTTGTCTCATTTATTTATTTATTTATTATTCGTATTTGTATACCACCCTATCTCCCGAAGGACTCAGGGCGGTTCACAGGCAAATAAAAACATATATATACAAATTAAGAAAACCATTAAAAAACTTATTCAAAAAGCCAAATTATTAAAAATAGTATAAATATTAAAACCAATTAAAACCCCTATAAAATTTAAAAACTAGTCCAGTCCTGCGCAGATGAATAGGTGTGTTTTAAGCTTGCGACGGAAGGTTCGGAGGTCCGGAAGTTGACGGAGTCCTGGAGGGAGTTTGTTCCAGAGGGTGGGAGCCCCCATAGAGAAGGCCCTTCCCCTGGGTGTCGCCAGACGACACTGCCTAGCTGACGGCACCCTGAGGAGTCCCTCTCTGTGAGAGCGCACGGGCCGGTGAGAGGTATTCGGTAGCAGTAGACGGTCCCGTAAGTAACCCGGCCCTATGCCATGGAGCGCTTTAAAGGTGGTTACCAAAACCTTGAAGCGCACCCGGAAGGCCACAGGTAGCCAGTGCAGTCTGCGCAGGATAGGTGTCATACGGGAGCCACGATCAGAAATTGGTACTGTTTCCTTGTATCTCTTGCTCTTCTGGGTATTTGTTTCAAGACTGCTATTTCTCTCACTTTGTAATTCTTTTTTTTTTTTATTCAAAAAGTTTTACAAAATTTTCCCGCCTTCCCCCCCTCTCCCCCCCCCCGACTTCCCGGAACGAACACAAGGTATAGTTAAAAATAAAATAAACATATGCTAAAAAAATTTCATCCCAACTTAATTATACCCCTACAATCATCAATTCCTAACTTCCCCCGAAAACAATCAAACATAATACATCATAATCATTCAAAAACAGTCTGATAACTCTTAGTCTGATATCTACGTTGAATATAGTCAATCCATTTTTTCCATTCCTTTAAGTATCTTTCTTGCGTATTGTCTTTCAAAAAGGCTGATATCTTCGCCATCTCGGCCAAATTGGCAACCTTCAATATCCATTCTTCTATTGTAGGTACTTCTTTTTTCTTCCAGTATTGTCCTATTAGTAATCTTGCTGCTGTTATTAGATTTAAAATCAATTTAGTCTCAATTACTGTACAATCCGTAATAATTCCCAACAAAAAAAATTGCGGATCTTACATTTTGTAAGATCCACCATTCTCACTTTGTAATTCAATGGTGCATCTTTTCCTCTTTGATGTATTTCTGCTCTTATTGCCTTTTTTGAAAATCTCACATGTACCTCTCTGGAAAGTTTGTTCCTTCTCGCATAGCTTGTATATATTCTAAATATTTCATCAATTCCAGAGAGGACTTCCTGTTTATTCTTTTCCAACGCATTTCCCAACAATTCTTCCATGTTTTCAGCAAGATCTTCCCTTTTCCTTCTCAATAGTCTGAAATCTCAGGAAGAATTCCACTTTATCCATCTCCAGATTAATTATGGATCACTCAAGCTTATTATCTACCTTAGTCAGTCTGTAATCCATTTCTTCTACTTTCTTATCTGTTTGCTCCATCTTGTCTTCCCTTTTTGAATCCATTGTTCATTTTTAGTGATTATTTGCTGGATGTTATCTATTTTATCCTCCATCTTTCGTTCCATCTTTTGCATCCTATCTGCCAAATCATCATGATTCTTAGCCATGGCTTCTTGCATGGTTTTCATTTCTGACTGAAAAGTATTTAATCTTTTGTTTTGCAACAAGGTGTCTATTGATTGTTGACTCACTGGGCTTGAGTCCAGCAGCTGCTGGTTGGTTGGTTGAGCAACCAACAGTTGCTGCTGCTGCTGTTGGTGCAGATGATGTATCTTTTCTTCCTGTTTTGCTTAGATTTGTATTGCTTGTCATTTTGATAGTTTTAGGTAATAAAATATTTTAAGTAATAATTATTTAACAGAGACAACCAATCAATAATCAATCAATAACAAATCCAAAATGCAATACTCCACAGTACCAAACTTAAAGAGTACACCTGAAGCAGCCCAACAATTTCCTTTCTAATTCCCAGTTGTTGTTTTCAGACCTCTAGGCACTTCACTTTTTTAGCTGTTGTATTTCACAAAGCCAAGATATCCATAGTCCAAAGTTCTCTTCAAGAAGATTGTATCAAACCGATAATAAATCACCAAACAGGAGAGCTAAAAGATCAAAATCTTCACTTGCTTTATAAACAACTTCTATTATCTAAAAGTTTTAGTTGTTCAGTTTATAAAATCCTTATGCAGTCAGAAAGCTACATTGTTTAAAATTTACAGTTTCCACTCTCTTTCTCTGCAGTTCTCTCTGTAAACAGTTCCCAGGTGCAGACAGTGTCAGCTTTGGAGGCCATATTAACACTGGACGCTTCCATGCTGCCACCTTCTTGTGCTGGGAAAATTAGGAGGGGGGATTTAGCAGATGGAATGTAGTTAGACAAAATAGTATTCTTCTTTTCGGTCAAGGTCATGGCAGTACTGCATCTGGAGAAGGAGTGGTTGAAGTAGAGTCTTGAGATGGGACAGATGGTGATTGGACCATGTGATTGACTGATGGGTGCAGGGGCTGGATTTTGGGTTTTGATATACTGAAGGAAAACCCGGAACTCTCAGATTCAGGTTTTCCCAGATGTGCCAGTTTTCCCAGATGTGCCACAATGGGAACTTTGAGAAAATGTCTATCTCAAAGTTTTAAATTGGAACTAGGTTCTTCTGGAACACTGACAGTTTATCTGTGTCTTGTAACAATGTTCTTTCAATAAGCCACCCAAGGTCAATTGTTATCTCACTTTCTTTTCTTCAGTTTCTTTCTATAACAATTTTTTCTGGCCAGCAGGTGTCACTGTTGCTCTATTTCTCTTCTACTCCCCTCCTTTAATTTCCTTTAACATACACCAAATCTTTTTCCTTTGGGGGTTCCTGAGCCCGAGTTTTATATTCCAGAAAAAAAGTTTTAATTCAATGAAATCCAATTAATCTACTTAATACTATCCTTTGAATAACCAGTCCGGATTTCCTCTTTTAACACTTATTTCTCTCACATAGTGCAAATAGTTCAAAAATCTTATTCGGACCTATTTCAGCTTTGTGCTTATTCACTGCTATTCTGAGGAGGTGGAAGGTAGAAAAATCCACCCCATTCTTTTACAGTCCCACTGTCACTCAAGCCAGTTTTAAAAGGGGAAAATTCCTCAACAAAAGTTGGAAAATTCTCACCCAGTTGCACCACTGTTCTGCCTCAATCTTCACTCATTCTTCTCCAGTCAGGCTGTCACAGCCACGATCAGGCACGCAATGGCCGTCTTTTTCTTCCTGCTGGTTTGAGAACTTTCCTCCAGATCAAACAAGGAGTTTGCAATCTCCTTGTAATCTACGGAGTGTCCTCTTTTCTTCACCATCCTTCCAGGATTTCTTAGGTTCCTCAAAATCCTCTGGCAGTAGGAATTTGGCAAACTTCCACAGAGCCCAATGAAAAGTACACTGTATTGCCACGATGTCAGCTCCGCCTCTTCCCAGAGTTCTGAAGGAGCTGGCAGATGTATCTCAGAACCAATATAACATATCTTTCAATAATCCCGGAGCACCGGAGAAATACCTGAGGATTGGAAAAGGGCTGATGTGGTTCCCATCTTCAAGAAAAGGAAAAAAATTGACCTAGGAAACTACAGACTATCAGTCTAACATCAATACCTCGGAAGATACTGGAAAAGATAAAAAAACAGATCTGAAAGCACGGACTTGTTAAAAACAGATCATGCCAAACCAATCTTATTTCATTCTTTGACAAAGTAACTTAATTATTAGACCAGTGAAATGCTGTGGACATAGTAAGTAGACTTCAGCAAGGCAATTGACAAAGAAGACCACAATCTTCTTCGTAAACTAGAAAAATGTGGGATAGACAGCATCATCACCAGATGGATTTTTATTTTTCAAATCTTTCAAAAGTCCTGGAGCACTGGGAAAGTACCTGAGGATTGGAAAAAGGTTGATGTGGTTCCCACCTAAAAAAAAGGGGGGGGGGAACAGACCCAGGAAACTACAGACCAATCAGCCTAACATCAATACGTGGGAAGACACTGGAAAAAATAATTGAAAAAAAGCAAGCACGGGTTTGTTAAAAACAGATCATGCCAAATCTATCTTATTTCATTCTTTGACAAAGTAACTAAATTAGGAGACAAGTGAAATGCTGTGGATATAATATATTTACACTTCAGCAAGACATTTGACAAAGTAGACCACAACCTACTTCTTGGTAAGCTAGAAAAATGTGGAATAGACAATATCACCACCAGATGGATTTGTATCTAGTACTTTTAATGGTACTACATCTACAGGGAAGTAAGTAAGCAGTGGGGTACCACAAGGTTCTGTCTTAGCTCCAGTACTTTTCGATATCTTCATAAATGACTTAGATGAGAGAATATGATGAACTCATCAAATTTACAGATTACATTAAACTGGCAAGAACAGTCAACACCCCAGAAGACAAGCTCAGGATCCAAAAAGATCTTGACAGACTTGAACAATGGGCCCTATCCAGGGGTGAAATGCTACCAGTTCGGTCTGGTTCGTCTGGTAGTAAAAAAGGCTACTGGTTCACCGAACCAGTAGTAATAATTTTTTTTAAAAAAAGTGCCGACGATCAGCTGAGTGACGCGCGATCGTCGGAACTTTTTTTTTTTTTTTTTTTTTACTTTTTAGGCATTTTTTTACTACTGGTTCTCCAGAATTGGTAGTAAAAAATGCTTCAAAAAAGTAAAAAAAAAAAAAAAGAGGCTCCGACGATCGCGTGCCTCAGCTGCGATCGTCAGAACCTTTTTTTAACCTTTTAAAAGCATTTTTACTACCTATTTGGGCGAATAGGTAGTAAAAATGCTTTTAAAAGGTAAAAAAGCTTGGACGATCACAGCTGAGGCGTGAGATCATTGGAGCTTTTTTACCCTTTAAAAGCATTTTTTACTACCTATTCACCTGAATAAGTAGTATAAAAATGCTTTTAAAAAAGTAAAAAAAAGAGGCTCCAACAATCGCACGCCAGCTGATAACCCCCCTCGCGCGCTGTGGACATAGTATACTTAGATTTCAGCAAGGCATTTGACAAAGTAGAGCACAACCTAATTCTTGGTAAGCTAGAAAAATGTGGGATAGACAGCATCACCACCAGATGGATTTGTAACTGGCTGACAAGCCATACTCAACCAGTAGTTCTTAATGGTTTTACATTGACATGGAGAGAAGTAAGCAGTGGGGTACCATGTTTCCCCGAAAATACGACATGTCCAAAAAATAAGGCCAAGCCTGATTTTTGGGGTGGGCGTAAATATACGCCCTTCCCCAAAAATAACCCCTAGTGAAGGGATGGGCATGGCCAGCACAGGAGACAGCCCTTCCCTTCCTCAGTCACCTCAGGGCCTCTTGGACCTTTAATTGGATCAGCTGAGCCGCTCCGGCTGCCATTCACGAAACAGCTGATTCGTGGGTGCTACTAGGGCTGCTGCCTCCAGCAAGCACGTCCACTTTTGCAGCCAATTGTGGCTGCAAAAGAAGCCAGAGGCCAAGCAACGCACTCCACTTGCCTCGCGCCCTCTTTTTTTTTTTTTTTTTTTTGTTTACATTTATACCCCGCCCTTCTCCAAAGACTCAGGGCGGCTTACAATGTATAAGGCAATAGTCTCATTCTATTTGTATATTTTTTTTACAAAGTCAACATTGCCCCCCCAACAATCTGGGTCCTCATTTTACCTACCTTATAAAAGGTGGAAGGCTGAGTCAACCTTGGGCCGGGCTCGAACCTGCAGTAATTGCAGGCTCTGTGTTCTAATAACAGGCTTCTCTATTGCCTGAGCTATCCCGGCCCCTTTAACTGTGACAGTCACAGCAGGCAATTCTGTCCACAGAACAGGAAAGGAAGGGATGGAAATCCATACACCTGGGACATCAGAAGCAGCTCTGTGAGGAGACGCCGCTGCTGATGTGCAGGAAATCTCCCCCACACACACACATACTTGTAGATCATCCTTTCAAAGAGGAGTTTCACCAGGACGAAGAGGTGGCTGGAGGCAGCGTTTGTGTCAGGTTGGGCTTTCTTTGCAGGGGGGATGATCTGGGGAACAAGAGATTTAGGAAGCCTGGGCTGGCGTGGGGCAGTTTCTCCAGTGAAGTGTCTGATTTATCCCCAGGGATGAGCGTCTTGTGGGTTGGCCAGAGAGGGTGAGTCTGTGCTGAGCTTCAGAACAGGGTGAGGGACGGGAAAATCCCCCCTCCCCTTTTTCAAGCCGTTTGCAAAAACACCCCATTCCGAGCCTTCAGCATATTCCAGGATTGCAACATTGAAGGCTTGGAATGGGGTGTTTTGAGAATGGCTTGAAAATGGGGAGGGGGGATTTTTCCTCATCCTATTCTCAATCTGTGCTGAGCTTCAGAACAGAGTGAGAGGCAGGAAAATCCCCCCTCCCCATTTTCAAGCAGTTTGCAAAAACACTCCATTCCAAGCCTTCAATGTTGCAATCCTGGAATATGCCGAAGGCTTGGAATGGGGCGTTTTTGCAAATAGCTTGAAAATGAAGGGGGATTTTCCTGCCTCTCACTCTGTTCTGAAGGAAAAGGACAGTGTGTATGTGTGTATGAGATAGAGAGATCCGTAACCCTCCTCACCCCTCCCAAGGAAGCCACATGCCTCCACTAACCTGCTTTTCTGCTCCATTTTCCACTGCCACGTGCAGGGCATGAAAAGTAGTCTGTGGAACTCCAACTTCGCAAGATCCTTTTTTTTTTTTCACAAAAAGTTGGAAGGTCTGAATTTTTGGTGTTTTTTTTTTTACCATAGTCGCACAGACTACTTTTCTTGTCCTGCACGTGCAGTGGAGAACGGAGCTGGAAAGCAGGTTAGTAAAGAGATATGGCTGCCTTGGAGTGGGTGGGGTTGTATGAGGGACCTGCGTGTTTGTGTGTGTGTGTGTGTGTGTGAGTGAGTGAGTGAGTGTATGTGAGGTGGGGGGGAGAGAGAGGTATGATCCAATCTTGGAGAGTTACCATATACCAGGGCTGACGCCGGTGTGCTCTCTCTGTCTCTCTCACACACACCAACACACCAATAGAGGTTTCCAGGAGCTCTTTACCCTCCTGGCAGCGCTGCTCTCAGCCACCCTGCTGGGCTGCTCCTGCCTGGCGTGGGATGAGTTGGCCAAGATCTACGACCTCTGGAGTGCCTTCCCCCTCCACTGCTGGCCTGCCAGGGCCCTTTGCCAGTGGCCACCGCTGGCGCCAAGCCACTTCACTGGCTGCTGCTTTCAGGCTTCTGAGCGCCTTCCTGCAGGTCTACTCGATGCTGCAATCTCCAGGTTATGAGCTGAGCCTGACAGTCTTCAGGCCCTGGTGGGCACTAGCTCTCATGCTGGCGGCACGAGGCGGCACGGGTAGCAGAGCTCCATCAGAAGCAGAGGGGCACTCCGGAGGTCATAGATCTGGGACAACTCGCCCTGCACCAGGCAGGAGCAGCCCAGTAGGGTGGCCAAAAGCAGTCTGCCAGGAGGGTAAAGAGCCCCCGTGAGGCCAGAACAGCACAGTCAGCTGTTCAGCAGCCATCCAGCAGCAGGGCAGCGGAGAACTTGGGTCATTGTGGCCACAGGCCACAGGCAAGCAGGTGGTGGGATGGAGAGGGTGGAGCTGATGGTCTTGCTGCCTCCTGCACCTCAAAAATAATATCCCCGAAAATAAGGCCAACCCTTATTTGGGGGGGGGGTCAAAAGAAAATGTCTTATTTTCGGGGAAATATGGTAACACAATGCTCCGTCTTACGCCCAGTACTCTTCAATATCTTCATAAATGACTTAGATAAGGGAATAGAAGGGGAACTCATCAAATTTGTAGATGACACCTAAACTGGAAGGAATAGCCTTCCAGAAGGCAAGCTCAGGATCCAAAAAGATGTCGATATAATTGAACAATGGGCCCTAGCTAACAAAATGAATTTTAATGTGGAGAAAAGCAAGGTTTTACATTTAGGCAGGAAAAATCTAAGGTATAAGTACAGATTAGGTGAGTAACTGTGAGACGGATCTTGGAATCCTAGTGGATGATCACTTGAATATGAGACAGCAATGTGCAGCAGCAGCCAAAAAAGTTAATACAATCCTGGGTTGTATAAACAAAAGGCATAAAATCAAGATCACGTATAAAACCCTAGTAAGATCACACC
Source organism: Ahaetulla prasina (assembly GCF_028640845.1). Taxonomy (NCBI): domain Eukaryota; kingdom Metazoa; phylum Chordata; class Lepidosauria; order Squamata; family Colubridae; genus Ahaetulla; species Ahaetulla prasina. The sequence goes on from NC_080540.1 coordinate 188,107,268, forward strand.
TGGAATACTGCAACCAATTTTGGTCATCATACTACAAAAAAGATGTTGAGACTTTGGAAAAAGTTCAGAGGAGAGCAACTAAAATGATCAAAGGCCTGGAGACTAAAACATATGAAGAAGGGCTGCAGGATTTTGGTTTGGCTACTCTAAAGAAAAGAATAGTTGGGGTGACATGGTAGCAGTATTCCAGTTTTTGAGGGGCTGCCACAAAGAAGAGGGCGTCAATTTATTTTTCAAAGCACCGGAGGGCAGGACAAGAAACAATGGTTGGAAACTAATCAAAGAGAGAAGCAACCTGGAATTAAAGAGAAACTTCCTAACGGTGAGGACAATTAACCAGTAGAACAGTTTGCCTTCAGAAATAGTGGGCGTTCCATTACTGGATATTTTTAAGAAGAAACTAGACAGTCACTTATCTGAAATGGTATAGGTCTGTGATGGCGAACCTATGGCACATATATCAGAAGTGGCACATAGAGCCATCTCTCCGGGCACACGAGCCATCGCCCATTGCTCTTCCAGGTTCCGGCACATGGGCCAGCTGGTCTTCACACACGTGGGGGCGCCAGAAATCAAATAAGCAGCCACCCAGTGGGCATGCATGAGCCGGGAAGATGATCTTCCGATTTCTGGCATGCGCGCCAGCCACCTGGTCTTCCAGTTTCTGGCATGCATACATGCACGAAGACCAGCTGGCCAGGAAGATCATCTTTCCAGCATACACATGTGCACCAGGCAGCTGCTCTTTCAGTTTCTGGTGCTCCTGTGTGCATGAAAACTAGGTGTCTTGCATACCAGGACCCAGAAAAGCAAGAAGAGCAGAACTGCCAGCCAGGATGGGTGGGTGGGTGGGCCGAAGCTTGCTTCCCTCCCCGCTCAAGTGGGCTTCTTGCGCGGCCCCAGCTCTCCAGCACATGGCACTGACGTGCATCCATGGTCCTGAGTACCTGGTCAGCTTGGGCGCACAAGGCAGGATTTGCTGGCTGGGCAGCCAGCCGCCCCGCCTGCTGCTCCTGCCACCGCGAGGGGCGAGGGGGCAGCGGTGGTTCTCACACTGCCATTTCCGGCCAGGATGCTGGAGCAGCCAGGAGGAAAAGGAGCTGCCATCAGTGAGGTGAGCTGCCCCAGGAGAGCCAGAGGAGAACACCAGCTCTTCATGCATGGAGACACTGCCGAGGGGTAAGTGGGGCACCCGGCCAAGTGGGAAGGCACCGCCAAAGGATGGCTCATTCTCAGTGCCAAGTGGGGGGGGGCACTTCACCCTGGCTAGAGTTTGGGCGAAGCTCTCCTGCCTGCTGGCCCTCCAAGCTGAGTCCTGGGAACGCCAATGTCCCTTCCCTGCCCCGAGGCTGGGAAGGAGCTCTGGCTTTCCAGCAGAGGCAGGGGGAATTCCCTGCCCCACTTTCTCTCCATGTCCAGGGCTGCGGAACTGAACCGCACCATCGATGGGGATGTCCCCCCATATTGACAGGAACCAGGGGATCATGCAGGGAGGTGCAAGGACCCCCAAAAGGCCAAGCGGAGCTGGGGCACGCTCATCGGATAGCTGGTCTTCATGCACACATGCGCTCCAGAAACTGGAAGAGCAGGTAGCCACTGCGCATGCGCGTGCCAGAAACCAGAAGATCATCTGCTTTTCCAGTTTCCAGCACACGTGTGCACACGCTCCTGTTTTGGCACTCAATGCTGAGAAGGTTCACCAACACTGGTATAGGTTCTCCTGTTTGAGCAGGGGGCTGGACCTCCAAGGTCCCTTCCAGCTCATTCTATTCTATTCTATTTCTATTCTATCCTATTCTATATACCCAAGACCTGGTAATCGTGAGCCCAGGTCTGAGACCCTGGCACTTAAGAATCTTTAGTTTCTGTTCAGAAACTAAACTTTAGTTTCTGTGTATTGGTAATTTTCCTGCATTTTAAGCACATCAAGAATCTACACGGTGTTCTGGCAGAAAAAGTCCTTGTCAATTTCTTCATTAGCTAGCCCGCTACAGTTTCGTTTTCAAGAACATGCAAGCAACTGATCCTCAGCAGTGGACCCAAAGAGTTGTCACAATTCCTCCCTCCCCTCCACCAGAAAAAAACAACTATTGAAGTCACCTACCTGGAAGTACTGCACAGCAGATGATTCCTCTGTGCGCTCACTGAACACTGACTGCTCCATGTTGTGCCCTCGGCAATTTTTCAAAATATTATAAAACGAGCAGAAGTCTAAAGATAAAGCCAAAAATGCTTTTCAGACTTCAAATGACATTGTTCCAATTACATCCAAAAAGGGTACAAACAACTTGGTTAGAGATGTAATCCAATACCTGATGGTACCTAATTATTATGGGAACGTTTGCCTAGGATTTTTCTCTAGGTGCATTTAATCAGGTTATGTGATACAGATATTCCTCGACTTACAACAGTTTGTTTACTGACCATTCAAAGTTATAATGGCACTGAAAAATGTGACATGACTGTTTTTCATAGTTATGACTTTTGCAGCATCCCTATGACCATGTGATCAGAATTCAGGATGCCTAGCAATTGGTCCTTTGCTGTCTCCCAGGGTCATGTGATCACCTTTTGCAACCTTCTGATGAAGTCAGTGGAGAAGTCAGATTCACTTAATAACTAGGTTACTAAGTTATCAACTACAGTGATTCACTTAACAACTGTGGCAAAAAAAGTCATAAAAATATGGAAAAATTCACTTAAATGTCACACTTAACCACAGAAATTTTGGGCTCAATTGTGGTTGTATGTTGAGGACTACCTATACTTATTTCTAAGACTAAATCACTTCATTTATTTACTGGAATTATGCCTTACTTTTTTTTTCTTTGCTTACTCAAGGCACTTAGAACATTTCAAATAAAAATGCTAAATTTAAATGTAGCATTCAAATGTAGCATTCAGACGCCTAGAGAGTGTTTGGAGATCCAGCCGTTCGGAGGCTGATCGGACACTAGTTAGATCCTATAGTAGGACCTACCTAGTGGCACTGAGGGAAGCGAGGCGTTGCTACGCCTCCTCCCTCATTGCATCGGCAGATAACCGCCTAGCCGCCCTGTTTCGGGTGACCCGCTCCCTCCTTCACCAGGGAGAGCGGGATGACCCGTTGCAGGGACGTGCTGAGGAGTTTAACGGTTATCTATACGATAAAATCGTTCAGCTTCGGGACGGTCTGGATCAAAATTGCGGCAATTCAGATGGGGCGTCTGAGGGCGGTCTTGTTGACATTGTTTGGGATGAGTTTGACCCTGTGGCTCCCGAGGACATGGACAGGTTGTTGGGTAGATTGAATGCCACCACGTGTTTACTGGACCCGTGCCCCTCCTGGTTGGTACTGGCCACTCAGGAGGTGACACGAGGCTGGCTCCAGGCGATTACGAGCGCTTCATTGTTGGAGGGAGTCTTTCCGGCCGCCTTGAAAGAGGCGGTGGTGAGGCCCCTCCTCAAGAAGCCTTCCCTGGACCCGGCTGTTTTAGGTAATTACCGTCCGGTCTCCAACCTTCGCTTTGCGGCGAAGGTTGTAGAGAGTATGGTGGCACATCAGTTTCCCCTTCACCTGGATGAAACTGTCTATCTAGACCCGTTCCAGTCCGGTTTCCGGCCCGGTTACAGCACTGAGACGGCTTTGGTCGCGTTGGTGGATGATCTCTGGAGGGCCAGGGATAGGGGTTGTTCCTCTGCCCTGGTCCTATTAGACCTCTCAACGGCTTTTGATACCATCGACCATGGTATCCTGCTGCGCCGGTTGGAGGGATTGGGAGTGGGAGGCACCGTTTATCGGTGGTTCTCCTCCTATCTCTCCGATCGGTCGCAGACGGTGTTGACAGGGGGGCAGAGGTCGGCCCCGAGGAGCCTCACTTGTGGGGTGCCTCAGGGGTCGATTCTCTCGCCCCTTCTGTTCAACATCTATATGAAGCCGTTGGGTGAGATCATCAGTGGCTTCGGTGTGAGGTACCAGCTGTACGCTGATGACACCCAGCTGTACTTTTCCACGCCGGGCCACCTCAATGAAGCTATCGAAGTGCTGTCCCGGTGTTTGGAAGCCGTACGGGTCTGGATGGGGAGAAACAGGCTCAAGCTCAATCCCTCCAAGACAGAGTGGCTGTGGATGCCGGCATCCCGGTACAGTCAGCTGAGTCCACGGCTGTGTTGGGGGTGAGTCATTGGCCCCGATGGAGAGGGTGCGCAACTTGGGCGTCCTCCTGGATGAACGGCTGTCTTTTGAAGATCATTTGACGGCCGTCTCCAGGAGAGCTTTTTACCAGGTTCGCCTGGTTCGCCAGTTGCGCCCCTTTCTAGACCGGGATGCCCTATGCACGGTCACTCACGCCCTCGTGACGTCTTGTCTGGATTACTGCAATGCTCTCTACATGGGGCTCCCCTTGAGGGGCATCCGGAGGCTTCAGTTAGTTCAGAATGCGGCTGCGCGGGTGATAGAGGGAGCCCCTCGTGGCTCCCATGTGACACCTCTCCTGCGCAGACTGCACTGGCTGCCTGTGGCCTTCTGGGTGCGCTTCAAGGTTTTGGTAACCACCTTTAAAGCGCTCCATGGCATAGGGCCGGGTTACTTACGGGACCGCCTGCTGCGACCGAATACCTCTCACCGACCCGTGCGCTCTCACAGAGAGGGACTCCTCAGGGTGCCGTCAGCTAGGCAGTGCCGTCTGGCGACACCCAGGGGAAGGGCCTTCTCTGTGGGGGCTCCCACCCTCTGGAACGAACTCCCCCCAGGACTTCGTCAACTTCCGGACCTCCGAACCTTCCGCCGCGAGCTTAAAACACATCTATTTACTTGTGCAGGACTGGAGTAGATTTTAAATTTTATATTGGTTTTATATTGGTTTTAATGGGTTTATTATGGATATGGTTTTTTAAAATAATTGGGCTATGTAGAATAAGTTTTTTAATTGTTATTTTATCCTGTATTTATATGTATTTTTATTTGCCTGTGAACCGCCCTGAGTCCCTAGGGAGATAGGGCGGTATATAAATTTGATAAATAAATAAATAAATAAAATAAATCAACAGATCAAAAATCAGTTAATGTGGAAGTGATATGCTCTCCATTTCACAAAATGTTCCTCTCCAGGGAGAGCATCCATAGTCAGAGACAAGAGATGAAACAAACAAGCCACTATCAGCAGGGCATCTTTTTCAAAAAGTCTTCTCTTGCTAATTTCCATGAACAGGCAAACATGCGATCCCTGAAGAGACTCAAACCCTAAGCTGTGTGGGGCTTTAAAGGTCAACATCACCACATCATCCGTGCCCAGGAAGCAATCAGCAAGGAGGAGAGATTTTTCCAAAAGGAATCATACCATTCCTATAATTTCTACTGTTTAAGGAATATATTTTGGCCCAACTGCAATTCTTAGATGCTTTTCAAGGGACCTACCATACAGCATGTTATAGTAGTTAAGCACAAGGATGTAACTAAGGATGTAACTAAAGTATAGATAACTATGTCTAAATCACTGCTGCAAGGATCACAGCTGGCACCCTAGCCATATCTAGGCCAATGTTGTCCAGGCCACAATAATCAACTGTGAATCCAATGACAATTGAGCATCAAGGAGCATCTTTAAACTGTGCATCTTTCTAAAAATCACATTTTCATTATTTAAAGTTTTCAATAGTAGTTCATGCTTACAAATGGCAGAATTGCTTGCAATTTCTTCTCTAATGCTACATGTATGTTTAGTTAATTTTTGGATACAAAAATAGAATGTATATTTTTATGTAACAAATATAGGCGAATAGTATTACACCACATGCATCAAAAATCTTATATTCATGTTTAAGTTAAATTAAGTACAGATAACTGTCCATAAAAATGTTACAATTTTAGCATGATAAACACAATTTTGTCTTTTGGTTTTCTCACAAATATCCTTTCTCTTATATCTTAACTTTTCTAAATGTTCCAAATGTTGCAGCAACTGTCCAACTTGTCCACTAAATACAGCATAAGTATCAAAGGTTTAAAATTAAACTCTAGACAGAGTTGTACTTAACATTGCATAACTTTGCCACTTGATGGTCCAAAATTTCTATTAAGGAGAACAAACAGCAGATAGTGTCATAGGAGAGACTATCAGACTGAATTATTTATCAGGACAGATGTTATCCTTCCTGTAAATGCTATGTGTTGGCAGAGCATAGAATTATTTTCCAGTGCAATATTACTGTTTCCCAAAACTTCAAATACAACTCAAAATTGCTAGTACATACCACTTGGCGTTGCAAATTGTATAAGGACACTATTGCATCCCAATGTGATAATAAAGGACTGTTTTCCCACTCGGCTGCATTCTGTCTCCTTTGATATAGAACACTTGAATACACAAACATCATCTTCTAGGAAAGAAAAGAGAAAAAAACAATGATTCAGCAAACCTTAGAGATTTTGCTTTTTTAAGATGGAGAAAGCCATTCTGGATCATTCCTACTTTCCAAACTGTCAAACCTACTTTCCAAATAAAACAGAAGCAAATTATCTCTTTCACGTGCTTCTGAATTTCATCAACTGATATTTGGGGTCATATTAGGCCTGCTCATAGGGGTAGTATATGATCATAACCAGTAGTACTAGCAATAGCACTTAAGACTTATATACTGCTTCATAGTACTTTACAGCACTGACTGATTTACAAATGTCAGCATATTACCCCCAACAATCTGGGTCCTCATTTTACCAACCTCAGAAGGATGGAAGGCCGAGTCAACCTCAAGCTAGTCAGGATCTAACTCCTGACTGTGGGCAGAGTTAGCCTGCAATATTGCATTTTAACCACTATGCCACTTGGCTCCCTACAGACTACTTGCTTTTAGCTTTTCTGTAGAAGTGAGAATTTACTAAATTTTTAGCTACTTATTCCCTATATCTGACAAGAAATTTCTATTGGCAGTTTCTAGAAATGTTCAGAAAAGTGAGCAGACATCTTTCTAATAAAGGAGAATATTTGTAACTCATTGTTGAAATGAGGGGTCCTTGGTGTTCTCTGAGCTTGGTTGTTTTCTTTCAGATGTTTCATTATCTAAATTAGGTAATACCATGGCTAGCACTGATGATATTACCTGGTTTGGGTTATGAAACGTCTGCAAGAAAACAACCAAGCTCAAAGAGACCCAGACCTCTCAGACATCTATTTGGTCAGGACAAATCTGTGAAAATCACACTGCCTTTTTTACCTTTATATCCTCTCCTCAGGCCCCTTTTTCTTTGCATCTAAAATCTATGGCCAGGACCATAAAACAGTCTTTTTCTCTCAGCCTCTAATCTTAATCTACTATCACAGGGGTCCCCAGCCCTTAGGTTGCGGACTGGTATCAATCTGTGGCCTGTTGAAAACTGGGTCATGCTGCGGGCAAACACAGGAAACTTCATTTGTGCATGCGCGGGAGCAAGGTGGTGCGTGTGCAACCATCCCCTCCCTCTCACCACTGGTCCATGGAGCCAGAAAGATTGGGGACTGCTGTACTACCAGATCAATTATACAGTATTCAAAATAAGAGTTTGCACAAACTGGATCCAACACATCACACTGAACCAAAATATGATTTTCATAATTTTATAAATCAACTGTCATTAATAATATACTATGGTTCTACAGCTTAGGTCAGAGGTCACCAACCTTTTGGACCTCAGGGACCACTAAATTCATAATTTTAAATCCCGCGGACTACTAATATGAATTCAGCGCACTGCTTGCTGAAGCACTTGGACTCCTAGTGACAGGATGGGGTCCTTCAGGCACTCTCTCCCTCTATCTCATCTCTCTCACCCCCCTCTTTCTCTCTCTCCCTCCCTCTCTCTTTCTCCCCTCTTTCTTTCTCTCTCATCTCTCTCCCCCCTTTCTCTCTCTCATCCCCTTTCTCTTTTGCTCTCCACTTTCTCTCCCATCTCTTTCCCTCTCCCCTTCTCTCTCTCATCTCTCTCCCCCTTCATTCTCTTATCTCTCTCCCCCTCTCTTTGTCTGTCTCATCTCTTTCTCCCTTTCTCTCTCATCTCTCTCTCCCCCCGCCCCCCGTCTGCCTCTCTCATTCTGATTCTCCGGCGCTTTCTGGGTCTCGCAGGTGCTTCTTTGGCCTTTATTGGTGCTGGACACACGACCTGCTCTCTGCCCTGAAACACTCGTGCGACCTGGCAGCAGCCGATGCTCCACGTTACAATGGGCTGCAGGAGGAGAAGGGGATGCCATCTCTCACACTGTGAAGCGCGCTAAATTTAACTGCACAGTGTTGTGGCCCAACAGCAGCCAGCAGAGCTGGCCGTAGATTCAGACAGTGAGGTGGTTGGGGAGGAACCTAGGCCAGTCCTGGAGTCTGGGGAAGGCTCAGACGGGGGCTCTGAGTCGGAAGCAGAGAGGGGGCCAGGGGCGTCTGGTTGTTCTTTGCTGCCTCCGGAGTCTCCAGAGTCTGACATCAGCAAGGCAGAAGAAGAGTGTGAGCCTGTTCCCAGTGTGCATATGCACAGAGCTGCCAGGATACAGGAACAATTAAGGAAACAGAGTCAACTTGGGAGTAAGGCTTGGAGATGATTGGCCCCTCCCATAAGACATAAAAGAGAAGCGAATGGGATGTGAGCTTTTGCAGGAAGCAATTAGTTCATCTGGCTGATTAAAGATTTGACACTTGTTTGTGACTCTGCCAAGTTTGGCCTTGCTCTGCATCTGGAAATTAGCTCTTTGGCAGTGTTCCACGTGAGATAGGTAGGTGTTGATAATCTTCCTCTGAAAGACTGTTTATCAAGCCTTGCAGACTGTAAATGAAAGTAATTTACAGCCATATGAATTGAAAAGTGTTGTGTCTCATCCAATCTCACCTCAGCTGGGGTCTTCTTATCTGCTTCCGAACACGGAAGAAGAAATACTCCAGCCCCAGCCCTGGCTCCATGCCCAGACAGGCTGAAGAAGAAGAAATACCTCCAGCCCCCAGCTCTGGCTCCATGCCCAGGCAAACGGAGCAACTAGACCCCTCCCCCTCCTCCACAGCATGTGAGCCTGAGGAAGGTTTATTACCAACAGCTGCCGACTGGAGTGACCCTCGTCAGAAGACTTGATAGGCGGAGGCAACAGAAGGAAGGGAGGGGCAGGCCTGGATAAGTGCTGAGTCATGGAGCCACACCCCATGGCCTATATAAAGGATCTGCTTTCTGGCATTCTCTGAGTCAGGCAAAGTCTAAACATATCTTGCTGAAGTCAATTTCTGATCTCCTGCCTGCCCTGAGGACTTTGCTAGGACTTTGGCAGAGCTGCAGATTCGGATTTCCGAATCCTCGCCTGATTCGGATTTCCCTGACCCGGCCGTCAGCGGAGGAGTGGGACATGACAAAAAGGTTTGCTGGGACTAAGTTTGTGCTGTTTAATTTCTGATGAAGTCTAGGTCAGAACATGCTGGAAGAGCAGCGGGCAGGTCATGGAGGCGCCAACAACAGCAGGGGAGAGAAACAGTCATGCCAGGCTAGTGTCTCGGGGCTCAGAGGAAGTTGCATGTCTCCCCGAGAGACTGAGCTGCGCAGAGCACCAACAAGGGCCGGAAGAAACACCTGTGAGACCCAGTAAGAGATGAAGCTTCACTCCCGCTCTGGAATATGGAGCGAATCTCCATCCCCCAGCCCTTCCCTTCTCAGGCCAGGCGAGGAGTGACTGGGAGGGCGAGGGGTGGGGACAGCCAGTGGTGGATTCGGCCAACAGGAAGCCACAGCAGGGGAATGAAAGAGCCGCTGGTTGCTGACACCCGTTGCTTTGGCCTGCCTGCACCCCCCTCCACCCTTGCACCATTACTCATTCCGGCCAGCTGTGCTACTTTTTGCACGTTGCATCTCCAGCAAAGTTGCAAGTTGCACACTGCAGACCATCAAAATTTTCTCATGGACCACCAGTAGTCCCCAGACCACCAGTTGGTGACCTCTGAGATAGGTCACTACAGTTTGTTCCATAATGATTTAGCATAATCTGAGAAACACGGTGTGGCCACTATATATCCTGTGCCTGGTTTTCAAACATTTCCATTTCCAATATTCAAGAAAAGACCAAACCATTTATTTCTTAATGGTTAAGTCTGCAAAATATGCCAGACACAGGGTGTAAAGAAAAAGATACTCCAGTCTGAAGCTTGCCTGAAACTGCAGGGCAGCATCATTGAGTATTTATAGCCACTTAAATAAAGAAATATGTTGTCTTTTCTTCCATCTTACTTCTTGGCTCCTGCTGCCTTTTTCATTACCTTAGCAGTACTTATAGTTTGGTTTCACAAGGACAACTATGGAGTCTCATATTCAGGAAAAAAAGCTCTGACACAATATTTGGGTTTAATAATATTGGCGTGCTTCTTTCTATTAACAATCATAATCAAAGCCAAATACATTTTTATCGACTATGCCAGGAATAAACCGACTGACACAGGAATTTTCAGTGAATCCATATACCGGATGAGATTCTGTAAAAGAACCAAAAGTGTGTCACAGAAAAAAAGTAGCAAGAAGAAAGTAAAGGATATGAACTTAAATAGATGCTGTGGCCTGCTCTAGCACTCCTTGAAGACATAATTTCCATTATCTATTATGAGGAGGGATGCAAAAATACAGATAACTCTAATGCCAGTTGCTGCCACCTACTAATCAACTTACTTTTTTCAACCTAGATATGGAAGCCCTCTAAAGGACTGACTTGTATCATTAAACCATGTGAAAATTAACTTTGTGTATGCTCCTTGAAATACTTTATGAGACATGTCCAGAATCTTCTGAGAATAAATGGTTTGGAAACAAGACTACATCTGCGACGTATTGTGGGATAAGTAAAACCTTCAGTTTAGAGCCCAACTGAAGATTTTATCTACTGTACCATTTAATGGAAAGCAGTTTTTACACAATAAATTAGAATCTTGATACATCCTATTATACTAGTTTACAAAATCATTTTCAAAATACAACTGAGTTTCCTGGAAACTCTTCATCCTCTCTGCCTTATTTAGTTGGTCATGGATTCAGATCATGAGAATCCAGTAACTCTTCCCTTGTTACAGAAAGTCAATAAACTCTGACAACGCGGGGTTCCTCCTTAGTGTAATTTGCAGCAAGCCCAGATCTAATCTGAACTTACTCCACTGTTGTTTTTGGAAACCCCGAACTGCAGCATGCCAATGTGCTGTCTTTGGCCAATTGTAACCCTGCCTTTTGACTCGGATATCCCATCAATTTCAGATAACTGATTCCAAATGTTACAGTATAAGGATTATCTTTTTAATTCTCTGAAAAACATAAGAGATCTCTCAGAATGGACTAATTAAACAGTCATCAGTTTTGAACCATGCATTCAACTTGGATACTGTAACTAAACAGTATAACAGAAAGGGACTTCGGAGATCTTCTTGTCCAACCCCCTATACAGGCAGGAGACCCTATACTATTCTGACATTTGTCCAGATCTCTTCTTAAAAACCTCCAGTGATGGAGCACCCACAACTCCTGAAAGCAACCCATTCCAATGGTTAATTGTTGTGTCAGGAAATTTCTCCTAGTTGCTTATCTCGATTAGTTTCCAACCATTGTTTCTTGTCCTGCCTTCTGGTGCTTTGGAAAATAGATTGACCCTCTCTTCTATGTGGCAACTCCTCAAACATTGGAACACTGCCATCATGTCATACCTAGGCCTTCTTTTTACCAGACTAGACATAACCAATTCCTGCAACCCTTCAAGTGTCAGTTTCTAGCCCCTAATCATCTTTATTGCTCTTTTCTGCACTCTTTTCCAGTCTCATTTTTTTTATATTGTTATGACTAAAACTGGATACAATATTCTAAGTATGGTCTTACCAAGGCATTATAAAGCGGCACTAACACTTTATGTGATCTTGATTCTATCCTTCTGTTAATGCAGCCTAGGATTACATTGACTTTTTTTGGTGGCTGCTGCACACTGCTGACACATATTTAAGTGGTTGTCCACTAGGACTCCAAGATACCTCTCACAGTTACTGCTATTGAACCAGGTCCCATCTATTTTATACCTGTACATTTGTTTTTTCTTGCCTAGGTATAAAAACTTAACTTTCTCACCACTAAATTTTATTTTGTTAGATAGGGTTCAAATCTGTTGAGATCCTTCTGGATCTTGAGCCTATCTTCTGGGATGCTGGCGATTCCTTCCAGCTTGGTGTTGTCCATGGCAGACTGATATCGAGTGAATGCAGAGTGCAGACGTGATATAGCAGTTCTGACAATGAGTTCCTCGCCTGTTCGCTCAATTACATCATTTATGAAGATATTGAACAGTACCAGTACTAAAACAGAACCTTGGGGTACCCCGCTACTCATTTCCCTCCATTAAGGACTACATATTGAGTGTGGTTTGTCAGCCATGAGGTGGTGATGATGTCTATCCCACATTTTACTATTTTATCAAGAAGTAAGTTATGTTCTACTTTGTCAAATGCCTTTCTGAACTCCAAGTAATACTATGTCCATAGCATTTCGCTGGCCCACTAATTACCATATTTTTTGGACTATAAGACGCTTTGGGACTATATGACGCACCTAGCTTTTGGGGAGGAAAACAAGAAAAAAAAATCTGCTTCTGCCTCCCAGCAATTTGCCTCCTTGCAGCAACAGCCTGGTCAGCTTCAGCACAGCCTGATTTAGCACAAGCAGCTGATTAGTGGTTGGATCGGCCTTCTGGAATATCTTCTGGAGTTCTTTATGCAATCATGCTGGTCAGGGGTGGGTTCTAATTTTTTTTAATACCGGTTCTGTGGGCGTGGCTTATTTAATGGGCATGGCTTGATGGTCATGTGACACTGGGCATGGCTTGGCGGTCAAATGGCTGGGTGGGCGTGCCCAATAACAATAATAAAATAATAAATAATAAACAAAATATACAAAACAATAAGAGGCATCAAAACCCAACTTTCACACTTTACACACACATACAACACAACACAACTGGCACACACAATGTAAAAGCAGCTGCACTTCACCCAAAATGGCCCCTGCAACAAGCAGGAACCTCACACATCCACAAAAAGCTCAAAAATCAACTTTCACACTTTACACACACACAATACGACTCCCTCTCTCTCTCTCACACACACACACACAAAATGCCACATACTGCTTTGTGAGATTTTGTGTGTTTGTGTAGTTAGAGTGAAACACTACAAAACACACAGAATCTCAGAAAGCTGCACAAATATTTTATTTTATTATTTTATTTTATTTATATTTTTTAGATCAGGGGTCTCCAACCTTAGTAACTTTAAAGTTTGTGGACTTCAACTCCCAGAGTTCCTCAGCCAGGAAAGCTGGTTGAGGAACTCTGGGAGTTGAAGTCCACAAGCCTTAAAGTTACTAAGGTTGGAGAGCCCTGTTTTAGATAAAAGCAGCTAAATTTAAAAGTTCCTTAACTTTTAATTGCTATCTAAAAACCCAACTCCTTAAAAAAAACCCAATTAACTATTTTTTAATAGTTTACTTACCCAATTGAGGCAGGCAGATTGAGTTGCTCACCGAGGAGATGGATTGCAGGCAGGCAGAATCAGTTGCTAGCTGATGCAACTGACTGCAGAAGCCATGGCTTTGTGAACCCAAAAGGAGCAGTAATTAGGTAAGTGGGCATGGGTGGGGACTACTGTAAGGGGTTCTTAAAAATGACTTTAGATATGGTTGACAGCGCATTGCAAAGCGATAAAGGAGAATAATTACAACAAATTATTACAAGAAACAAAAAAAGATTTAGAATTGTGGATGAAGATGCAGCTGTCACTATTAGGAAGAACAGCAGCCGTAAAGATGTCTATATTACCAAAATTCCTATATTTGTTTCAGACTATTCCAGTCAAATTCGAAAAGACCTTTTTAATGACCTTAATAAAACAATTGGGAAATTTATTTGGCAGGGGAAAAAACCTAGAATAAAAATGAAATCTCTACAAGATATGAAGAGCAGAGGAGGATTTGGACTGCCAAATTGGGAACTATATTATAATGTAGCAACACTATTTTGGTTAAAAGATTGGATCAATTTAAAGAATAAAAGAATACTAGAGGCGCGGCCAGCATCGCAGGTGAGATGGTCGCAAACCCCGATGCCTCCGGGGTTTGCACTGATATCCCCCCAACTAGGGGGTCCGTCCAATCTTCGGAGTGGACCATAGCTGCCTCGAAGGAGCAGCAAAGAGTGGGGGAACCATCGGAGCGAACGGGGAGGCAGCAAACTCCTCGCAGCTCTGGATATTTTCCCTCGACCCAGCAGAGAGGAATGCAGTGCCACAGTCCATCATGGCAGCTGCACCAGAGCCGCAGCGGCCACAAGAGCAAGCAGGAGGAGGAAGCATTAAGAAACAAACTGTTGAAGTCGGGTGAGTGATGATCTCATGAAGAAGTAACAATTTAAAATAGGCACAAGCCTTAGAGAGAATCTTTAGATTGACAGCTAATTGAATAACAAGTGAAAGTGAAAGGAACCAATTTGGAGAATATACATTCTGGAAGTGAAAGAGCGAAGACAGGGCTTGGAATGGAAGCAGAGCCCCAATTAAACAAAGAAAAAGAAAATAATTTTTTTCTCAACTAAACACTGGTTTGGAGATTCCTAGAAGTTTTAATGGATTATATTGGAAATCAAAGAAATAAGCAAAAAGAGTAAAAGAAACTATTGAACTGTTTTTATGTGAATATCTTAAATCCCTCTATTCTAAAATTATGGAATATTAAAGATACTAACAGGAGATAAGAATTTGGAAGATAAACAAGTTGAGAACTATAAAATGGACATCATGTTAAATTAAGATTGTAATTTAAAAGAAGATAATTAAAAATAGAAGAAAATAAAAGAAAAATGAAGGGAAAATTGTTGTTTTGGATTTAAAATACTTATGTCTCAACTTTATAATACAATTAAAGGAAAATTTGGAAAATTTTCGTACCAAGTACCAAAGCATTAGAGAACAAAGGATTTTTGTCACCAAAATGGCTACTTACTATCTGTGAGTCGTAATTGTTTAAAAAGGAGCAATCTAGAGGCAGAGGAAGATAGCTAGAGTCAAATAGCTTTCTTGTGACTATTCCCATGAGGATTGGTGTTGCTGGGATCCCACAACAGTTTTAGAAAAGTCTTTCAAATGGTGTGCCTTTGGATTATAGATTCAAGCGGAATTCCCTACTTAAGTGGAACCCAGAGGCAAAGAAAGAATGCAAGAATGGAATAGCAACTATTCCCATGAAGAAGGTGCTGTTGATGTGGACACACCACATTTTTTTTGAAAGGAACTTATGGCTGCTTTTAGAGTTAAGAATTTAAAGGAGACAACTAGAGGCAGAGGAAAATAGCAAGGGTCGAATAGCTCTCCTGTGACTATTCCCACAAGGACTGGTGTTGCTGGGACCACACAACAGTTTTAGAAGAGATTTTCAGATGGTGTGTCTTTGGATTATAAATTTAACGGAGAATTCTCTATTTAAGCAGAACCCAGAGGCAAAGAAAGAATGCAAGAATGGAATAGCAGACTATTCCCATGGAGAAAGCGCTGTTGATGTGGGCACACAACATTTTTTTTGAAAGGAATTAATGGCTGCTTTTAGAGCTATGTTAAGGAATTTATTTAGAAAATGTTAATATCTATGTTAAATATGAGTGACAATTATGACAACAAGAATTGAGGTTTTGGGAAATGGAGGGAAAGATATTAGAATATGTTGGGATAAGAGGAAAATGAGTGTTATTATATTGAGGAAAAAGTTATCCTTTTCTCTTTTTGTTTTTACAAATAAGTAAGGTAATAAAATGATTTGATAAAACTTCTAAGGAAATAGTCAACATATTGGGGGAATAACTGGGGGAAACAACTAGTGAATACCTTTGTAAATGTTAATTTTTTTGTTTGGTATTAAAATGAATTAGATGGAAAACTTTAAATACATGTTTTTGATTCAGAGGCAGAGAAAGATGATAAGAGAAGAAAGAAATTGTCTATGTGATCTCTGGGCAGTTTTAAGAAACAGATTTTAGATAGTCTGACCTCTGATTAGTAATGTAGATATAAAGCTGAGATTGGCGAAATTTTGAAACATAAATAGAATTTATTAATGATGTTATAGGGAATTAAATATGGGGACTAGACTTCATTTAAATACCTTCCTGAATGGGCTGAATTTGATCTATTTTTACCTATTAGACTTTGTGCAAATAAATAATTGAATTTAAGAAGAAGAAGGAAAATACTTGTATTAGATTATAATTTAGGTGAAATTTAAAATGTTCAAAAATGTACCTGACCAATAATTTGTTCACAATGATTTTTTTTACTATGTTTGTAAAAAATAAAAAATTTTGGCAAAAAAAAAAAAAGAATAAAAGAATACTAGCCAAAGAAGGCCACGACCTACAGAGGATGGCATCCCTTCTTGTGGGAAACAGGCCACACAAAACAACAGTATTTCTACAGACATCTGATTAGAGATTCCCTAATAAACAATTGGATTAAAGTTAAAAAGAAACACTATATAAAAATTCCAATCTGGCTATCCACAATGGAAGCGATGATTCACCCAAATAATTTAGATTTGAATAAAATGCTAAAATACAAAGATCTATTGGATATTCATGGAAAATTAAAAATGTTACAGAACCTTCAAGAACAAGGACTACGAGTTGACTGGTGGGCTTACCTTCAATTACAAAATCGATACAAACAAGATATAAAAGAATATGGAATATATCTTAAACTACAAAAATTAGAAAAAATTTTGGGTTTACTAGGGCAAGACAAAAAAAATATTACCCAAATTTATAAATATTTGCTGGAAGTAGAATTGGAAGAAGTAGTAATGAAAGAATGTATGATTGCATGGGGTCAAAATATGGGATATAATATAAATTTATCAGACTGGGAGAACATATGGAACCGAAATTATAAATTAACAAAATCAGCAGCATACAAAGAAAATGCATCTAAAATGTTCTACAGGTGGCACCTACCCCCTTCGAGATTAGCTAAAATGTATCCCAAAATGAGCCCCATATGTTGGAAATGTAAAAATAAAGAGGGAACATATTACCATATGTGGTGGTCCTGCCCCGAATCCCGTAAATATTGGTTAAAAATTAAAGAGTGGCTACAGGAAATCACGAATGAACAATTGGATCTAGAACCGGAACTCTTTTTATTGGGGATTTTTAAAAAAAAATATGTGAAGAGTATAAAATATTTAATACTACACATATTAACTGCTGCTGCTCTGGAACGAACTTCCCCCGGGACTCCGTCAACTTCCCGACCTTCGAACCTTTCGCCGCGAGCTTAAGACACATCTATTTATTTGCGCAGGACTGGGCTAGGATGTTAATTTTAATTTTGTTTTTAATGGGGTTTTTGTATTTTAATTATAATTTTAAATTTGGCCTTATTTAATAAGTTTTTTAATTAGTGTTTTATTTTGTATTTATATCTGTGTTTTTGTGTTTTTAATAGGCTGTAAACCGCCCTGAGTCCCTTCGGAGATAGGGCGGTATAAAAATGTGATTAAATAAATAAATAAATAAATAAATAAATAAATAAATAGGATGGCCTTTGCTCAATGTTGGAAACAGCCATGTATACCTACAGAGAAACTGGTTATACAAAAGATCATGAACTGCGCAGAAATGGACAAACGCTGAGTTTAAAAGATAAAGAGACATCGGTATTTTATAATATATGGGAATGGTGGTATAAATGGATAGAAAGGAGATAGACAAGGATATTTAGTTACTAAGTATAAACAATATGTAATCATTGCACGGATTATTGTTATAAGAAAAACACCACAAATAGCTGTTAAATGATATAACCTTTTCTTTTTCCTTTTTTCCCCTATGTTTTTAATGTAAAAAAAGTTAAAGTATATTTAAAAAATGATTTTAAAAGCCTGTGATGATGAGGCCACTCAGCTAGGATCGCCAGAGGAAAAAAAGATTTTAAAAAGCTCCTCTGACGATCCCAGCTGAAGTTGTCTCATTGCAGCCCAGAACCTCTTAAAAGGCTGAAGAGCTTGTAGAAAACATGTTTTTTAAAGGTTCTGGTAATCAGGCAATTCAACTGGGATCCTCTGACGATCCCAGCTGAAGTTGTCTCATTGCAGCCCAGAACCTCTTAAAAGGCTGAAGAGCTTGTAGAAAACATGTTTTTTAAAGGTTCTGGTAATCAGGCAATTCAACTGGGATCGCCAGAGGAGCCTTTTAAAACCTTTTTTTTTAACAACCTCTTCGGCCAAGGGAACCAGTTCGGGGGCGTGGCCAGCTGGGCATCGTTACCGGTTCTGCAAACTTGGCCAGATTTTTGCCAACGGTTCTTAAGAACCGGTCAGAACTGGTAGCAACCCACCACTGATGCTGGTTTCTTCTTAGATTTCTTATTCTTTTTCAAAAATACTGTGGTGGTCTGGGCTTTTATAATCAAATTTTTCAAATCCCTAGCTTAATGAGTTGGTTTCCCCTTTAATATTTTCATCCATGGAATCCTTCCCATGCTCTAAGTTTATTGAAATCAGCTCTTTTAAAGTATAAGACACTAGTTTGATTTTGTTCTATTGCTTGCGTCTGCATTAAATTGAATTCCAATATGAATATGTTTACTTTAGATAAATATTTAAATATAAACATTTACTAAACAGTGTGTCAGATCTGTGAATCTGGCATTTCTCAAGGGGGAAGAGGGGGACCCCTGCATTTATTATTGCATTCATACTTCATGGCTTTCTCCCCAATATATCCTGTATTCTGCAGTTTACTAATTTATACCTTCTAGCCTGGTACCTAAGGCCTGGCATTTTTTCACCTTTTGGGGAAAATGCCACCTTAAGGGGAGGGAGGGCCATGTGGATTCCATTGCTCAAGAGCAGGATGACCCTGAGAAAGTTCCCTTAACACTTTCTCAGAGCAGCTGGTACAATGACATCTTTGCACCTGTGGATTGACTGAATCTACATCAGACTGTTGGGAGGGGTTTCTAATTCCTTTATTCTAACTGCATGACCTGAGGGCCCTTAGAGCCTGCTTTCTTTTCTCCCTGCTATCACCTATATTCAATAAAAGGTTCCTTTTGAAATGCCAAGTTTCAAGAGTCTTTACTTTCTTGAATAAGGGGGAGAGGCCGGGCCTTACACTATTTCTTCACATCAATCTGAAATCAAACTTAAAGCCACTTGTTATGCAGTTCATAATTTAGAAAAATATATCATAAAATCAAGAACTTGTGTTCAGTTCTAAAGTCAAGTTTAAGAATAGCAATATTCCTTGAGAACCAACTACTCAGAATGATTAGAAATTATTAAGCAGAACAACATTTCCTCATGTCTTGCAAATTGAATAATCAAGCACTTGAATACTATTACTTGCAGAATAGTATTCCATTCATATTCAGTATATGGAACTACAAACACAACTTCAAAAAACACAAATCTACTTTACAGACTTAAAAAGAAGCTACTCTGAAAAGCTAAAGAATCAGTACTCAACAAATGAAGCAGCAAATATGTGGAAAACTTAAAAATATCACCGGCTACGGCAAACCTCCTTCCCAGGCTGAAGGAAATCAACAACTGGAAGATGACCTGAATGTGTTTTACTGCAGGTTTGAAAGGAAACTACAGCCTCCTATCTCCACAGCCCCCATCTCAGACACACCAACAACAGCCAAGCCTCCTGCAACTGATCCCATCCTATTGGGTTCACAACCCCTAATGATCACAGAAAAGGAAGTGCAAGACCTATTTCACAGACAAAAGCCATGAAAAGCTCCAGGCCCAGACAAGATAACTCTTTCTTGCTTAAAAGTCTGTGCTGACCAATTGGACCCCATCTTCACCCGAATCTTCAGTAAATCACTACAGATGTGCTATGTTCCTTCTTGCTTCAAATGCTCTGCTATCATCCAAGTGCCGAAGAAGTCCGCCATCAAGGAACTCAATGACTACAGCCCAGTTGCTTTAACATCTGTAGTCATGAAAACCTTTGAAAGGCTAGTGCTGTCCCACTTGAAAACCATCACGGATCCCCCGTTAGACCCCGAGCAAAAGATCAACAGATGATGCTGTTAATATGGTTTTGCACTACATCCTATAACATCTTGAATCTCCAAAGACCTATGCAAGTTCCTCTTTGTAAACTTTAGTTCAGCATTCAATACCACCATTCCAGACACTCTTCTAATTAAGCTAAACCAGCTACAGGTACCTGAAAAGACTTGTAAGTGGATCACAAGCTTCCTAACAAAACAGAAAGCAGCAAGTGAAGCTAAGCAGAATCACCTCAGATATCTGTACAATCAGCACAGGGGGCCCCCAAGGCTGTGTGCTCTCCCCACTTCTCTTCTCTCTGTATACCAATGACTGAATCTCTAACGATCCATCTGTTAAACTACTGAAGTTCGCAGATGACACAACAGTGATCTGTCCGATTCGAGGCAATGATGAATCCGCTTACAGGCGGGAGGTTGAATGACTAGCGACGGGAACAATCTGGAACTGAACACACTCAAAACCATAGAAATGGTGGTAGACTTTAGGAGAAACCCTTTCATACTTCCACCTCTTACAATACTAAACAACACAATATCAACAGTAGAGACCTTCAAATTTCTAGATTCTACCATATCACAAGATCTAAAATGGACAGCTAACATCAAAAACATCATTAAAAAAACACAACAAAGGCGCCTGATGGACCCGGAGAGGTTCCTGACGGAGCTTGGGCCATTTCCTGAGGATCTTGCCCACGGCACGACTGAAGAACTAATTGCGGCCTGGGAACAGGCTGCGGCTGGGGCTTTGGACCGTGTCGTGCCTTTGCGGCCTCTGACCCGGCGTAGATCTCAATTGGCTCCTTGGTTTTCTGAGGAGCTGAGAGAGATGAAACGCCGGAGAAGACGCCTGGAGAGTACTTGGAGGTCCAGCCGTTCCGAGGCTGATCGGACACTAGTTAGGTCTTTCTCGAAAGCCTACCTAGTGGCATTGAGGGTTGCGAAACGTTCCTACGTTTCCACCCTCATTGCGTCGGCAGATAACCGCCCGGCTGCCCTGTTTCGGGTGACCCGTTCCCTTCTACACCAGGGGGGACGGGATGACCCCTTGCAGGGACGTGCTGAGGAGTTTAGTGGTTATCTATACGATAAAATCGCTCAGCTTCGGGATAGTTTGGACCGAGATTGTGATGATCCAGATGAGATGACTGAGACACGTCTTGTTGATGTTATTTGGGATGAGTTTGATTCTGTGACTCCCGAGGACATGCATGGACAGACTGCTAGGAAGGTTACATGCCACTACATGTTTACTGGACCCGTGTCCCTCCTGGCTGGTGCTGGCCACTCAGGAGGAGACACGAGGCTGGCTCCGGGGAATTATAAATGCTCCTTTGTTGGAGGGGGTCTTTCCCGCCACCTTGAAAGAGGCGGTGGTGAGACCCCTCCTTAAGAAGCCTTCCCTGGACCCAGCTATTTTGGGTCCAGTCTCCAACCTTCGCTTTGTGGCGAAGGTTGTAGAGAGTGTGGTGGCATGGCAGCTTCCCCAGTACCTGGATGAAGCTGTCTATCTGGACCCGTTCCAGTCCGGCTTCCGGTCCGGGTATAGCACGGAGACAGCTTTGGTCGCGTTGGTGGATGACCTCTGGAGGGCCAGGGATAGGGGTTGTTCCTCTGCCCTGGTCCTGTTAGATCTTTCATCGGCTTTTGATACCATCGACCATGGTATCCTGCTGCGCTGGTTGGGGAGTTTGGGAGTGGGAGGCACTGTTTATCGGTGGTTCTCCTCCTATCTCTCTGACCGGTCGCAGACGGTGTTGACAGGAGGGCAGAGATCGACCGCGAGGCGCCTTACTTGTGGGGTGCCTCAGGGGTCGATTCTCTCGCCTCTCCTGTTCAACATCTACATGAAGCCGTTGTGTGAGGTCATCAGTGGCTTCGGGGTGAGTTATCAGCTGTACGCTGATGACACTCAGCTGTACTTTTCCACCCCGGGCCACCCCAACGAAGCTGTCGAAGTGCTGTCCCGTTGCCTGGAGGCCGTACGGGTCTGGATGGGGAGAAACAGACTCAGACTCAATCCATCCAAGACGGAGTGGCTGTGGATGCCAGCTGCAACCGCGGCTGTCTGTTGGGGGCAAGTCACTGGCCCCAACAGAGAGGGTACGCAACTTGGGCATTCTCCTGGATGGACGGCTGTCGTTTGAAGATCACTTGGCGGCCGTCTCCAGGAGAGCCTTTTACCAGGTTCGCCTGGTTCACCAGTTGCGTCCCTTTCTGGACCGGGATGCCTTATGCACGGTCACTCATGCTCTCGTCACCTCTCGTCTGGATTATTGCAATGCTCTCTACATGGGGCTACCCCTGAAGTGCACTCGGAGACTCCAGTTAGTCCAGAATGCAGCTGCGCGGGTGATCGAGGGAGCTGCACGCTGCTCCCGGGTAACACCGCTCCTGCGCAGTCTGCACTGGCTACCTGTGGTCTTTCGGATGCGCTTCAAGGTTTTGGTTACCAACTTCAAAGCGCTCCATGGCTTAGGGCCCGGGTACTTACGGGACCGCCTGCTGTTACCTTATGCCTCCCATCGACCCGTACGCTCCCACAGAGAGGGTCTTCTCAAGGTGCCGTCCGCCAAGCAATGTCGGCTGGCAGCCCCCAGGGGAAGGGCCTTCTCTGTTGGAGCACCTACCCTATGGAACGAACTTCCCCCCGGTTTGCACCAAATATCTGACCTTCGGACCTTTCGCCGGGAATTAAAAACTTACTTATTTATCCAAGCGGGATTGGCCTGATTTTTAAATTTTAAATTTTAAATTTTAACTTTTTGTAATTTTATATGGGTTATTTTAGGTTGGGTTAATTGACGGTTTTAATTCGGCCATTATTGAATATGTTTTTTAAATTGATATTTTAACTTTGTATATTTTATTGTTTTTATCTTTGGCTGTACACCGCCCTGAGTCCTTCGGGAGAAGGGCGGTATAAAAATTTAAATAAATAAATAAATAAATACTGGGCCTAAAACAGAGCCTTGGGGTACTCCACTGCATACTTCCCTCCATGTGGATGTAGTTCCATTGAGGACTACGCGTTGAGTGCGGTTGGTCAGCCAGTTGCGAATCCATCTGGTGGTGGTGCTGTCTAACCCACATTTTTCTACTTTATCTAGTAGTAGGTTATGGTCTACTTTATCAAATGATTTGCCAAGTAAATGATTTGTCCAAGTAAATTATATCGACAGCATTCCTCTGGTCTACTGATTTTGTCATTTTGTCAAAGAATGCAATGAGTTCAGACACAGTTTCCTCTTGAATCCCTGGGCAAGGCCTACCAGAGGTTTTCCATTTTTGAGAGGAGGAAAATCCAAATTGGACTTACCGTATATACTCGAATATAAGCCGATCCGAGTATAAGCCGAGGTCCCCAATTTTACCCCAAAAACTGGGGTAAACTGGGGACTCGAGTATAAGCCGAGGGTGGGAAATGAGGCACCTACCGGTTGAAACCTCCTCCCTCAGCTGAGAAGGCTGGCGGCCCCCCCCCCCCGCCCTCCCACTGCACCGGCAGGGCTTCCGTCCGGTAAAATGTGAAAAAAAGAAAAAAAAAAAACTCGAGTATAAGCCGTATATACTCGAGTATAAGCCGAGGGGCTTTAAAAAAAAAAAAAACTCGAGTATAAGCCGTATAGACCCGAGTATAAGCCGAGGGGAAGTTTTTCAGCACAAAAAACGTGCTGAAAAACTCGGCTTATACTCGAGTATATACGGTAATCTCCATTCATGTCTCTGTTCTAGGTGAACTAAATACTCACCCAGGAGACCTATATTGGCCTTAATAGCAACAGATCAGTGGAGGGGAATAGGACTTGTCTCTTTCTGAACCGCCCAATTCTCCTCCCACCTGCCAAAGTTGTTCTGCTTTTCAGACAGTTTTAGCATTCTTCTGGAATAATAATCTACACATATGCAGCTGCTTTTGAACATGGGTACAGCATGTTCTAAGATAGCATTACACCTGTTGCTTGTCATCTTCTTGCCACTTTCTCCCAGCAATGGGCCAAGTGTTTCCTTGACTTTTTTCTTGTTTTTAACATGTTGGAAGAAGCTTTTTTTTGTTATTTTTTTACTTTTGTCGCTAGCTTTTGTTCATTGTGAGCCTTAGCTTTCCTCACTTCATCTTTACAGGCTCGGGCTATTCTGCCTTAGTTATTTGCCCCTCTTTCCACTTTTTATATTTGTCCTTTTTGTCTTTCAATTTGTCAGATAGTTCTTTATGCATCCATGCTGAGATCTATTATTTTTCTTCTTCATTGGTATTGTGCTAGACTGCGCTTTTATAATCTCACTTTTCAAAATTTCCCAAGCTGTTGTTTTCCCCCTGAGGATTCTCATCCATTGAATCCTTCTTAAGCTCTCTCTAAGTTTATTGAAATTAGCTCTCTTAAAGTCCAAGACTCTAGTTTGACTTTGTTCTACTACTTGTATTTGCTTAATGTCGAATTCCAATATTGCGTGGTCACTTGCCCCCAAGGTTCCTGTAGCTTCCACACCTTCTATCATTTCATCTCTGTTAGTGAGAATTAAGTCCAGTATGGCTGATCCCCTTGTTGCCTTCTCTATTTTTTGGGAAACAAAGTTGTCTGCTAGGTTTGTTAGGAACCTGTTGGATCTTCCATTTGGTGCAAAGTTTGTTTCCCATTTGATGTCAGGGTAGTTAAAATCCCCCATTATTACTGTGATGTGTTTCCTACATACCTTAGTTAGCTGACTAGCAAAAAGTTCATCTACTTCCTCTGTTTGGTTGGATGGCCTATAGTATAGACCTATGGCAATATCGTTTTTCACCCCTTTTATATTGACCCAAATACATTCAAGATGATTTTCATCATTGTTGTGCTCTATTTCTGTAGAGATGTAGTTATTTCTTATATATAGTGCAACTCCACCTCCTCTTTTATTTGGTCTATTTCTTTTAAATAATTTATATCCCTCTAGCTCTATGTTCCATTTGTCAGTTTCATCCCACCAAGTTTCCGTAACGGCAACAATATCATATCTAACCCCTGGAATAGATTTCCTGGCTCAACAGTAGTAACTGTGGGAGAAATCTAGGTGTCCTGATGGATCACTGCTTAAATATTACTCAGTGCAGTTCTAGACTGCATCAATAGATAACATCAAGATTGTGGGAGGCGATAATATGGCTCTATTCTAATGTGTCCAGTTTTGGTCACCATGATACAAAAAAGAATCTGAGGCCCTACAAAGATTGCAGAGAACACCAACAAAGATGATAAAAGGGCTGGAGGATAAATGAAGAAGTGGAAAAGCCAGTTCTAATATTTAATGTGCAAGAAGGATGAGATAAATTTCCCTTGGACCACCCATGGACCTTTGTCCACCAATCGGTTGCACCTGAGTTGTTTTGAGAATGATCTGTCTGCCTTGTATGTTCCCAGAGCTGATGCTCTTGGGATGGGACTGATTCAGGCTTCCAGATGGCAAACTTGCATTCCAGAATTTCCCTCCCAAACCACCATCATATTCTAATGCCTTCCCTCCCTCCTCCCATTATTGCTGTCTGGTTGCGAGCAAGTTAACCATGACATGCCGACCCTCCAGAAAGAAAATTAATCCTACAAAGACACAAACACAAACATTATTCCTACAATAATTTTTGCGCACAAATATCCTATTGAGGTCGATTTGGGTACTTGGCATGGAACCTCTGGGGGCATGGACATTCCCTGCCAACACCCACTCTGCCTCCACTAAGGAAAACCCTTTAAACAAAACCAAATACTGCAACCTCCCCTTGTGGTACGGAGAGTGGGGCGTAAATGTGGGATCAAGACGTAAGACAACTCTGTCCGGGTGGAAGATGCAGAGATCTTTGTGGATAGAAAGAGCCGCAAGTTCAGAAGTTCGTCTGGCTGATGTAATGACAACGAGGAAACAAACTTTCTGAGTTAGAAACTTGAGGGAAACATCTCGAAGTGGTTCGAATGGAGATTCAGTCAGTGCTGAAAGAACTTTGTTAAGATCCCAAGATGGGTATCTGTGCACTGTAGGAGGATGAAGGTTGAAGGTCCCTCGAAGAAATCTGCGAATTCCTGGGTGAGTAGCCAGAGACTTATATGATGTGCAGGTGAGGACCGAGGCAATAGCCACCACCTGTCGATGTAGGGTGTTGGATGATAAGCCAGAGTTCAGTCCCTCCTGTAGAAAACCTATGACATGAGGTATCTCAGCTTGTGTGGGTATGATAGTTCTCCTACGGCACCACCTACCGAAACTCTTCCAAGTAGTCTCGTAGATCCTAACAGTTGATGGTTGGTGAGAAGCTTGGATGGTAGGAATAGCTATGTTTGGAATGTGAAAACAAATTAAGATGTCCCGCTCAGCCTCCAAACGGTTAGTTGGAGCCATTGGGGTTCCGGGTGGTGCAGAGAGCCCTGTAGTAGTTGGATCCTCAAGTCTGGGATTCTCCAGTGCCTGAATACAGACAGAGCTAGCATATCTGCAAACCATGGCCTGCGGGGCCAATGAGGTGCGATCAGGATTAACTCTGCTTTCTCCTCTAGAAGCTTGCGAAGCACCCTGGAGATAATTGGGAGAGGAGGGAACGCGTAAAGCAGGCCTTGCGGCCAAGGAGATCGTAGGGCATTGACTCCCTCGGCTCTGGGTGAAGGGAATCTGGTGAAAAATCTGGGAAGTTGGTGATTGCTCTCTGAAGCGAACAGATCTACCTCTGGGGTGCCAAACTGGTGAACTATGTCCTGAAAGAGATCTGGAGGTAGACTCCATTCTGACTGGTCTATCTTTTGTCTGCTGAGAGCATCCACTTGAATGTTTGCTGTTCCTGATATGGTCGGCTCGGATGAATAGAAGATGTTTCTCTGCCCAATGACCCAGCTTGAATGTTTCTGTCATGAGTGATTTCAAATGAGTCCCTCCCCACTTGTTGATGTGGGCCTTCGCTGAGACGTTGTCTGCTAGAATTTATTTATTTATTTATTTATTTATTTATTTATTCAAATTTGTATACCGCCCTATCTCCCTAAGGACTCAGGGCGGTTCACAGGCAAATAAAAAACATATCAATACAAAAAGTAAAATAACCATTAAAAACTTATTAAATATAGCCCGACGATTAAAACAGTATATATAATAAAACCCATTTAAAATTTACATTTAAAAACCTAGTCCAGTCCTGCGCAAACGAATAGATGTGTTTTAAGCTAGCGGCGGAAGGTTCGGAGGTCCGAAAGTTGACGAAGTCCTGGGGGGAGTTCGTTCCAGAGGGTGGGAGCCCCCACCGAGAAGGCCCTTCCCCTGGGTGTCGCCAGACGGCACTGCCTAGCCGACGGCACCCTGAGGAGTCCCTCTCTGTGAGAGCGCACGGGTCGGTGAGAGGTATTCGGTAGCAGCAGGCGGTCCCGTAAATAGCCCGGCCCTATGCCATGGAGCGCTTTAAAGATGGTTACCAACACCTTGAAGCGCACCCGGAAAGCCACAGGTAGCCAGTGCAGTCTGCGCAGGAGAGGTGTCACATGGGTGCCACGAGGGGCTCCCTCTATCACCCGCGCAGCCGCATTCTGAACTAACTGGAGCCTCCGGATGCCCTTCAAGGGGAGCCCCATGTAGAGAGCATTGCAATAATCCAGCCGAGACGTCACGAGGGCGTGAGTGACCGTGCATAGGGCATCCCGGTCTAGAAAGGGGCGCAACTGGCGAACCAGGCGAACCTGGTAAAAAGCTCTCCTGGAGACGGCCGTCAAATGATCTTCCAAAGACAGCCGTTCATCCAGGAGGACGCCCAAGTTGCGTACCCTCTCCATCGGGGCCAATGACTCGCCCCCGACAGTCAGCCGAGGACTCAGCTGACTGTACCGGGACGCCGGCATCCACAGCCACTCTGTCTTGGAGGGATTGAGCTTAAGCCTGTTGGAGGGATTGAGCTTGAGCCTGCCAAATTAGGATATTGTGACCAGTCACTTGATTGCTGAAGTGTAGGAGAGCCCTGGAAATGGCTCTCAACTCTAGTGTCGTGTCCCACTCCTCCGCTGACGGCCGGGTCAGGGAAATCCGAATCAGGCGTGCCTCTGCAGCTCTGCCAAAGTCCTAGCAAAGTCCTCAGGGCAGGCAGGAGACCAGAAAGTGACTTCAGCAAGATATGTTTAGACTTTACCTGACTCAGAGAATGCCAGAAAGCAGATCCTTTATATAGGCCATGGGGTGTGGCTCCATGACTCAGCACTTATCCAGGCCTGCCCCTCCCTTCCTTCTGTTGCCTCTGCCTATCAAGTCTTCTGACGCGAGGGTCACTCCAGTCGGCAGCTGTTGGTAATTGACCTCCCTCAGGCTCACATGCTGTGGAGGAGGGGGAGGGGTCTAGTTGCTCCGTTTGCCTGGGCATGGAGCCAGAGCTGGGGGCTGGAGGTATTTCCTCCTCTTCAGCCTGTCTGGGCATGGAGCCAGGGCTGGGGCCAGGAGGCAAACTAGGACATTCCTCCGTGTTCGGAAGCAGATAAGAAGACCCCGGCTGAGGTGAGATCGGACGAGACACAAAATCTAGAAGGTTGATGGAGAGAGACTGTTCTTGGGGAGACCAGGTCCCTTGAGACATGAATGGGCCGAGATGGGCCCCCCAGCCTGTGAGACTCGCGTTGGTGGTGAGGGTGAGTCTGGCAGGCTCCCGGAACCTGCTCCCCTTGGAGATGGCGTCGGAGGTCCACCATTGAAGAGATGTGAGAACCGGCTGTGGTAGACGGAGTTTGGAGAGAGAAGTGGCTAAGGACTTTTTCTGGTACGGGAGAAGCAACCATTGTAGATCCCTGCTGTGTAGGTGAAACCAAGGTACAATTCCAAATGTGGAAACCATCTTACCCAATAATTGAGATGAGGATTTTAGCGATACTGAATGAGCCTGAATGGTTTGTGTTGCTAATTGTTTCAAGCTAGTTTGACGTTCTGGGGAGAGGTAGACCATGGAAAGTTTAGAATCAATTACCGCCCCTAAGTGAAGAAGCTTGGTGGTAGGTATTAGGTGGCTTTTCTCCCAATTTATGGAAAAGTTGTGTGAAAGACAGGTCTGAACGAGCTGTCTGGGCTGAATTAGATAGTATAAGGATACCATCGAGATAGAATTGGAGACGAATGGGTCTAGAGCGAATATGGCCAATTAAAGCTCCCAGAACCTTAGAGAATACTCTTGGGGCCGATGATAACCCAAATGGTAAGGTAGTGTATTGAAAGTGGGAGCCCTTATAAGAAAACCTAAGATATTTCCTATGTTCCTGAGCTATGGGAATATGGAGGTAAGCCTCCGTAAGATCAATGGAAGATAGGAAATCACCTTGCCGAATTGACTCCAAAATAGATTGCAATGAATGCATTTTAAATTTTCTATAAGAAATGTAAAAAATTAGTGATTTTAGGTCAAGAATTGCTCTCCAACCCCCCGAAGATTTGTGTACCACAAATAGGCGTGAATAGAACCCCTGACCACGAGAGGGAAAGGGGACCCGTTCGATGGCCTTAATATGTAATAAATGTGCGATGGCTTCCTCCATCACAGCCTGGTTGGACCTGTCACGAGATACAGGGCATGGCAGGAAATTTTCTGGAGGGAAGGAGAGGAATTCTATGAACAAGCCAAAATGAATTGTGTGTCTAACCCAAGCATCTGAAATGGAAATGTCCCATTGATCAGCAAAATAGGAGTCTGCCGCCAATGGGAAGAGAATAAAGGGAACTATCTGTTTTTATGGAATCCCCTGCCCCTGCCACCTCTGAAAGGTTTCTTGGGGAAAGCTTTTGAGTTGGATCTGACCTGGCCTTCCTGGGAGAAGGTCCCTCTGGATTGAAATGACCTTTCATTCTGGGCTGGTAGAAACCTGTATCTGACTGACGAAAGGACTGCTGCCTTGAATATGATGAAAAGCGGGCTTCTCCGCGTCTTGAAAGAGAGGGCAGAATCTTCCTCTTGTCACGGGTTTCAATGAGGATGGGGTCCAATGAGGTGCCAAACAACTTATTTCCTGAGAAGGGGGAGGAAGCTAACCACCTCCATTTGTTTCTGTTATCAGCTTGCCAATTTCTGAGCCACAATAATCTGCGTGAAGTGATGAAAGAGCCTAGAGCTTTGGAAGCAAATCTGGTAGCGTTGATCATGGCGTCAGCTGAATATTCTAGAGTGGCGATGATTTTGTTGAGGTCCTGATGAGACCTGGTATCAGTGGAAGGAGTCCACGCTTGTAATTGTTTGAGCCAGATAATAGTAGCCCTGTTGAAGAATGTGGCAGAGGCAGCTGCTTTGACTGACCATGCTGCAGCTTGATGTCCTTTGATTAATACCTTCTCAGCACGTTTGTCCTCAGGACGAAGAGATTCTTCGGGTGGACCCGTGAGATGAGTGGCTGATGATAAAGCAACTATAGGTGCATCTACTACTGGAACCTGAAGAATGTTGGACATCTCTGGTGCCATGTTGTAGAGACGTTTGTCAATGTTGTTAGGGTAAGGCCCTGATCCAGGAACTAACCATTGACGCTGTACTACCTCAGTGAAGAGTTTGGGTGCAGGAACCATATCAGAAGAAATAGTTGTTCCGAAAACAGTGAACCTGAGGGACCCTCCCCTGCTGGATTGCAGTTCTTAAGGGTAGAAATGTCTCCTAAGCCTGTGGAGACTTGAGCCTTGTAAAGGAGGGATTTAAAGAGTTGAGCCTACAAAGGAAGGCTGATCCAGGTCCAAACCTTCATCTTCCGATAATGCATCATCTGGTGGAATACCCACATCATAAATGGATTCCTGATCAGAATGGTCTGGTGACTGGGCCCCACCATGTTCTGAGATAGAAAGATCTGGTATATGGAATAGTTGTTGCGCCTGAACTCCCGAAGTACCAGATGCAGACATCTGGGGGAGACACTGAGTAATGCCAGACCTGATAGCTTCTGCTATGACTGCTCCAAAGGCTGGAGGTAATTGCCAATTAGAAAAATCTGCCGAAAAAGGCTGGGTTGTTGGATTAGGATTGATAATTTCAGCAGGTTCCTCTGATGGAGTTGAAACTGCTGGTGCCATGGTGGACCTATGAGGAATCTCTTGAAAAAGAGATGCAGGGACAATGGAGCGGACTAACCCTGAAGTGTTGGGAGACCAATTAGGAGGCAGATTGGAAGGCACATTTATTTGTGATTGAGGGGAAACCACCTCAGAAGCCCTGTAAGAGAGCTGGGTTCCCCGATCAGCCCTCTCCAGTGCCTTATGGCGCCTAACCTCCTCTCTAGTAGGCTTAGACCCTTTACTTTTCTTGGGGGCTGTAGCTCCAGATGTTCCCTCTAAGAAATCCTGAAGATGGTGGCATTTTGCAGTAGCCTTTTTTGGCTGAGGCTGTGGTTGATCCGCCATAATACAGAGTAGAGATTAGGGATATCAAATTTAATCTAAATGATTAGAGCAATAGGAAGCTGGATTTATGGTTAAATTAGGCTTGTCCTCTATGAGAGAGTATATCAGCCAGATAATATGGACAAAGAAGAGAAGGCAGCTCCGTTTAGAGGAAAAGGGGCTTCCAAAATGGTGACCGGAGTTTTTGCGCCAAAATTAAGCCTCCCGGTCAGACAGCAAGGCGCCTGCGATAAAGGGCCAGCCAGCTACTGCCCACACAGTAAGAGAACCCACTGCACCAACAGTGACTTACAGGCCTTGGGAGAGGCTTGATTCTAGTCCGGACGAGCCTCGCAGCCACCCAGGCGGTCCCGATACCGCGATCGGAAAGATAAGCGCCTCTCAGCTGTTCTGAAGCGTGCGCGCTGCTGAAAGACCACTCCGGAGCTGAAGAGGCAATTAAAATTGCAGGCAGCAAAGGGAGCACCCGGGAACTTAGCAAACCTCCGGGTTTAGCAAATTGCACGAAGGCAAAAAAGAAATGCTGCTGTCAGAGCTGCCAGCCGGCTGTCCAATGCCTGTCCACGGCCTTCAGCGGTATCAGATGTAAGAAGTCCTTCACGCTGGAAAAATTATTGAAAATTGAAATGTTTTGTAGATAAAAATTTAAGAGTCTAGAAAGACACATTCGTCCAGCTTGGGACCGAGTCAAAAACTGGAGCCAGCAGGAAGAGGCGGGGCTTAAACAGTTGCAGACTCGGTCCTCCAAGCTTGACGGACAGGTCAACCCCATCATCCTGAATGCCGTTTTTATTTATTTATTTATTTTTATTTATTAAACTTATATACCGCACCATCTCCCATAGGACTCAGGGTGGTTCACAGGCATATTAAAACAATATAAAACAATATAATAAATAGACTTTTAAAACCCAGATTAAAACTAAATATTATCAAGGCCTGATCACTAAAACAATAAGAACCAATAAAACCCCCATTAAAATTTGTTTAAAACATTTTTGTTCTTAGGCTAGTCCCGCGCGCTGAAATAATAGAGTCTTCAGTTCACGTCTGAAGGTCCGGAGGTCAGGGAGTTGTCGTAATCCAGGAGGAAGCTCATTCCACAGGGCTGGTGCCGCCACAGAGAAGGTTTCTCACCGGTGTGGAGAATCAAGGATTTCCTTAATCTCAAAATTCTTCACCCATACGGGTGGTGATGGTAGTAGAGATGGCTTAATGGCTAGCATTAAAGAAGACATATGAAAGGGCTTCAACAAACAACAGTGAAACATTGGGTGAATGCGGCTGAGATTTTTGGATACATTGTCACTGAATTTAAAACCTGCATAATGGGGAAAGGACCCAACTTCTTGCAGGGCTGCCTCAATTGGAGGAACTTCATGGACAGGTACACATCCCCCCCTATCCTAAACCCTATCCTGATTGTCCAAACACCTGGACCCTTGTGTGAGATTCTTTCTCACTAAAGACCTCGGCCAGGTCACAATATTCCTTGGGAAGCAGCGGTTCTGAGCTATCACTCATTTTCAGTGTATTGGCAGTTTCCACTTTCACTTTCTTAACCGCAGGCACTTTCTTAGCACTTTTTCTAACCCTTCCCAGTTGGATACTTTCCTTCAAGTGTCTTTGTCCCAACTGATAGATGGGATCCATTTTTTCCATCATGCCAGGCCCAGGAACATGGCCTCTGTCATCCCTGGGACCACAATAAATCTATTTTGTCTGTATGTGGGTCCCAGCTTTTATCTTCACAGTCTCGGTTAGACAGGTCGCTGCCATAAGCTTCCTTAGCCTCATTCCTACCTTTCCTGCCACTTGGGGGCTGACCAGGCATCTGGTGCATCCCGAGTCCAACAAGGCTGTAAGGGTCCACTTTATTCCTGAGGATACCAAAACCTCTACCTTAGCAGTCAAGGGGACGTTGGTGCCACTTACCATTGGGTCATCTTCTCCTTTGCTGTCGTTCTCATAGAATTGCAGCAGCAGGAGTGATGAAGGCTACTGCTGCTTGCACTGGGGTTGCAGCTGTTGCTGCCAGTAACCGGCTGAAGCATAGGAGGAAAGGGAGTCACCAGGACCATTGGGGTTTTCATGGGCCCTAGGCCAGGGCAGCAGTCATGGCTCCTGGTGTCACTGCTGCATGAATCTCCATCCCTCTGAACTTCTCTCTCAACTGCTCCATGGAAGGGCTGAGGCAGAGCTAGTCGCTTCACTTTCCATCTACTGCCTCAGACCATGGCTACTGCCTCAGACTCCAGTAGGAAGAAGGACTTCGAACTCTGCAGTCTTGCCCATGTTTGTCATCCAGAGGGTCTTTGGCCTCTGGTACGGGGGCTTCCCTCACTTGCTGCTTCACAGATGTGGGTGGCTGCTCAGACTTCTCAGGTTTTGGCTTCAGGGGCCCCCAGTGGCTTGCATCCTGCTCCGGCTTGAAGCAGTGCTGGGTATTACCAAGCTGGGATCTTTCCCAGCTTCTTTTTCTTCTCCATGTCTTTGGCCACAGCCAACATCTTAAGGTTGACCTCCTCATGAAGTCCAGGTAGGTTATTACTGTGAAAACTGGCTTAATGTCAACCGTCCCAATATGCTAGCCAGCAAAAGAAACTCCTGAGACATTTTTTTCTCCAAGAGTATACTTTACTGAAAAGAATGTGGGTACAGAAGTAGAAAAGCCAATTCTAGCATTTCATGTGTGAAAAGCATGATAAATTTGCCTTCCCCCCTCCTCCGGACCTCCCATTGTCCTTTGTCCACCAATTGGTTGCACCTGGGTTGTTTTGAGAAAGTTCTGTCTGCTTCTGACTTCCCAGAGCTGATGACCTTCGGATGGAACTGTCTCAGGCTTCCAGATGGCATGCTTGCATTCCAGAATTTCCTTCCCAAACCACCATCAGATTCTGATGCCTTCTCTCCCCCCTCCCATTATTGTTACCTGGTTGCAAGCAGGCTGCATAATTAGTCAACATTGATACAATGCAAAAAGGGCTATCACAGGGAACAGAATATCAATTTATTTTCCATAGCACTTAAAGGCAGGACAAGAAGCAATGGGTAGAAGCTGGTTAAAGAGAAATCCAATGTGGATCTAAGGCAGGGGTAGTCAACCTTGTTATACCTACCGCCCAGTTTTGTATCTCTGTTAGTAGTAAAATTTTCTAACCATCCATCAGTTCCACAGTAATGCGCCATGTATTGTCGTTTGTGCATGCCTCTTGCGCAACGTGGATTGGGTTGGGGGGGGCACCGGCTACCAGCTCTCCTTGTCTGTTACAGCTGGGTGGTGTGGGGGGGAGATGCGTGAGCTATTCTGGGATGAGGCTCTTTTGTTTGCAGTCGCACAATACTGCCATTTAGTTTCACTTACATAACGTGAACTAAACTTATGCGCGGGCGATACAAATAGTATATTTTCAGAAATTTAAATTGTCATGGGGAATTTTATGAAAACCTAATGAAAATGTTTTTAAATAATGGTATGAAATTTTTTTAAAAAGTCAATTAAATTAAAAAAAAGGAAAATGCTTCAGACAAAACCCCTACTGCCCACCATGAAAGCTGAAACACCCACTAGTGGGCAGTAGGGACCAGGTTGACTATCACTGATCTAAGGAGAAATTTTCTGACAGTGAGAACATTTAATCACTGAAACAGCTTACCTCCCAGTGTTGTAGGTGCTCCATTGCTGGAGGTTTTCAGGAAATGATTGGGCAACCACTTGTCCAGGATGGTATAAGGACTCCTGCTTTGGGCAGGGGTTGGCCTAGCAGACCTCGAAGGTCCCTTCTACCCTGTTTCCCCCAAAATAAGACATCCTCTGATAATAAGCCCAATCGAGCTTCTGAGCACATGACAATAAGGCCAAGCGCTTATTTCAGGGTTCAAAAAAATGTAAGACAGGATCTTATTTTCAGGGAAACATGGTAGCATTATGAATATATGAGAATAAATAACTAAATACACCCACACCCATAGACATTGAACTCAACTTTTTTTAGCAAAATAAGCAGATACTCAGCCAAATAAGAAAAGGTTTATAAAGTTTCAAAAGTTTAATTTATCATATTTAAAAAAGAAAGGGCTATTAAAATAACAGGATAAAAATACTTGCCAGCCAAACTTTAATTACATAGCCTCAAATAGGCTGGGACTTTGAATCATCAAGATAATACTTCTGATCTTCCTTTACCAGCTTAAGAAAGATAATTCAGAAAGGACTCTACTAGGTCCCTCACACCCTTGTGCGTAATTGTGGGGAATAGTTTCTGAATCTATTACCAAGCACATGGCACAAGAGAATAAGCTGTAGGGGATCTTTGGACCTTCCTAACATCAGGAGTGAAATGCTCCCAGTTCGGTCTGGTTTGCCCGAACTAGTAGTAAGAGGCTATTGGTTCGCCAAACCGGTAGTAAAAAATATTAAAAAAAGTTCTGACGATCAGGTGAGGGACACATGATCGTCAAAACTTTTTAAGCATTTTTTTACTACCAGTTCTCTGGAACCGGTAATAAAAAAAGAGTTCTGAAGATCACACGTCGCTCAGCTGATCATCGGAACTTGTTTTAAAAAAACTTTTTAGGCATTTTTATATCACCAATTCTCTGGAACCGGTAGTAAAAATGCTTTAAAAAAATAAAAAAAGGCTCTGACAATCACAGCTGTGGCGCATGATCATCAGAGCCTTTTTTTTACCTTTCAAAAGCATTTTTTACAACCTATTTGGGAGAATAGGTTGTAAAAAATGCTTTTAAAAGTAAAAAAAAAAGGCTCCGAAGATCACACTCCACAGCTGATCACACACTCCCCCATGCGCTGTTCTACTTACCCCATGCCTCCTTTTGGCATGCACTGCACATGCATACCTCACATTTGGTGCATTGTGTGCACTGTACATACGCAGCGCATTCGGCATACAGCACGCATGCGCAGCCAGTGAACCGTAGTAAACTGGTTCAGATTTCACTACTGCCTTACATCCTACCTGTTTACCCTCATAAGCTTATTCTGACATGCTCCATCAAAACACCAAGAAAATCCTGAATATAAAGGAAAATGATTACAGACAAGGTTGGGGAGGACTTCAGGACTACAATGCTAAATTATGTTCAGAACCTCTTAAATAAGCATTGGTGTGTCTTGGCCTTCAAAGAAATAGAAACTTAATTTTGCGTCTTTTCTCTTTTATTTTAATGAAGGTAAAACTCAGGGTATTTTATGTTGCTTTGCTTGAGGTAAGCTAGATTTCAACCCACTGTTATTGCTAACTTTGAATTCCAGATCTCAGTTGGTACAACTTAATGCCCATAATTTCAGCCTTGTTAGAGAGTTATGGGGAAAAGCTCAACCACAATCTCTACCATTCTCCCAACAAAAAGATTCACACTGTTCCGAACTCTAAATATTCTAATTTTGGGAATACAATACTTTCATTTATTTCATATGTTAAATACAGAATAACTTTTTTACTGGAATTGTATTAATGCTATAGGAATTATACACATGCGCATACTCAACTTGCAAGCACTCATAACATTCATAACATTTACCTGCCAGCTCCCACTACACAAGCATGCAGAACATAAGCAAAAAAATTGTATGGTTTAAGTTCCCTCAAGTAAACAACGTATTTCTTAGTAAGCTAGAAAAATGTGGGCAAACAGTATCACCAGATTGATTTGTAACTAGCTGACAAACTGCACTCAATTGAGTAGTCCTTAACGGTACTACTCTACATGGAGGGAAGTGAGCAATGGGATACCACAAGGTTCCGTCTTAGGCCCAATACTCTTCAATGTTTTCACAAATGACTTAAATGAGGGAATAGAAGGGCAACTCATCAAATTTGCAGATGACAATAAGTTGACAGAAACATCCTAGAAGACAACCTCAGGATCCAAAAGGATCTTGACAGACTTGAATAATGGGCCCTGTACAAAATGAAATTTAATGTGGAAAAAAGCAAGGTTTTACACTTAGGCAGGAAAACCAAAGATACAAGTACAGATTAGGTGAAACCTGGCTCAAAAACAGTAACTGTGTGAGGGATCTTGGAGCCACAGTGGACAATTACTGTATTTTTCACACTATAAGATGCAGTCCCCCCCCCCCCCGAAAGTGGGTGGAAATGTCTGTGCATCTTATAGAGCGAATATTGCAGTGGGGAGAGGGAGGTTGGTGCAGCGGCTGCCGCCGTTCACCACTGCCAGGGAATGCTGGAGCTTTCGCTGCCAAGCAGCTGATTGGCAGTTGGATTGGCCTCCCGGGATACAGCTGATCAGCTGTTCTTGGCAACGGGGATCGCCACCACTGCCACTCACTGCTGCAGCAGCGAACAGTGGCAGACAATTCCCGCCACCTAGAACAGCTCATTGGCAGTATTCCGGGAGGCCGATCCAACCACCTATCAGCTGCTTGGCAGTGAAGGCTTCAGCGTTCCCTGCTACCCGCAGCAGCTCAGCACAGTTGACTGGTGGTGGGCGCAATGGAGCAGAGCCCTGACGAGCCATGTGCTGGGGCTGCGATAACATGTTGAATCTGATCAGGCTGTTTGCTGCAAAGACGCTAGCCAGATGAATACCAGACAGATGCTGGGAAGCAGAGGCAGATTTTTTTTCTTGTTTTCCTCCTCTAAACCATATGTGAGTCATATGGTCCGGTGCATCTTAATAGTACAAAAAATATGGTACTTAAATATAAGCCAGCAGTGTGAGGAAGCAGCCAAAAAAGCTAATACAATCCTTGGTTGCATAAACAGAGGCATAGAATCAAAATCACGTGAAGTATTAGACCGTTTTATAAAATCTTAGTAAGACCACACCTGGAACACTGTATTCAATTTTGGTCACCACATTACAAAAAGGATATTGAGACTTTGGAAAAAGTGCAGAGGAGAGCAACTAAGATGATTAAGGGGCTGGAGACTAAAAGATATAAAGAACAGTTGCAGAAATTGGATATGGCTAGTCTAGCGAAAAGAAGAACTGGGGTGAAATGATAGCAGTGGTCCAGTATTTGAGAGGCTACTACAACAAAGACAAGGTCAACTTATTTTCCAATGCACCAATGGATGGAAACTAATCAAGGAGAGAAGCAACTTGGAATTAAGGAGAAACTTCCTAACAGTGAGAACAATGAAGCAATGGAACAGCTTGCCTTCAGAAGTTGTGGAGGTTTTTAAGAAAAATCTCACTGGAGATTTTTAAGAAGATAACCATTTGTCTGAAGTGGTACAGGGTCTCCTGTGAGCAGGAAGTTGGACTAAAACAGGGGTCTCTAACCTCTGGGCTGCAGCCCACCTGTGGGCTGTTAGGCATTTGCAACCAGGTCGCGAAAATGGCAGGTGAGCGCACAAGCATCCCCACTTACACAAGCAGTGGGCAAGAAACAGTGAGTGCTCCATTTGATTTAGCTGTGAACACGTTTGCAGCTACTCACATGGAACCATCCCCCTTCCCCACACCCCATTGTTCTGCAAACCTGTTAAGGTTGGGGAACCCCAGAAGTAGAAGATCTCCAGGGTCCCTTCCAGCTCTATTCTGATTCTAAGTAACACAGTATTCGAGTTGGCTTTTGGTATAAGACAAATACAAAAATTAATTCAATGAAAAGATATTGTGCAACTTTAACAGAAAAGCTACCAGACAGAGGTAACGACTTTGAAGTTCCATTATGCAAACATTCCTAATTTCCAGTCAGGCCTCTTATGCAGGGCACAAGGATCTAGACAGCAGAACTGAGATCAAGAATTCCACCAAGCAATTTTCCTGCTCACAGAGAACTGCCAATTCAATGGAAATGCAGAGATCAGACTTAGGAGCAGGAATCCTTTTATTGCAGAGTATTAATACAATGAAGCTTTGTTTCTGGAAAGCATAAGAGACCAAGGCAGGACATGAACAATGGGTCAGACTTAATTAGATTAGAAAAGCAAGGGTTAGCTCAAGACCAGGAGGAGAGGGGGGAAAAGCCCAAAAGCATTTGTCTGGCATATAAAAAACACAATTCAGATCCTAGAAAAGAGAGCCCTTCCTTTTCAAGATATTGCCTTTGGAAGATATTCAATGCAAATGTCTCCCATGCACATTAATTAGTCTGTCAAGCTGGGCCTCTCTCAGTTCTTTGTGAGCAATAAAGGGGATAGCAGATGCCCTAGGGCTTCCATACACACATCACAAAAGGGCTAAATGCCTGGTAAAATCAAGGGATTCAAAAGGCTGCCACAGAACTGTCACATCAGAGCTGGATTTATGAGTTGAAGAGATGCTTTCCCCACCACACCACTCTTTAAAATGCTTTTGTTTAAAATGCACACCATTTTGGACCTGCAGTTAAGTTTACACAAATACTCAGTGCCTATGATATAAAAGAGATGGCCTTCAATAATTTGATTCTGTAACACAGAACTTGGGATTTAACAAAAAACATGTGGACAATAAAAGCAAGCATGAGGTACAGATCACTTGACAGCTTCATGGATATTGGTCAGTTTTATGACAGACTAGTTTTTTAATTGCATCAAGATGGCTACTTATATTTGTCAGAGCAGCAGATATAGCTCCCTGCTCTTATGATGATTTTACACATTTTTAAAAAATAGTCATTATATGTTTAAACTCTAAATAAATGTCAAAATCAGTTAAATCCTTCCATCATAAACATTCTGTATATTTACAAAGTATTACTATTGAAAGCTGATAATAGTATAGAACTGATGTTCTCCACCATACATTTTAGGCTGCAGTGCCTTCCACTGATCATCTTGCTACTGTTAAAGTCTCAAATAGAAAGCTTTAAGCTGCTTTTCCATAATTGTGAAATGCAAAAAATTATTTTGGAAATTACAACCCTACTGCAAAAGTGTTTGAGATATTTAGAAGCATGACAATTTCTGACCAATTTTTCAGATATTTTAAACTTATATAAGACAATTTTCATTTACAAATGTCAAGACTTCTATTTAGAGATTTACCTTTAAACAGGAGACATATCCAGACTCAATTAGTCAAGGATTCCTAAGATAAAAAATTAAAGATATTTTACTCATTGTAATTAAGGAAGGTGATTATTCCAGCTAATTGGCATGGTACAGAAATGTGAAAATATGTAGCCCTCAATGCTCATTTTAGCTGACTGAAGTTAAATTCAGCATTCCTGAAATACATCTCATCCCTATGTTGTGTATAAAGGTTCTTATCTGATATAAAATCTTTTCTTTTTCCTCAGTATAAGTAGAACTGAGGTGGACATTTAATACCATTTTATGGGTTATTCCCCCATCCCCAATACTCCAACTCTTAACCAACCAGGGTATATACCCAAGGTATATAACATCATTTTAACACTCTTAAAATTTGTTTTTAATGACAAAATGTTAATAATATTTTGTCATATTATATTCCACTTACATTTAAAAAGTCACATTGGTCTTTTGCTTTTTTTTTCCTGATTCTTGTTTGATGGTGATCATTGAGTGAGATAAAAACTAGAAGATACCGCTTTCATTTTTAATAACTGAAAAGCATGTCATCTCAAAGCAAGCCAGCAATCCAAATTTAATTTCAGGTTCTGATTTCAGACTCCTGTTTATTAGGGGAGCTATTAAACCATAGCCATCAACTGGCTATATACTAAGCTTCTCTAGCAAATTCCAGATTACTGATTCTATTCCTAAAAGACGCAGTACGATGGAGGCACCAGAATGCTAACTCTTGAAGAATACACTTGGATCCTCCAGAAGTAACCAAGAAACTGCAATTATTTCAGTACTCTGTACATTCTTTTCTCCCAGAACAGATATGATCTAAATAGAATTATAGAGACATTTTGAAATGCTTCCATTCAGTAAACTGCAATTATTACAAAAATTAATCACAATTTAACTAAGAGATTTCTAACATAAACAATTTCCTTAGTTTTTTAAGTATTGTTAAACCAAATCCTCTTCCAATGATTTCACTACACACAAAGATGGCTTTTAATAACATAGATATTATTTTTATATTTTCACATTTTTTTCCTCTTGCAATAAAATTAATTACAATTCTGTATTCTTCTCCAGAGAAACAATGAGGAATGACTAGACTGACTTTTTAAAAAAACTACCCTTTTTAATTGACAGTATCCAGCAAAGTTATTCCTCCTCCCCTTTATTGTGTTTTACATTTGGAATTTCTGAGATTCAACCCCTGATACATGCAGAGAAGAAATATAAAATACAATGACTCTTGATTCAGCAGACACCTATGTAACAAACTTTAAATGCCACAGACAACAACATCCCTCCCAAATTAATGAACTGCATTAAAAAACTTAAAGGTAAAGGCAAAGGTTCCCCTCACACATATGTGCTAATCGTTCCTGACTCTAGGGAGCGGTGATCATCTCCCTTTCAAAGTCGAAGAGCCAGCGCTGTCCGAAGTTGTCTCCGTGGTCATGTGGCCGGCATGACTAATTGCTAAAGGCATACGGAACGCTGCTACCTTCCCACCAAAGGTGGTCCCTATTTTTCTACTTGCATTTTTAATGTGCTTTCAAACTGCTAGGTTGGCAGAAGCCGGGACAAGTAACGGGAGCTCACCCCGTTATGCGGCACTAAGGATTTGAATCACTGAACTGCCGACATTTCAATCGACAAGCTCAGTGTCTTAGCCACTGAACGACCCTATGTTCAAAACTTACATTGATGCAAATGACATACTTTGGGGATATAACAGACATTCAGAAATAATGGTCACATACATCTCCAAATTAATCAAGGATTTATTATAGCACTGTTTCCAGATAGTATTTACTGATTAATTCAAATCTGCCATTACAAAATTAATTGGTTTGGATTTTTTTTCCTAATATGATACTAATTGCCTCTAACCTGAACTGATATCCTTAATTGTTACTAAGATGTTATTATTTCAAGGGGACTCATAAGAAACAGGTTATTTGAACTGAGAATATTTAAAGACAGGCCTCAGATTATTGTTCATAAAAATATGGAAGACTGAAATATCTAGGCTCAAATTCAATATCTGAGATAAAATTAATAACATAAAAATGATTTCCATGGAAAATTTATATATATGATATTCCTCTCTATATTTCTGAAACATATATTCAAAAATCTAATGGACTACTCCAGAAGCTTATCTGGAGAAATTCTTCCTCTCATTTTTCACTTAGAAAGCTTGAATTTTTAGAAAAGGGTTTAATTGTTTAGATTAAAAAAAACACATACTGTAACTTTCTTCTTAACAGTGATTTGAAATTGGAGTTTGGAGACTTTGAAATCAGCGCATTTAACACATCTAATAAGTTGAAGGATCTTGAAGTCCAAAAACTGCAGTGGCTTCACTGAAACTACAAAATGTAAGAATCTAGGAGTATGAAACTGGTCCTCCTATATTAGCAACAATGGAGCTACTCTGAGCATTCTGATCATGCTACATTAACATTACCGAGATTCCAAACAGAAACATAGCATGATAATGCTTTCACTGAAACATTTGGATGGAGTTTGAGCATGTATTTAGTTTAATAAGATTAAATGATAAATTTGAGGAATTGCTTTGGCAACAATCCCAGCCCACAAAATCAAAAACACAGGGGTTTCTTGAGAGAAGATACTGCACAAAATAATAAACCTAGAGTAATAATTTATAAAAGTATGTTAGGACATCAGAATATTAAAAAATACAGGAAGGCATGGAAAATGAATCGGAATATCTTGTACTAAACATCTATAGAGTAAATACCTGGTATCTAAATATCAAACTTTAAAATTAACAATTAACAAATATTACTGAATTAATTAATATCAATAGAAATCCTTGGACTTTTCATGTTTCCAAGAAGAAACAGATGATTCAACTAACTGTTGGAAATTGAAAGGGCTTGAAATGCAACACTGGTTCATAAAAAGTGGTTTGGTGTTGTAGCAGCTCCATTATGGAAAAAAGATCTTAGAATAGAATAGAGTTGGAAGGGACCTTGGAGGTCTTCTAATCCAGCCCCCTGCTCAGGCAGGAGAACCTATACCAATAATGGAGTGCCCAAACTGGAAGGCGCACACGCAAGCACGTCCACCAGAGCACCAGAAACCCAACAATTAGCTGGCTGAGCTGGGGCAATGGCACGCGTGCCCACAAGGAGGGCTCTGCGTGCCACCTCTGGCATGCATGCCATAGGTTTGCCATCATGGACGTATACAATTTCAGATAAGTGACTGTCTAGTCTCTTCTTAAAAATATCCAGTGATGGAGCGCCCACAATTTCTGAAGGCAAGCTGCTCCACTGGTTAATTGTCCTCACTGTTAGAAAGTTTCTCCTTAATTCCAGGTTGCTTTTCTTTTTGGTTGATTTCCAACCAGATATTTCATAGAATAATTCTGTTTGGTGAGATTTTTTGGCTATTATAGATATTTCTGTTTTTAATTATCCATCTTTTTCTACATTCAAATATGTATTTAATGTCACAAGATCCAAATATAAGAGATTTAGATTTCATACACCAATTTCAATATTTAATTTCCCATTTTTCCTATAGTAAATTAAAAACATTAATAATTTATTTAGCAATATATTAATATAAATGAACACTTTTATTTAATGACTGAAAAATGCATACTTTTGTGTGGAGGTGGTTCTTTTTTCTTGTTTCTTTCCCCCATTTTAGCATATGTAATAAAAATATTTTTTAAAAATATACTTGGGTTTTGTAGTCGGGTCTCTAGAGAAAAAAAAAACCTAATTACGAGTGGAAAACTTGTAAGCACCAGAACATAAAAGAAAAAATATATTCTGTAATTAAAGTTTCATCTACTTTAGACTAAACCAGCCAAAATGTAGCACAATTTCCACAATGATTGATGTTCTGTTGATAACAATAGTTAAATTCAATTTGGCAGTGTGAACTAAAAAAAAAAGGTTGGAAGTAAAAATTCACATCACACTAAGAAAGACTGACTCTGGCAACTTTCAAATGTTTTAAATATGCATAATGTTCTGCAGTTTGCAGAATAATAATTATAATTAGGTCAGGGATAAAAAAAATCTGTAAGCTCTAAGAATTGTTGACTTACAGCCAGTGGTGGGATCGGGCAAACCAGTAGCGGTGGCGGCAAGCTCTGCACATCTCCACACCTGCCCATCACTGTGCATGCACAGAAGCTTCTGTGCATGTGCAGAAGCATCACATGTGTGTGCGTCCACGAGCAAACCAGTAGTGACAGGATTTGAAACCCACTACTTGCTTACAACTCACCACTGTCTAAGCTGCTTAAACCCTCAATATCTGGAGGGTCAGAGTTACTCTACCCTTGATTTCAGATACAATAACCTATAACAGCTGAACTCAAAAACTTCAGCTATAGGGATGATGTAGAATGATTCTGTTTCCACTGGACTGTCAAACTTTCTTGTACACTCTGCCATTCTAGAGGTGGTTCAATGAATCCCAAAGTAGTTCAGAATCAGACTATTGTGCT
Source organism: Ahaetulla prasina (assembly GCF_028640845.1). Lineage (NCBI taxonomy): Eukaryota > Metazoa > Chordata > Lepidosauria > Squamata > Colubridae > Ahaetulla > Ahaetulla prasina. Next base: position 188,152,154 of record NC_080540.1, read on the forward strand.
TCAGACTTCGTGTTCTAGACAAAACTTTATCTGCTTTCAAAATACGGGAAGAGGTTTGGAATGCTCCCAAGGGAAGGAGAACTTAGCTATTCTGCTCATAGTTAACCTATCTAGTATCCACTCTACAACAAAATGAATTTCTATAAGTGATCAACTTTAGCTCATGAATTTCCTCATGGGAATTACAATACTGTATGTTTCTTCTAATAGTTTTAGTAGTCTCCCAAAGAAGTAATACCTGAATATGTTCAGAGACTCTACACATACAAAAAAACCCATTCCCTTTGGACTGTCTCATGAAGATTTCAAAGTCTATCTAACATACAAAAAAGCTCAGGACCATCTTATCTGCAATCTGGAGTCCACAAATTATCCTAGCGGAGGCATGCTTATTCCAACTACAAGCATCTACTTTACATGCTAGTTTAGTAATTTCGTACTTTATCCCTTGTAAAATTGCCACTTACTTAATGACTTTAACTGTTTCTCATTTGCTCCAAATGCTGAAGGGAGTTAGTGAATAGACAATGCTGCCTTTTCACACCAACATTGAACAGCCAATATGTATGTTAAAGTTTCCCCATCATGTCCTCATAAACATCATATCCCCAAATCACCCAGATTGAAAAAGTGGCCTCCTTACTATCCCAGACCTATAAATTAGATATACTTTCTGCATTCATGTGAGGAAGTCCAAAAATAATTGCTTGCATACAAAGAGAGATTTCAACAGAATTACTATAGTATGTAAAAAGGTTGAATTTATCTCATTCTAATATTCAGTTCAAATTTACTAATCTAAATAATTAAATATTTTGTATACAAGTCTCCACCTCTCCTGGTATAATATCAAAAATTGTCAAACAATACAGAGATCAGTATACAAAGTAATTTGAACCCACCTAACATGTTCAAGTTATAGTATCATTCTGAATTACAGTAATTGAGTCACAGTGCAGAAAACCACACTGCAGTATTCACATTTACATCCAGTATAGCCAATTTAACATTATGAACTGTCTAAACAACTCACATTATCAAGCAAAAACCACAAATGTAAGTATACGCATTAGCCTCTATGAAACTAGTTGTTGATTCATCATACTGAACAGCAATGATATTCATTGCAAAATACCTGTTTGTAAAAGATACCAATATTGAAGGCAATGAACTATGGGATGCACACTCAATGTAGCCATTTGATGCTCAATTATGTCAACATACAGATCCAAATCAGATCCCATTGAAGGGAAAGAAGTGTAATAATAATTATTACAAAAAAGTGTAAACTAGCCAAATTGTCTCAAGGATTAGAGGGAAAAATACTAAAAAGTAGTTAATAATCAATGAGGGCAAATATAATAATTCAGAATGGTTTTATGGAATTATTAATGAAACAGTTTCAGGAGTTATTAAAGCTGTGTTCTTAAAAAAGCTGTTTTATGCTCAGAACAAACACTTAAGTCTTTTTACATGTATTCCTCCTGTACCTACAAATATGTTGTTCAAAAAAGAACATTCAGAAAAACCCAGTTCATTCAACCTACAAGTTTGTAAGATTTTAATCTCAATTTGCCAATATAAACAGTTCTAAAATGCACTTTTCCAATCCCAATCCCATCTAAAGCCTAATTTATTTTTTTATATTACCCACAAACCTACTTTTCTCTAATTTACTTTTCCCTGTTGTATCATCAGAATACATATGCCTTTAAGTGTACGGCTTACTAATCTTTAATTATTGTGACTTTTGGGAATACATGGGATGGTGATTAACTTTTGACAGGTTAGTTTAAAATACTTTAGATTAATCCTGGCATTACATTATTAACAATGTTTTAAATCGTGGAATTTCTGAGACTGGTGCAAAATTATTAGAAGTTTGGGGCAACAGTCATGGACCATTTACTTGGCTGAAACATAAAAAGCCATGGGGTATTATCCTTTATTTGCCTGCAAACGAAAATAAATGGACGGTTCTCCAAGGAAAGCTATGCTTTGTTAGGACGGAAATTCAAAAAACTCCGGAATATGTCGCGACCCCCATATCATTTCCCTGATGTGTTCATGGGTGAAACTTGGGTCTCCTTCCTAGGAGCTACTATGAAGTAGTATAGATATGAATTGCTCTTCGCACACGTTCAGAAACCTTTGGCCTTCAAACACAGGGGCGACAGACCTCTCTCCCTCGCAACCTCAAGCAGAAGCGATGGCGAGAAAGCGGCTCCTAGAAGTAGTTAGCAGCCCGTCCGCATCCCCTCACCGGTTGTCCGTCCTACAACTCATTCAGTCATTCATCCTTTTCATTCATTCATCCGACCTTCCCTTTTCACGCGACTAGGCCCCCACCGGCCCGCTTGTCAGCGAGCATGCCCGCCAGCTCAGCCCCATTTTGCCACTCACGGCTATACAAAGCGAGGCAAGCGGCGTCAGACCCGGTACGAGCCTCGAGACGCAGCGCTTGCTGCTCTTGGTGCCGTTGGATTTCCCCGTTGGCATCGCCGATAGTCAGGAGCCGCACACCCGGAAAGACCGATACCACCGCCGCCGCCATCTTGGCATCCCAGGCCAGCTCGGCGGCGGCGGCGGCGGCAGCTGTAGGTAAAGCCCGAAGGCGACTGAGGAAGGCGTCAGAGAAGGAGCGGCCGGAAGCCGTGCCTTTTGAGCACCGCTAGGCTGGATGAGGCAGAGAGCGGACGCGCCCTCTACTGGCCGGCGGGATAAGGAAGGGGTGCGTTTCGGGCCAATCGGCGTGCTAAGGCGAGGCGCTGCCGATCGAAAGGATGGCAAGCTAAGGTGATGGGAGTAAGATGAAAGAGGACTAGTATTCAGTGCCGCTGAGAGAAAGGACAGAGTCCAGTTAAATTGGCATAAGAAACTGGGCTGTAAATTATCAGTTACAGATATTTCTTTTTATTTAAATTGGATTTTTTAAAATTTAAATCGGATTTTTTTTATTTTTATCAAATTAATTTTAATAAAATGCTTTTGGAGTAAAAATCTATCTAAAGATAGTTTACTATTTAAAATGCATTAATAATTTAGTTTATTCAGCATGAAATGGAGCTTAGTTATGTAGCATGAGGCTGTAAATTCTGCAATATTGGGACTGTCGGTGAGTCAACAGCAGATCAGAAGTGGAGCTGCTGCGGGACAGAGATGACAGTGCTCTTTAATAGAATAGAATAGAATAGAATTTTTTTATTGGCCAAGTGTGATTGGACACAAAAGGAATTTGTTTTGGTGCATATGCTCTCAGTGTGCATAAAAGAAAAGATACGTTCATCAAGGTACAACATTTACAACACAATTGATGGTCAGTATATCAATATAAATCATAAGGATTGCCAGCAACAAGTTACAGTCATACAGTCATAAGTGGAAAGAGATTGGTGATGGGAACTATGAGAAGATTAATAGTAGTGCAGATTTAGTAAATAGTTTGACAGTATTGAGGGAATTAATTGTTTAGCAGAGTGATGGCCTTCAGGAAAAAACTGTTCTTGTGTCTAGTTGTTCTGGTGTGCAGTGCTCTATAGCATCATTTTGAGGGTAGGAGTTGAAACAGTTTATGTCCAGGATGTGAGGGATCTGTAAATATTTTCACGGCCCTCTTCTTGATTCGTGCAGTATACAGGTCCTCAATGGAAGGCAGGTTGGTAGCAATTATTTTTTCTGCAGTTCTAATTATCCTCTGAAGTCTGTGTCTTTCTTGCTGGGTTGCAGAACCAAACCCAACAGTTATAGAGGTGCAAATGACAGACTCAATAATTCCTCTGTAGAACTGAATCAGCAGCTCCTTGGGCAGTTTGAGCTTCCTGAGTTGGCGCAGAAAGAACATTCTTTGTTGTCCTTTTTTGATGATGTTTTTGATGTTAGCTGTCCATTTTAGATCTTGTGATATTAAAAATTATGATTTAAATCAAGCCTTTTTACTAGTGATTTAAATCAAATTCATCCTGTTTCCTTGTATCTCTTTGCTGCCACCCAATAAATATCTGGAGCTTTGCACTCTAATCATGCTAACCCCTAGGTTGGAAGATCATGTATCCACAGAGCGGACGATCAACCCAAGAAAATATATTTACTTATTTTATTCAATTGCAAAGAAAGAAATTCACGGTTTTGCAGGACAGATAACAATTGAACCAAATCAGAATTTCATTAATAATGCTTTATTGAAGGAATAAAATACCAGTAACCCATAATCGTCAGAGCTCTCTCTTACCATGGTGGGTAAAAACTGATATATAGCTAGAAAAATGTTTGTGGGGAAGAGCGCTCACCTCCAAGGTACCTTCCAGCCCTATGATTCTATGAGGCGAAGAAATATTCTTCCACTGGCTGTCTTGGAGTCTGAATACCTCTGCAGTTTTAGCATGCAAAATTCTGAAGCTTTTGCACAGACCAGGTATGCCACTGAGCACTGTTAGCAAAAACAGATGGACTAAAGGCACTTTCCTTCTATCCTTGTGATTTTTCTAAAGATTTTCTATTATCATTTTGAAAAAGAACAATATAAAATGGTACTTAATAGGTTGCTACCAATGTTTTTCCATCAAGCTGGAAGAGGTGTTGAACGAATGCCGGTGTTCTCCAATTTGTGTTTTTTTTTTATGAAGATGAAGAGAGAATACACAACATTCATAAAAGAAATATGTCCAATAGTTGATACAAAAGATGGATACAACATTCAAAACCAATCTTCATGGTTACAGATATAGCCTTAAAATAACAGGAGGACTGACACAAAGTCCAGTGGATCAAGACTGCTGCCCACATGCTCTTAGGCATATGAATCATATAATTCAAAATCTAAAACAGGAAGGCTAAAAAGAATATCTATTTGCATTGACTCTGTTAAATTAGTCCTTGTGAAGACAATTTACCTGTTTAGAAAACAGCAGTAGTTCATCCTTGTTAAGTGCTTCTGTGATTGCAATTTTATTTTAGAATGACTGGCTTAATTCAGAGCAACACTTCTTTTACAGCTATCTTTCATGGTAATTTGGATACTGTCCTATTTGTAAAAAGATTGCTAGTGTACATGAGGTGATTGCTTATGTAGAGTCTGTAGTCGGTGCTCTCCAGGCTGAAATTAGGTGTCCAACTTAGCCAGTCTGTTTTATTGAGCTGCCCCGCTATCAGCCCCCTCCACCACAAGATCCTGCAGGAGAAAGGCAATAAGGACAACTTTGGGATCTGGCACAGTGAGAGCTGTGAACCATAAACAAAGCTTTTGGTATGTCTCTGCATAATAGATACAGTACCATTGCTGAATTTAATAGGGAAACTAAGGTGGCAGGTTCAGCTGTTCATGATGATAATAATGACTCAACTGAGCAGGAGATTGTGGTCCATGTGGAAGAAGTTGTTTTGGATACAAGAAGGTGTGAATCAAGTATTGCAAATCAGTCATGTAAGGTGAGCAAAGTATCTAAAAGGAGAAGTCACTTTCTGATGGTGAGTCAATTATAAGAGATGTTAATTTAGGAAAGGATGTGGAAGTTTTGAAAGAGGTGAGATTTCTGTTTGCCAGCAGAAAAAAGAGGCACATTGTTAAGAATGCTAGTAAGGATTGTGATGTCTGTCAGCCCCAAAGCACGGTCGCGTGTCAGGGCTGCTATTCCGATGGGTGTGGACCTTCTGACGATGCAGCGGCTCCCATGGCACCCTGGCTCTTCAGCTTACCTTCTGGCCACCAAGCAACGTGAAGATCCCTCTCCCAGCTTGCGCCCTCACCACTCATCAGCTGCAGGTGCTGCTTAATGATGTGGTTGTCGCCGTGGCAGCCTCCTCTGGACATTTAAGGTACTCGAACTGGCAGCAAGCAATGGACTTGGCAATGAGTGCAGCTGGGAGCTGCTGACTGAGCAACTTCTTGAGGGCGGCTGAGAGACTGAGAGTTATAGAGAAGTTTGGAAACGGCTTTAATGATGACTAATCTGGAGAGGCTTGTAAATGGCTGGAATGCTGGCCAATCTGGAGGAGTGGCCAACGGGCTGGGAGCGTGCACGAGTAATGCCTAATTGTGGCATCTAATGGAACAATGATTAATGAATAGGGAGGAGCCAGGTTAAGGGTCACCTGGGTGATAAAGCTTTATAAGGTGGTGAGCACAAAGCATTAGCTCCCAAAAAATCTTCCTGTATTGCTTTATGGATGTTAGTTCGTACCGGTAAAGGATTCAAACCATCATTTGTGTGTGTGGCATTTTCTTTATTCACCAGAACCTGACAGTTTGTTGGAGCTTACAACGATTACCATGGCTGAAAGTACAGTGCCAGGGCTAGAGGCTGCAGATTTGGAGGAATCCATGGCAGAGGTTACTGTGCTGGAGGCTGTGGAGCAGAGGGAGTTCCCCCAGTAGTAAGACCAAAGGAACGCCTGGCCTTGGGGCAAGGAACATTGAAAGACCAGGAGAGTTTGGAGTCTGGGCAGCATGGAACATATGAGTGATGGCTGAGGGCCCCGGGACCAGGGGACTGCCAGGCTCAACAGTCTGCTGATCAGCAGCTCACCCCTTCCGGAGTCCCTTTCTCTCAATAGAGAGAGAGAAGAATCTCAGATGACGACTGGAGTTACTCCACAGTGGTGTGCAGCCAGATGTTGGATGTTTTACAAGCGATGTTTGGGGCTGTGGGGTTTAGAGATGCAGGCCAGACTAGGGACTGGCAGACATCCATAGCAGTGGCTCATCCTCTGCAGGAACAATGCCCTCTAATGCTGTGCCCAGCTGACACTGGGAACCCAGGGAGGGGCAAGGATATGCGAGGCAAAGCTCCATGGGAATGCAGGACCATAGGCCCCAAATGGACATGGCACAGGCAAGCCAAGTGTTGTATGCCTTGTGGGCGGATACGGAGGACCCTCGGGGCTATGGGGGCCCAGGCCCCATGGTACGTACAGCTGCAGGACATGTCCAAGGCCAGCCTTCTGTGGGACTTTGGGATCCATCAGCAATTGGGTTGGCATTCGACGGGAGTGAGGAAAAGGTGGCCCTTTTTATAGGGAAAGTACTAAACCACATGGATCGGTACGGCCACCTCTATACCTCCCAGTGGGACAGAGTAATGGCCATTACAGTGGTGATGGAGGGGGAGGCTGCAGATTGGGTGGCCAACCTGTATGGAGAGCATGTTGAGGAATTAGGTGACCTCAGCCTTTTCTTGGCTGTTCTCCAGGATCGCTTCAAGAATACCACCAGGGCCCAGCAGGCAGAGGCAGACCTGTACAGTGTCTAACAAAGAGGATGGCCTGCTAAGGAGTACATTTGCGACTTCAAGCATCTGACGGGTAAAGTACAAAATTGGCCAGAACGCCTATTAGTCCATCGTTTTCAAGAAGGTCTCGATTGTACTCTACAGCATGCTTATCTGTGTAGGGGTTTGCCTCACTGCGTGATGGCCTGATATCAGGCAGCTACTGAACTGGGACCTGAATTTCTAGAGGAAAGGGTGAAAGGGTCTGTTTGGGTTCAAAAAGCCCCATTTTGTCCCCCCAACCTGAATGTTCAAAGTCAGCGGACGACGGTGCTGCCTCAAAGGGCAGTGGAACCAAATATGTCACTATGCAACAAACCCCCTTTGACATGCTTCCGTTGTGGGAAGCCAGAGTATAAAGCAGCCAAATGCACAGATGGGGACCAGAAGAAGTCTGTCGGTAACCCCCATACACGAACAATGATGGCGAGAAAGAGCATCAAGGGCACCCTGGAGAAGTTAAGGGAGGCGCAACAGACGATGCCTATGACCCCAGGTGCGGTGACAGTCAGTCCTGGCAAGGAGCCAACCACCACCAGCAGCAAGAAAGAAGCTGAACTGCATCCAATGGTAAGCTTGCCCTTGGTTAAACTCTTCATTATTCCAATAGTGTTAGAAGCACAGGTACAAAGGGACTGTACAGCTGTTAGAAGAACGGGTACGAAGGTACTGTACAGTAGACACCAGCTGCACCAGGTGCTTAATGAGCACAGGGGTGGCCACAGAGTTGGGGGTGGGACTATAAAGAAGGCAGTCCCAGAAATAACCAGGCAACAACTAGAGCCACAACAAATCAGACTAAAGGATTATCAAGGAAACAACATCCCAGTCCTGAGAAGAGGATTTTTCCCTGTCAAATTCAAGGAATTCAAGGGCCACCTGCAACTAACAATCGTGGATAAAGACCTGCCCAGCCTGCTTGGAGTAGAATGGTTTAAAGACATCGGCATAGAACTAATCATACATTCCCTATAAGGAGAGGACCCTAATGAATTGCAAGCAGAGTTGCAGTTGGAATTCGAGGACATTTTTGAAGGAAGCCTGGGCAAGTATATGGGGACCCCTATATCTTTTAACTTAGACCCTAGCATTAGTCCTATCAGGCTGAAACTGAGGTGAATTCCTATTCCCCTTTGGCCCAAGGTGGATGAACAAGTAGACAAATTAATTCCACAGGGATTTTTGAAGCCAGTCGACCACGCTAGGTGGGAGACACCTATTGTCAGACCTGTGAAACCAGATGGGTCAGTTCACGTATGCACTGACTATAAGGCGACAGTAAACAAAGCACTGCAACAGAGTGCCTACCCGTACCTGTAGTAGGCTCGGGGGGGGGGGTGCAGACACAACAACATCTGTTGCATTCCTTTGGAAGAGGAAAAATCTTTGCTAAACTCGATTTGGCCCAAGCGTATCAACAATTACCAGTAGATGAGGCTACTGCAGAGGCACAAATCATTGTAACCTACAGGGGGGCTTTTAAATGCCGCAGACTACAATTTGGGATTAGTGTGGCCCCAGGAATTTTCCAATGCTTAATGGAGCACCTCCTACATGGCATTCCAGGGGTGGTGCCTTACTTTGATGATGTCCTCGTGGCTGCTGAGAACAAAGAACAATTAACACAAAGACTAAGACAAGTTTTCAGAAGATTCCAAGAGGCTGGCCTTAAGATAAAGAAGGAAAAATGCCAAATAGCAGTACCTAGTGTTGAATTTCTGGGATACTTAATTGATGAAGCAGGCATCCACCCCACGAATGGCAAAATCAAGGCAATTAAGGAAGCCCCTACCAACTTCCTGTTTGGCACCGTAGGTGATGGCGGTGATCTTTACAATCACCAACCTCTGGATTATGTGGAATCGCTAGGACAGCATAAATCTGCCGTCCAGCGGTTCGAAAAAACCCCTCTTTGGGAGAAGAAGAGGAGGTGAGCTGCAGGGTAGAGGTAGAACTTCCCTAAAGCCCCTGAGAAAAAAGGGGTTTGAAGGGTTAAGTTCCCTCCAGCAACCCGAAGTGCTCCAGATCCGAGGATTTTTCTGCTTTGGCAGATCCAATCACCACGACCAAACACCGAGATCTATTTTGGACAATAAAGGATTATACCGGACAGAACGAAAGTGGGAGAACTTTATCCAAGTAGCTAAGCCAATTCCCCGTTACTTTGTAACAAGCTTGAAAATAGCAAGAAAATGGAGGCGAATTGTTAACAAGCTAACGAGTGGAAAGCGAAAGTGATACTTTTATTGCTTGCCGTCTGCCACTGGTAAATTGCATTTATTTGCTACTTTAACTCCTTGCTGCCTGCTGATAGAATTTAGGGGAGATTTTTAAATATTGTTTTAAAAGACTGTGTTTTTCAGAGGTTAAGAAGATTTAAAGTGAATATTAAGTTGGAAATAAATAAATAAATAATTTTATAGAAGATGGCAGCCAAACAATTAAAGTCTACTGTAACAAAGGGCTCTGGAATCTCATCAGTTGGTGCCTCTCTAGCTCATATAGCAGAGACTAGAACATTGAATTTAGAGCCGTTACAAGAGAATTTGAAGGACTTTATACAAGAAAAATTTAAAGTAATAACTGATGAGATGTCTGAAATGAAAGAGCAGATATTAGAAATTCAAGTGGGAAATAAAGAAGTTAAAGAAGGATTTGTAATTGCAGTAAAAAGTTTGGCAACAAATGTGATTTTATTAGAAGAGGAAGTTGAGGAAATCAAGCAATTTAACTCAAAATTAGAAAATAAAATGGATGAATTTCAAAGTAAAATGGAAAAAACAGATGATGAAATAGTTTTGATACAATATAGAAATATGGAATTTGCTCTAAGAATTCATGGTTTGAAAGAGAATAAAGAAGAGAATTTAAGGAGAAATTTTTCTGAAGCATTTGCTGAGATATTAGCAGTCCGTCCAGTAGATGTAGCTTATCAAATTGATAAAATATACCGTGTGAATTCTTGGATAGCAAGGCAAAAAAAGTTGCCAAGGGATGTTGTTATTTATTTATTTAAATAGAACAGTGAGAAATCAGATTCTGCAAGCCTCATATAAGGGGGAGAAGATACAGGTTGTTGGTCAAGATATTTTAATATTAAAGGAAATTCCACCAAAAATATTAAGGGCTAGGAAGGAATTTGCCTTCCTGGTGAAAACATCCTGACTTAAAAAACGTCAGATTGAATATAGATGGGATATTCCAACTGGTATAATAGAATATTATGCAAGGAAAGTACATCGTTTCAATACAGTTGGAAAAGCAAGAGAATTTTATGTTGAGGCATTAAAAGTTGGAAGTCTTCCCCCATTGGAAGCTAGAAGAAGGGAGGCTGAAGTGAAGGAAAGAGAAGTGAAGCAGGTACAAGAACAGATTGTGATGGAGGAAGATTTATTACAAGTGTTGGAAATACCTACGATGGGTTCAGATTCAAAGGAACAAAGGCTGACAAGAGCTGCTGCTAAACGCAAGGAACAAGAGATGAAGGCACAACAACAACTGGCAACTACTACAACGGAAACAGTGGGAGGAGCAAGGCCTAAAGCAAAATGTGATCTGCGGCTGGTGTTCCAAAAGTTTCCTTTGGCTGATAATGGCAATTAAACTATTATCTTGGAATGTTAATGGTTTGAATTCACCACAGAAGAGAAGGAAAGTATTTCATTATTTGAAATAATTTAAAAATGACATTATCTGTTTACAAGAAACACATATTAGATCTTTAGACCAGAAATATTTGATAAACTCAAAACTGGGAGTACATTTTGTTGCCTCCTCTTTGGAAAAAAAAAACGGTTTAGTTATATATATAAAGAAGGATATATCAGCAAGATTAATTGAGGTGGATAAGCAAGGAAGATATATTGCTATTGAACTTTTGTTATATTATATTTGAGAGATGGATGTAATGTTGTTATATGAACTAGAATTTAATTGTTATAACTGATATATTTTGGATAAGTTATAGGTGTAATTTTAATAATGTTATTTGATATAAGTAAGGTAAAGTGAAGATTTTAATTATTACAATTGATATATTGTGGAGATAATATAGGATTAATAATAATATTTGTAATCTGATTTGATGTATGTAAATGATACCGAAGATATAAAAAGATGGATTATTGTTTATCTTTGAAGGCTGGACAGTAAAATTTAAGAAATGAAGTTGGAAATATGAACTATTTTTGAGAGACTGCTTAAGGAAGAAAGACATTTCAGAAGAATCCTTGGTGAATATTGGAAGATGGAACGTTGTTTTGGTACTGATTGATGAAGGTTGGATATTAAAAACTATGTACTTTAATGAAGAACAAATACGAACTCAATTGGAAATTTCTGAGATCGGGGAGTCGAGATTTTAAGAAGTGACTATGGATTATGATTTGTGTTATATTTTAATTTTTGATTGTTAGTTTTATACCCTGTATTCGGTTCTGGGAAGTCTTGGGGGTGGGGGAGGGAGGAAGGGAGGGAGGGGATGAGGTAGAAAATGGATTGATGGTTAATGTACAGAGATGATTGAAGATGTATAATCAATGTAAGATCGGAGCTGCCTGGCTATCATTTCAGAATGATGGGAAGGAAGGAAGTAGAAGAGAGAAGGAGGTAGGAAAGAGAAGAGGAGGAAGAGGAAAGGAAGGAAGAGGGATAGAAGAGGGAGGAGAAAGGAGTAGGGAGGAAGGAGGAGAGGAGGTAGATAAGAGAAGGGGAGGATGGTCGTGGAAAGTAGAAGAAGGTAGAGAAGGGAAGAGAGTAGGAAGGGGGTGGTGACCGGGCAGGTCTGATTAATTGTATATGATGGTACATTAAATATGTTATTGGATATGAATGTTAAAATAAAACTTTTTATTAAAAAAAAAAAAAGGAAGCCCCTACCCCGACAAATAAAACAGAACTTCAAGCATTTCTGGGGCTATTGAACTTTTACAACATTTTTTTTACCACAGAAGGCGACTATTGTGGAGCCACTGCATTGATTGCTTGATAAGTCAGCAGAATGGAAGTGGGGATGAAAAGAAATGTCTGCTTTTGCGGCAGTAAAAGAACTATTTTCTAAGAGTGTCTTCATACAATATATTGAGACACTGCCTCTAGTATTGACTTCCAATGCATCCCCCTTCGAGATAGGAGCAGTCCTCAGCCACCGCCTACCAAACAGAATGGAGGCTTCAATTGCTTTTTATTCAAAAATGCTGTTAAAAACTGAACGCATTTAAACTGGTTAAAGAGGCATTGGCGGCAGTGGCAGGGATTAAGCATTTCCATGAATATGTCTACGAGGGTGAATTTGAACTAATTACAGACCACAAGCCATTGTTAGGCCTCTTCGCAGGCGACCAATGAACCCCAAACTATTTGTCTTCCCGAATGACAAGATGGACCGTCTTCCTGGCCGCGTACAAATACTGACTCATCCATTGGCCGGGAAAAACCATTGATCATGCAGATGCCCTGAGTCGATGACCACTGCCAGACCTCGTCGAAGACCCAGTCCCAGCCACATCTGTCCTGCTGATAGAGGAGTTAGAGAACAGCCCAATAACAGCGGCAGAAATTGCCAGACTGTCAGCCAAAGATAGACTCTTGGCACGAATTTTAAACTGGGTGTTGAGGGGACAGCCAGAGGTAGTAGTGAGCGAATTTAAGTCATTTAAAACTCGCCAACTTGAACTAGCTATAATGAAGGGTTGCTTACTATGAGGGGATAGAGTTGTAATACCCCGGGTATTTTTTATTTTTTATTTATTTTTTATAAACATTAAAAAAAATCATTGTGAACAGAATATCAGTCAGGTACATCCTTAAACATTATTTCAAATTTCACCCCCCATTATGGCCTAAAACAATATATTTTCTTCTCCATTTTTTAAAAAGAAATTGTTATTTGCACATATCTAATATAAAAAAAATTCTATTCCATCCCATTCTGAAAAATATTTAAATGAAGTCTAGTCCCCACATTTAATTCCCCAAAACATCATTGATAAATTTTCTGTTAGCTTCTTGAGTTTCACAAATCTAAACGTATTTCTATATTTCTTAATCAGAGGTCAGACCATCTAATAACTCTTTCTTAAAACTGCCCAGCGATCACATAGACAATTTCCATCTTACTTAGGAATAATCCTGAACTCACAAAGATTGTTCCCTCTTGTCATCCTCTTCTGCCTCTAAATAACATACATTTAAAGAAAAAAAAATCCATCTAATCAATTCTCAATAAAAAACCCGAAAAACTTAAAATTAAAAAGGGTAATTGCTGCTTATTTCCCCCAATAAATTCCTTCATTGTATTCCACTAGTCCCTTGGAAGTTTTTATCACTAATCATTTTTATTACCTTTAATATTCTTTAAAGCAAAAGAAATAACCTTTTCCCTCTACATGATAACACTCATTTCCCTCTCACCCCAGTTTATTCTGCAGTCTTTCCCTCCATTCCCCAATACATCATTAATAATTATTCTATAATTGACACTTGTATTCTTATATAGATATTAACATTATCTACTTAATTCCTTAATATAAATCTGAGAACAGCATTTAAAATCCTTTCTTCAAAAATGTCGTGCAATCACAACAACATAGCAATCTTCGTGGGAATAGTCCACTATTCCATTCCTACATTCTTCCTCTATCTCTAGAAATCATTTTTTAATACAATTACAAATTACAAATAATTAGACATTAAATCACAATTTAGTTTCTTCTTGTTTTAAATGTTTTCTTTTGTTCCATATTTGTCACTTATATTCTTACTTAAATAGCAAGGTTTTCTCTTAATTCTATAATCCAAAGGCAGCCGTCCAGGATCCTTTCTTAAAGTTGTTGTGTAAACACAACAACCTCCATCTTCGTGGGAATAGTCATAAAAAGAAAGCTATTTGACTCTTGCATTCTTCCTCTGCCTCTAGAGGTCACTCTTTGATGCAATTGCAAACCACAAGTAACAAGTAGCCATTTTAGGTGACAATTAGATTTCTTCTTATTCTTAGATGTTTTAGATCATGGAGGTCAATTTTCCAATATCTCTTCTTGAATGCATCATAAAATCACATTTATAGGTATCTTAAACTTGGAGAAACAATTTCTTTCTTTCATTTTTCCTCTATCTTTAAGTATCTTCTTTTAAATTACACTCTCAGTTGACACAGTGTCCATTTTATTTCTATAGTAGTAAACCATGCCTTCCCTTTGTCTCAGTTTGTTTGTCTTTATTCCAAATCTTGTCCCCTTTTAATAATTTCTTTAAATTTCTTCTAGTCCCAAATTAGAGGATAGAGGGATTTGAGATATTCCATTAAAGTCAATACAGTATTCCCTTTAATTCTTTTTTCTTGTTTTTTTATACTAAATAGTCCAACAAAACTTCCTGGGATCTCAGAACAATTGCTTAGTTAAAAAATATTTACTTTCCTTTCTTATTTAGATAGGGCTCTTAACTTCTATTCCAAGCCCTCACTTTCCACTTTCCAGAATTTGTGTATTCTTTAAATTGATTCCTTCCACTTTCACTTTCCAGTACATTTAGCTGCTAGTTTAAAGTTTTTTCAAAGCTTGTGCCAATTTTAAATTAAGGTTTCTTTGTGAGTTGGTGATAACTCACCCAACTTCAGTGATCTGTTTCTTTTGTACTTCATCCTCCTGCCCAATCTTGTGGCCGCCATGGCTTTGTTGCAACTGATGGTGGCTGCAATCCTCCCCGCTGGGTCAGGGGAAAAGAATCCTCGCATCCTGGATATAAACTGTTTCAACTCCTACCCTCAAAACGACGCTATAGAGCACTGCACACTAGAACAACTAGACACAAGAACAGTTTTTTCCCGAAGACCATCACTCTGCTAAACAAATAATTCCATCAACACTGTCAAACTATTTACTGAATCTGCACTACTATTAATCTTCTCATAGTTCCCATCACCAATCTCTTTCCACTTATGACTGTATGACTGTAACTTGTTGCTGGCAATCGTTATGATTTATATTGATATACTGACCATCAATTGTGTTGTAAATGTTGTACCTTGATGAACGTATCTTTTCTTTTATGTACACTGAGAGCATATGCACCAAGACAAATTCCTTGTGTGTCCAATCACACTTGGCCAATAAAAATTCTATTCTATTCTATTCTATTCTATTCTATTCTATTCTAGTCTAGTCTAGTCTAGTCTAGTCTAGTCTAGTCTAGTCTAGTCTAGTCTAGTCTAGTCTAACTGCAACCCAACAAGAAAGACACAGACTTCAGAGGATAATTAGAACTGTAGAAAAAATAATTGCTACCAACCTGCCTTCCACTGAGGACCTGTATACTGCACGAATCAAGAAGAGGGCCGTGAAAATATTTACAGATCCCTCACATCCTGGACATAAACTGTTTCAACTCCTACCCTCAAAATGACGCTATAGAGCACTGCACACCAGAACAACTAGACACAAGAACAGTTTTTTGCCGAAGGCCATCACTCTGCTAAACAAATAATTCCCTCAACACTGTCAAACTATTTACTAAATCTGCACTACTTTTAATCTTCTCATCATTCCCATCACCAATCTCTTTCCACTTATGACTGTATGACTGTAACTTTGTTGCTGGTAATCCTTATGATTTATATTGATTGTTCCTGATTACTTATTTGTACCCTATGATTATCATTAAGTGTTGTATCATTAAGTGTTAAATTGTACCCTATGACCATCATTTGTGTTATAAATGTTGTACCTTGATGAAGGTATCTTTTCTTTTATGTACACTGAGAGCATATGCACCAAGACAAATTCCTTGTGTGTCCAACCACACTTGGCCAATAAAAATTCTATTCTATTCTATTCTATTCTATTCTATTCTATTCTATTCTATTCTATTCTATTCTATTCTATTCAACCTTGCTGGGCCGGTACATGGCCAAACATTTCTCATAGTGGTACATGCATATTCTAAATGGCTCAAAGTAGTTCTCATGAAAACAACCATGACAGAAGCAGCCATCAGAGTCTTGAGGAGATTGTTTGCCACCCATGGAATATCAGACATGGTAATGTCAGACAATGGGCCCCAGTTCACAGCCAACCAGTTTGAAATGTTCCTAGCCAGCCAAGGGATCAGACAGGCCCTGGCAGTGCTGGCGCATTCGGTGGCTAATGAATTACCCGAAAGGACAGTCTGGTCAACAAAGGAAACACTGGCCCGAATGGGCCCAGAGGACTGGCAGGAAAAGATAGATAAGCTACTTTTAGTTCAACACATTACACCTAACACAACCACACACAAAAGCCCATCCGAATTGTTAATAGGCCGGAAGATAAGGTCTCAAATGGACAGGCTGCACCCTAATTATAGTGAAAGTTGGAAGTCAATGCTTCTTTTTCTTCCCCCTCACATCTTTTCTCATTTCACTTCCCCCTTTCCCCTCCCCCCTCACTGTTCTTCTATTTACTTTTGTATTTTATAACCTATAACTTAATAAAAAATGTAATATGGCAAAGAGAATAAATATTTGCATGAGCAATAGAGTGAAGGTACATAGGATTCTCCTGGAAGATGGCGGCCAGCAAGGTAGCCTCGGAGGAACGCTCTCTGTAAAAGAGTGAAAGCTCTTTAGGAGGGCAATCCCCGAAGCTCCAATTTAGCCCAAAATCAAATTTAAACAAAATTAAATTTAACCGCTGGAGCTGTTGCCGCCACCGCCGCCGGGATTCAAAAGACAGGCGCCGCTACGATCCGGGTGGCCGCGGCTTGAAAAGACAGCCGCCGCGATCCATGATCCAGAAGGACCCAGGAGGCTGCCGGCGATCCAAGAGGCTACCCAGGAGGACCCAGGAGGAGATCCCAGGAGACAGCCACCGCTACGATCCGGGCGGCTGTGGAGGCTTTCCGCGGAGGCTATCAGCGCTACGATCCGAGCGGCCACGGGGACTTCGAGATCCCAGGCTTCGAGATCCCAGGATTCAAGCCGATTCAAGCCGCTCACCACCACCACCGAATTCACGCTGCAGCCACGATCCACACCACCGGGAATCAACTCCCACGTTGCCAGGATTTAAAGCCAAACAACAACCAGGAATTAAAGCCGCCAAGCGACTGCTGGTGAGTTCCGAGGAGACTCCAGTCTCCCAGCTTCTATTGACTTTTTTGAAACTCCCGCCATTGTGTCCACCCTTAAAGAGGCTTCTTCAATCACCCATTCTCACCATTTTAAATTTCCCGCCAAATTTCACCGTTACCATAGTGATTCCCCATTACCATAGCAATTACCAAAGGAATTGCCATTAAAGTTAGAAAGAGAGAGATAAAACTAAGAAATATTTGATTAAGGGAGAGATACTTCTTCATTACTAAAATTAGGAAGAGTGTGAAATAAAACAAAGAAATAAGAAAGATACTACTTCAATACCAATTACATAAAAACTCAAATTATCACTATGCCAGCCAGAAAATCCAACGCTGACAAAATCTTAGAAACAAGATTAATAACTATTGAACAAAACCTAGAAAAAAAAATACAAGATATTGAACAAAACTTAGGGAAAAAAATCCTTACAATCATTGAACAAAATTTCACTAACTTGATAAAACAAATTTCAACACTAAAAAATGAAAACTCAAATGAACTAAATCTCTTCCCAACTCATCTATCATTACACAATTCACAACCTAATACACAACCTACAATTCAACCTAGACAACAAATAAATACAACACAACCTAAACAACAAATAACTACTAACCAACTAATCAGAGATGCTATGGAGAGAGGACAAAAAATAAACAATGCAATATTATTTGGACTAGAAAACACTAACGAATCTGATATCAATAAGATTCAAAACATCATTGGATATAACTCATCAACCATCTTCCCAAATGAAATAATTGCTGTCTCCAGAGATGGACCAGAATATAAAAACGGTGATGGGACAACAGCACCAAGATTTTGTAGAGTCACATGTATAAATGAGGACAGCAAACGTAAATTCATTTATACCATAAACTCAATTGCTAAAACAACCCCGCCTACAGTAAACTTAGATCACGTCCTGATCTATCTTTTCTACAATGGATACGTTCTCGTGAACTTCACACAGAACTTGGGGAGGGAGGGATATGACAGGTGGGGGGAAAAACCTGTCGGGGAGGGGTTCAGCCCCGGTGCTTGTTCGCGGCACTACGCCATCTGGTCCGAAGGCAGAGGGGGATGGGTTCGTTCTGGGAGGAGAGAGTTGTTCAATCTGTACGGTAAGTGGGAGAGGCAGATATGGCGGAAGCGGGGGGCCATATCAAGTTTTGGGAGCACGTGCTCGCTGTCTCAAAGCGATCACGTGCTCCGGCCCCTCAGTCTTTACTCGTTCCCCGGGCGGTCATGGTCCTCAGAGCCTTGGTCTCCGGTTGATGTTATGTAATGCTCGGTCCGTGGTCAATAAGGCCCCCCTGATCTGCGATCTTATTCAGGGGGAAGCCGCGGACCTTATGGGCATTACGGAGACCTGGTTGGGCCCGGAGGGGGGGTTTCCCTTCGTGGAGTTATGCCCGCCAGGTTTCCGAGCATTTCATCCGAGAGCCCAAGGTAGGGGTGGGGGGATAGTGGTTGTTATAAGGGAAAGTCTAGAGCCGAGGGAGGCCACTGTACCTCAGATTGCCGGTTGTTGTGTCTTGTCCGCTCTCACCGCAGCCGGGGTCTGCTTATCTGCTCCCGAACACGGAGGAATGTATGCCTCCCGACCCCAGTTCTGGCTCCATGCCCAAGCAGGCTGCAGAGGAGGGAGCATCCCTCCTTGTGAAGTGGGGCCACCACAATCAGATGGGGCTGTTGATCACGTACCTGGCTCCTTGCTGTGTGACTACAGCCCTACCCGAGTTGTTGGAGGTGCTCGCTGGGGTGGCGGTTGAGACCCCCAGACTTATTGTCATGTGGGACTTTAATCTGCCATCGACGGGCTTGTCATCGATGGCGGCTCGGGAGTTCCAGGCTTCCATGACGGCCTTGGACCTGATTCAAGTAATTGATGGCCCTACGCACACAGGGGGAGGCACACTGGACTTAATTTACATCTCTGGACAGTGGTTAAATGATCTGGAATTAGATAAGTTAGAAACAGTACCGGTGTCATGGTCAGATCATTTTCTCCTTCGCCTAGATTTTCAGACCGCTACCCACCACTGCAGGGAGACGGAACCAATGTGTTGGTTCCATCCCAGGCGCCTGATGGACCCGGAGAGGTTCCTGATGGAGCTTGGGCCGTTTCCTGAAGACCTGGCCCACGGCACTGCTGAAGAACTAGTTGCGGCCTGGGAACGAGCTGCGGCTGGAGCTTTGGACCGTGTCGTGCCCTTGCGGCCTCTGACCCGGCGTAGATCTCGGCCGGCCCCTTGGTTCTCCGAGGGACTGAGGGAGATGAAACGCCAGAGAAGACGCCTAGAGAGTGTCTGGAGGTCCAGCCGTTCCGAAGCTGACCGAACACTAGTTAGGTCTTATTCTAGGACCTACCTAGTGGCAATGAGGAAGGCGAAGCGTTCTTACGCTTCCACCTTCATTGCGTCGGCAGATAACCGCCCGGCCGCCCTGTTTCGGGTGACCCGCTCCCTCCTACATCAGGAGGTGCGGGATGACCCATTGCAGGGACGTGCCGAGGAGTTTAGTGGTTATCTATACGACAAAATCGTTCAGCTCCGGGATGGCTTGGACCGAAATTGGGATGATCCAGGTGAGAGGGCGGAGTCGTGTCTTGTGAAGATTGTTTGGGATGAGTTTGACCCTGTGGCTCCCGAGGACGTGGACAGGCTGCTGGGGAGGCTGCACACCACGACATGTTTACTGGACCCGTGCCCTTCCTGGCTGGTGCTGGCCTCCCGGGAAGTGACACGAGGCTGGCTCCAGGGTATTATCAACGCTTCTTTGTTGGAGGGAGTTTTCCCTGCCGCCTTGAAGGAGGCGGTGGTGAGACCCCTCTTCAAGAAGCCTTCCCTGGATCCAGCTATTTTAGGCAATTATCGTCCAGTCTCCAACCTTCGCTTTATCGCGAAGGTTGTAGAGAGTGCCGTGGCACGGCAGCTACCCCAGTACCTGGATTAAGCTGTCTATCTAGACCCGTTCCAGTCCGGCTTCCGACCTGGATACAGCACGGAGACAGCTTTGGTCGCGTTGGTGGATGATCTCTGGAGGGCCAGAGACAGGGGTTATTCCTCTGCCCTGGTCCTATTAGATCTCTCAGCGGCTTTTGATACCATCGACTGTTGTGACCCAGGTTCCTGGACCCGGACTCCTGGACTTGGATGATTCAGAAAGTGAGGGAGAAGACCTGGCAAGCCCTGCTTCTCTTGAGCCCTTTCCCTCCCTGGCACCCACTCAAAGGGAGGAGGAGGGGCCGGCAAGACCTGATTCTCTGGAGCCTTCTTCTGATTTGGCAACGCCCCAAGAACAGTTTTGGAGTGATGCAAGACTGCGCAGGCGTGACCGGCGCGCGCAGCAGAAGCAGCGTTGGGATAAAGCCAAGTCATAATTGCCATGCAGTGACATCTGCAGAGACTATAAATAGGAGGCGGGACTTCCTGGTTTTTTGTCTTGGACAAAGCAATGAATTTGCGCGGGCAAACTGTATCAATGGAGGGAAGAATATATTCGTGAGTAATTCTGGCCTTATCTATAATTTCCTCGTTATCTCCAGGAACTTGGCAGGCCCAAGTTTAGACGTGGCCAGGACATCTATTTATGTAAATAAAAGGAGAAAAGAAGGCCTCTGACTGACTCTTTGCTGGGAGTATTGGGGGGAGGGAAACAGAATATTTTGTCCAAGACCCCGACTAAAACATCTTCCACCAAAGATGGACCAGCAGCAGGTACAGCAGCAGTTACAGCAGCTACAAGCGGCTAATCAACAGCTCCAGCAGCAAGTGGCTCACTTGGCAGGCCAACTTGCTGCCGGGAATGTGCCTGCAGCCCACCCCCATCCTCCCACTCCTCCTCCTCGTCGCAAGTGCCCGATAACCGTGCCGGATAAGTTTTCTGGGCAGCCTGAGATGTTCCCAACCTTCTTGGGACAGTGCCAGCTCTACATGGCTATGAGGCCAGAGGATTTCCCAGACGACCGGGCTAAGGTGGCCTTCGTGATTAACCTTCTTTCCGGCTCGGCTGCTCGATGGGCCACACCCCTCTTGCTCCAGGACAGCCCCCTGCTGGCGGACCAACAGCGTTTTTGGCAGCACCTGCGCACCATGTACGAGGACCCCGTTCGAATGCTGACGGCAACCAGGCGCCTAAAGGAACTTCGTCAAGGGAAACGCCCCCTGCAGGAGTACATCGCCGAATTTCGTCTTTTGTGCCAGGACTCTGACTGGAATGATGCAGCGCTGGTGGACGCGTTCCAGGAGGGACTCTCAGAGGAATTGCAAGACGAGCTGGCCCGAGTGGAGGCACCGCGGACCCTCGACAACTTGGTGCCCCTTTGTCTCCGCCTCGATGCCCGTCTGCAATGGCGACCGTCCCGTCGCACCCCCCGGGACCCGCGTCGACATCTGCACCACCACTTCCTGCACCACCAGCACCCAGGGTCGCCCCACGTTTTGTAACCGCTGCGGAAGAGCCCATGGAGTTGGGAGCGGCCAGACCTCGCCTGACAGCCCAGGAGCGGAACCGGAGGCACCAAGGGGGATTGTGCCTGTACTGTGGAGAGCCCGGCCACTTCGCCGCTTCTTGCCCCAGAAAGCGAAGTGGGGCACGCACGCTGGTCCCCGAATCACAGCGTGACCAATCAGGAAACGGAGCAGGCTCGACCTCGGGGAAACCCTAGGTCGGGCACGTACTAAGCCCCCACTGGACATTGCGGAAGTAGACTCTGGGCCACCTCGGCATCTGATTCTGGACACACAGATATGGTTGGGGAACCAGTCGGACGGGCTCCAGGCGCATGCGCTGGTGGACTCAGGGGCCACAACAAACTTTATGGACCAGGCCTTTGTGACCCAGTTTGCGGTCCCCGTGGTTCCGGTGGACCCTCCGATGCGGGTAGAGACAATTAATGGACGAGAACTGGTGTCTGGCCCCATTAAATTTGCCATCCAGCCTTTGCGCCTGGCTATCGGGGACCATGAGGAGGCGATCCAGTTTTATGTCACGGCGGACCTTCATTTTCCCTTGGTCCTTGGGTTGGCCTGGCTTCGGACCCACGATCCTCAGGTGGCCTGGTCGCGGAACGCCATCTCTTTCCCGAGTCTGCAGTGCGTCGATCACATCCGCCACACCTGTGCCGGCCAGAACGTCCCCACCGCTGCCATCACCTTGCCTCCTGAGCTGACGGACTTCGCCGACGTGTTCAGCGAGAAGGAGGCGAACCGACTACCCCCGCATCGGCCCTACGATTGCCCCGTGGACCTTCTGCCCAACGCACCACTGCCTGTGGGACGCCTGTATTCCATGTCGGAGCCCGAGTTGGCCGCCCTCAGGGACTTCCTGGACAAAAATCTGGCCCGAGGGTTCATCCGGCCTTCAAAGTCCCCTCTCTCGGCCCCGGTCCTCTTCGTGAAGAAGAAGACAGGGGACTTGCGCCTGTGCTGTGATTACCGCCGGCTAAACGCCATTATGGTGCGGAATCGCTACCTCCTGCTGCTCATCCCGGAGCTGCTGGAGAGGTTGCGGGAGGCCACGATCTTCACCAAGCTCGATCTCCAGGGGGCCTACAACCTGGTGCGAGTGCGAGAAGGAGACGAATGGAAGACGGCATTCGGCACCCGATATGGACACTACGAATACACTGTCATGCCATTTGGGTTGACCAACGCTCCCGCCGTTTTCCAGCACTTCATGAACGACGTGTTCCGAGACATGTTGGATCGGTTCGTGGTTATCTACCTGAATGACATCCTGATTTACTCCCGGTCAAGGGAAAGCCACCTTCGACACGTCGGTCTGGTTCTGCAACGCTTGCGGGAGCAACAACTCAATGCAAAGCTGGAGAAATGCGTCTTCTTCCGGACTTCCATAGAATTCCTCGGGCATATCATCTCGCCCGAGGGCATAGCCATGGACCCATGCAAAGTAGAAGCTTTGTGTAGCTGGGAAGCCCCTCGTCGGGTGAAGGATGTTCAGCACCTGCTGGGCTTCTCCAACTACTACCGGACCTTCATCCTGGGCTTTGCCACACTGACAGCTCCACTTACCCAGCTCCTCAGGAGGAAGGTTGCATTCCGGTGGGGTCCCCCGCAGCAAGAAGCATTCACCGCCCTCAAGAAAGCCTTCGTCACAGAACCCGTCCTGAGGCATCCCGACCCGCTCCGGCCTTTTGTGGTGGAAACGGTCCAATGTGGCTCTGGGAGCAGTGCTGCTACAGGCTCCGACAAATGGCGGCACACTTTTTCCCTGTGCTTACTACTCCCGGAAACTCAATCCTTCCGAGCGCAACTACACCATCTGGGAAAAAGAGTTGCTGGCTATCAAGGCTGCATTCGAGGCTTGGCGACACCATCTGGAGGGGGCCCAACATCAGGTGGAGGTCTGAATGGACCATCGGAATCTCGAGCACCTCACCACAGCTCGGAAGTTGAACCAGCGGCAGATCCGGTGGTCGTTGTTTTTTGCCCGGTTCAACTTCCGTGTGACCTACATTCCCAGCGGTCACAACCGGAGGGCGGATGCCCTGTCCCGCAAGCCAGAGTACCTCTGCGCCAAAGACCCCCTTCCTCCACGGACGGTGCTGCCGGCAGAAGCCTTGGCCGCAGCACGGGAACCAGTGGACTTGCGGGCCCAGGTGTGAGAGGCGCAGCGCCAGGACGCCTGGTCGCAGCAATGGAGAGCGGAGGTGGGCCTCACGTCTCCTTGGACCTTGGAGGAGGACTCACTCAAGTTTTGGGGGCAATTATATGTGCCCACAGGACTACTCCGAGCCCTCGTCATGACCCAGTGCCACGACAACCCTGCAGCAGGACATTTTGGGTTCTTCAAGACCCTCCACCTGGTGACACGGACCTTTTGGTGGCCCCGAGTGCGGCATGATGTACATGCCTACATGACATCCTGCGTACCATGCTGGCAAGCCAAGGCCGCCACGGGGGCCCCTCCTGGGCTCCTCCAGCCCTTGCTGACACCCAACAGACCCTGGGGGGCGATCTCCATGGTCTTCCTGACGGACCTGCCGCCGTCCTCTGGGTTCACCACGGTGCTGGTGGTGGTGGACATGCTCACCAAGATGGCACACTTCATCCCATGCCGCGGACTGCCCACAGCTGCAAAAACGGCCTGTCTCTTTCTGCAGCACATCTTCCGCCTCCATGGTCTACCGGACAGGGTGGTTTCGGACCGCGGAGTTCAGTTCACAGCTCGCTTCTGGAAGAGCCTAATGGCCGTGTTGGAGGTGCAGGTGTGTCTGTCATCATCGCACCATCCGGAGACCGACAGGGGTACAGAGAAGGTCATCGGTATCCTGGAACAGTATCTCCGTTGCTTCATCAACCAGCAACAGAACAACTGGGCCGATTACCTGTCCCTGGCGGACTTTGCTTTTAACAACTCTCAGCACACCTCTACTCAGATGACCCCGTTCTTTGCCAATGTGGGGTACCATCCGCGGCTCTTCCCTCTGGCACCACCGGATTCTCCTGTTCCCGAAACACAAACCTTCCTGATGGAATTGCATGCGGTCCAACAGTTGGTACGTCAGCAGCTGGATCGGGCAAAGGAGGACTACAAACGATCCGCCGACCGTTCCCAACGGGCAACACCCCCGCTGGCAGTTGGAGACCGGGTGTGGCTCTCCACCAAACACCTCCCGTTCGACCGCCCGGTAAAGAAGTTGGACCACCGATTCATCGGCCCGTTCCCTGTCGAGGCAGTCATCAACCCGGTAGCCTACCGACTGACCCTGCCATGATCCATGCGGATCCACCCCGTCTTTCACCGGTCCTTTCTGGTTCCTGAGGCCACACTGAGTCCCCTTCGGTGCCCAACAGCATCCATCACTGTCGCCGAGGACGGGTCGGAGGAATACGAAGTCCACAGCATACGAGACTCCCGCTGGCTGAAGGGTCGTTTCCAATATTTGATCGCGTGGAAGGGATACGGGACTGATTTCTCCTGGGTAGATGCCTCCGACGTTCATGCCCCTGACCTGGTGCAGGCCTTCCATGAGCAGAACCCAGCCCGACCGCATCCCGATCGTCAGCCCCGGGGGAAGGGCCCTGCGGTGAGGGATAGTGTTGTGACCCAGGTTCCTGGACCCGGACTCCTGGACTCGGATGATTCAGAAAGTGAGGGAGAAGACCTGGCAAGCCCTGCTTCTCTTGAGCCCTTTCCCTCCCTGGCACCCACTCAAAGGGAGGAGGAGGGGCCGGCAAGACCTGATTCTCTGGAGCCTTCTTCTGATTTGGCAACGCCCCAAGAACAGTTTTGGAGTGATGCAAGACTGCGCAGGCGTGACCGGCGCGCGCAGCAGAAGCAGCGTTGGGATAAAGCCAAGTCATAATTGTCATGCAGTGACATCTGCAGAGACTATAAATAGGAGGCGGGACTTCCTGGTTTTTTGTCTTGGATAAAGCAATGAATTTCGCGGGCAAACTGTATCAATGGAGGGAAGAATATATTCGTGAGTAATTCTGGCCTTATCTATAATTTCCTCGTTATCTCCAGAAACTTGGCAGGCCCGTAGGTAGACGTGGCCAGGACATCTATTTATGTAAATAAAAGGAGAAAAGAAGGCCTCTGACTGACTCTTTGCTGGGAGTATTGGGGGGAGGGAAACAGAACATCGACCATGGTATCCTGCTGTGCCAGTTGGGGGGGTTGGGAGTGGGAGGCACCGTTTATCGGTGGTTCTCCTCCTATCTCTCTGACCAGTCGCAGACGGTGTTGACAGGAGGGCACCTTACTTGTGGGGTGCTGCAGGGGTCGATTCTCTTGCCCCTCCTGTTCAACATCTATATGAAGCCGTTGGGCGAGATCATCAGTGGCTTCGGGGTGAGATATCAGCTGTATGCTGATGATACTCAGCTGTACTTTTCCACCCCGGGCCACCCCGACGAAGCTGTTGAAGTGCTGTCCCGGTGTTTGGAGGCCGTACGAGTCTGGATGGGGAGAAACAGGCTCAAGCTCAATCCCTCCAAGATGGAGTGGCTGTGGATGCCTGCACCCTGATACAGTCAGCTGCAGCCGCAGCTGACTTTTGGGGGCGAGTTATTGGCCCCAAAGGAGGGAGTTCGCAACTTGGGTGTTCTCCTGGATGCACGGCTGTCGTTTGAAGATCGTTTAGCGGCCGTCTCCAAGAGAGCCTTTCACCAGGTTCGCCTGGTTCGCCAGTTGCGCCCCTTCCTTGATCGGGATGCCCTATGCACAGTCATTCATGCTCTCGTTACCTCTCGCCTGGATTATTGCAATGCTCTCTACATGGGGCTCCCCTTGAGATGCACTCGGAGGCTTCAGTTGGTCCAGAATGCAGCTGCGCGGGTGATAGAGGGAGCTCCACGTAGCTCCCACGTAACACCCCTCCTGCGCAGACTGCACTGGCTACCTGTTGCCTTTCGGGTGCATTTCAAGGTTCTGATTACCACCTTTAAAGCGCTCCATGGCTTGGGGCCTGGGTACTTATGGGACCGCCTGCTGCTACCTCATGCCTCCCACCGACCCGTACACTCACACAGAGAGGGACTTTTCAGGGTGCCGTCCGCCAAACAATGTCGGCTGGCGGCCCCCAGGGGAAGATCCTTCTCTGTGGGGGCTCCTACTCTTTGGAATGAACTGCCCCCTGGTTTACGCCAAATATCTGACCTTCAGACCTTTCGCCGCGAACTGAAAACATATTTGTTTGTTCGCGCGGGGCTCTCTTAAATCGTCTAGATTTTAAATTTAAATTTTTAAAGTTTTAAATTGGGGTTTTTTAGATTTTATATATTTTAAATTTCTCGGCCAAACTGTATAATAAGTTTTTTAATTTATTTTTAATTGTACATTGTTTATTTTGATCATGGCTGTACACCGCTCTGAGTCCTTCGGGAGAAGGGCGGTCTAGAAATCTAATAAAATAAATAAATAAATAAATAAATAAATAAATAAATAAATAAATAAATAAATAAATAAATAAATAAATAAATAAACTTAAACGAAGACAAGACAATGGTGAATCCAACCTATACATCGACTACCGTGCAGATTGCATAAAAAATAAAACCTTCAATCAAAAAATTACCTCCAAACCCCCCATCACCCATAACAATCAACCAGTCATCCCATTATTCAACCAAGTACCCATCACCCTACCATCCATTCAACCATCCATCCAACCTACCATCCATTCAACCAACCATCCAAACAGCCATCCAAATAGCCATTCAACCAGCCATCCAAACAGCCATCCAAACAGCCATCCAACAATCCACCCAACCAGCCATCCAAACAGCCATCCATCCAAACAACCAAACTACCATCCAACCAGCCACCCAACCAACCATTCAACCAAACATCTCAATACAAAACATCCAACCACCCATCCAACCATCTATTCAACCACCTATTGTGCACAACCCCCAACCTACAAACATCCAAAACTAGGTATGCATGCCCCTTACCTCTACAACACCAATTACTACAGATCTCAAATGCAAATTGATAAATGCAAGAAGCATTGTTAACAAATTACCTGAATTTATCCTCTTGTTAAACAGTGGTACATTAGATATTATTTTTGTTTGTGAAACATGGCTGAACTCATCCCTTCCTGACTCCATTATCTCAAACAAAGAATATCAAGTTTATCGATCAGATCATGAAAACCGAAGAGGTGGTGGAGTGGCTATCTTTTACAAAAAGTCACTGAATCTAAAAAATATCCAGGTTGCACAAAAACTTTCTCTTCCTGAAACTATTGTATGCGACCTATCCCTTAACACTACTCTTCGATTCTTACTATGCTACAGAGCCCCTGACTATGACATTACCCATGCAAACATGCTAACCTCACTGCTAACATGGGCTACCTCTTGCCCATATCCTCTCATCTTCCTGGGTGACCTAAATCTACCTCTCATAAACTGGATAACTAATGAATGTACAACCGATCCAATCCATACTACACTATACAATGCTGTTACAAACCTAGGTCTTGAACAACTTGTAACTAACAACACAAGACTCAACAACTGCCTTGATCTCATCTTCTGCAACAACTCCAACTCAATTTATGGACTACAAATTAAAGAACCTTTTTCCAACAGTGACCACTGCATGATTGATTTTCGTCTCAATATACATCCATACTTAAATCGTAATAACAATAGTATTCCTAGCTACAACTTCAAAAAAGCCAACTACGATCTTATAAACAACAATCTTTCATTTCTGGACTGGCAAAATCTGTTTGCAACCTGCACAACCGCTGAAGACCACTATAAAGTTTTCCTACTTGAAATCAATAAAGTCATTAAACTATATGTACCACAAATGACCACCATGACCAGGAAAAGCAAACTACCCATATCAATAAAAAAGCTTCAATCAAAAAAAAAATCCCTCTGGAAAAGAAACAAAAAAGGCTGTGTAGCAAATTTCAAAATCCGCTACAAAAATATATGCAACCAAATAAAAACTGAATGCACAAATTATCACACCAAGCAAGAAGAGAACCTTTTGCGCACAAATTCCAATCATGCCTTTTATAATTTTGTTAGCAATAAACTTAAAGACTCTAGATCCATCCCACCACTAAAAGATTCTAACAACAAAGAATGCAATGACGAAACAGTTAAAGCAAACCTCTTCAACATTTTCTTTGGCTCAGTTTTTGTTAACTCCGATAACACATATCCGACATTCCACAAACGTACCAGCAATGATTATGATGATTTAACTCATATAGATTTCACAGAAGATAACGTTGAAAAAGCTCTTCATAACTTGAAACCATCGCTATCTATTGGACCTGATGGACTATGTGCATACTTCTTAAAAAAACTTTCCACTAATATAGCAGAACCCCTAAGCATAATCTTTGATAAAGCTTTCACTACCAGTTCCCTTCCCAAACTTTGGTCACTAGCCACAGTCATCCCTATCTTCAAAAAAGGAGACCCCAGCCTAGTTGAAAATTACAGACCGATCTCTCTGTGCTGCGTCAACTGCAAAGTCATGGAATCAATCATCAACCAATCCATTACCTCACACTTAGAAACTAACAACCTACTCTCCAATAAACAATTTGGTTTCAGGAAAAAATTATCATGCAACTTACAACTTCTTCACTGTAAAAACATATGGACTACAAATCT
This sequence comes from Ahaetulla prasina, assembly GCF_028640845.1. NCBI lineage: Eukaryota > Metazoa > Chordata > Lepidosauria > Squamata > Colubridae > Ahaetulla > Ahaetulla prasina. The sequence goes on from NC_080540.1 coordinate 188,181,655, forward strand.
CTATCAAGGCAAAACAATAGATGCAATCTACATAGACTTCTGCAAAGCTTTTGACTCAGTAGTACATGATAAACTTCTCCTAAAACTAAAATCCTATGTCATTTCAGGACCCCTTCACAAATGGATATCTGCATTTCTGTCCAACAGACAACAAGTGGTCAAAATTGGCAATGCTCTATCAAATCCTGTTCCTGTCAAGTGTGGTGTTCCTCAAGGTAGCATCCTTGGACCAACACTCTTCATACTATACATTAATGATCTTTGTGACCATACCGCAAGTAATTGTGTTCTCTTTGCTGACGATGTCAAACTATTTAACACCACAGACAATGCATCTATCATCCAAAAAGACCTTGATCATCTAACCACTTGGTCTAAAACTTGGCAACTCCAGATCTCAACCAGCAAATGCTCAGTCTTACATATTGGAAAAAAGAACCCAAACACTAAGTACATACTTGATGGACATTACCTTACAGATGACCAACACCCCGTTAAAGACCTTGGAGTTTTCATGTCAAATGATCTACGTGTCAAAGCCCACTGTAACTACATAGCAAAAAAGGCCCTAAGAGTTGTAAACCTAATCCTGCGTAGCTTCTTTTCCAAAAACACTACACTACTAACCAGAGCATATAAAACATTTGCTAGACCAATTCTAGAATACAGCTTGCCTGTTTGGAACCCTCACCACATCTCTGACACCAATACAATTGAGCGAGTCCAGAAATATTTTACAAGAAGAGTTCTCCATTCCTCTGAAAACAACAAAATACCTTATCCCACCAGACTTGAAATCCTAGGCTTAGAAAACTTGGAACTCCGTCGCCTTCGACAAGACCTAAGTCTAACTCATAGAATCATCTATTGTAATGTCCTTCCTGTTAAAGACTACTTCAGCTTTAATTGCAACAATACAAGAGCAATCAACAGATTTAAACTTAATGTCAACCGCTTTAATCTAGATTGCAGAAAATATGACTTCTGTAACAAATCATCAGTGCTTGGAATACTTTACCTGACTCTATGGTCTCTTCCCATAATCCTAAAAGCTTCAACCAAAAACTTTCTACTATTGACCTCACCCCATTCCTAAGAGGACCATAAGGGGCGTGCATAAGCGCACAAACGTGCCTACCGTTCCTATCCTATTGTTTTTTTTCTTTTCTTTTTTTCTTCCTATATATACATATTGATGCTTATACCTCCTAATATTTACTCATATATATGTTTATATACTATATAATCCTTTTTATATGATGTTGTGACAAAAATAAATAAAATAAAAAAAATAGGATGATATTCAAGTTACGCTGCAGTGTATCATTAAATTTAGTGTCAAGGTAAACATAAGGGTATTTTTTTCTAGATGGTGATAATTTTAATGTGACCTCACATGATCTCCAACCAGCATAATTTTCTCCAAGTGATCATGTGACTTGTCAACCACATGGCCAACTGACCATGTAAACCATACAAGACCATGTTGTCGTGTCCCACTCCTCCGCTGACGGCCGGGTCAGGGAAATCCGAATCAGGCGTGCCTCTGCAGCTCTGCCAAAGTCCTAGCAAAGTCCTCAGGGCAGGCAGGAGACCAGAAAGTGACTTCAGCAAGATATGTTTGACTTTGCCTGACTCAGAGAATGCCAGAAAGCAGATCCTTTATATAGGCCATGGGGTGTGGCTCCATGACTCAGCACTTATCCAGGCCTGCCCCTCCCTTCCTTCTGACGCCGCCGCCTATCAATTCTTCTGAAGCTGAAGTTGGTAATAAACCTCCCTCAGGCTCACATGCTGTGGGGGAGGGGGAGGGGTCTAGTTGCTCCGTTTGCCTGGGCATGGAGCCAGGGCTGGGGCCGGGAGGTGCTCCCTCCTCCGCAGCCTGTCTGGGCATGGAGCCAGGGCTGGGGCCGGGAGGTGCCCCCTCCTCCTCAGCCTGTCTGGGCATGGAGCCAGGGCTGGGGCTGGGAGGCATACTAGGACATTCTTCAGCGTTCGGAAGCAGATAAGAAGACCCCGGCTGCGGTGAGAGCGGGCAAGACACAACACATGTAAAAGCAGAGGAGAACTGAAACAAGACACTTCAACCAAAGTCCCACTGATTATGTTACCTAGCCTGATGATGAAACATGAAGATGGCAAACAGCAAGCTCAGAGAACAAATCACCACCAAGAAAAAATGAGTTGTTGCAATATAGCCATACGGATTCCATCTGAGAGATCGCCTATGTGCTAGATTAGCGTGTGAATCCCCCAGCTAGTTGGATCACATAGGTAGAAACTTCTTTGATGTTAGAGTCACATCAGAGGAGCAGGATATTTACCTCTATGGTGTGAAGATGCATTTACAGTTTTACATCCCTTTTCCTTTACTTGATAAGATCTTCCTCACAAAGATCTAAGGAATCCCTTTATGTGAAGATCAATTGGTATGCAAGGTTAGGATGTCACAGGATGTATTGCTATGTTTTGCTACATGATCGATATACAAGATTTTGTTTGATGTATTGCTTTCTGATAGACTCTCTTTGATGTATGTGCCTTCTGATGTTATTGTCTTCTATGCAAATGCTTTCCTGTAAGAATCCTAATAAAAGGAGAGGCTTAGATTTTGTTCTGGGCTCTCATCCCAACGAAAACTTTGCTTCTGGTTCATTGCTTCATGAGAGACCACCGCAATGAGTTCCATCTTTAATCTTTAGAAGATATGGAAGAAACAGCAGGACTATCTAAACATCTTTGTCACAAATTAACAAACTGTTCAAAAACATCAGAGGAATGTAGGAGTGGACAAATACTGTTGAACTGGATTTTTATTTATTTATTTATCAAACTTCTATACCGCCCTTCTCCCGAAGGACTCAGGGCGGTGTACAGCCTTCATTTAAAACAGTTAATATACATATTAAAATAACAATTAAAAAGCTTATTCAATAAAAGGCCAAATTAAAACCGTCAATTGACCATCTAAAATACCCAATAAAATTACCATTAAACATTAACATATTACTGATAATAAACCATTTTTCCTTGTTAGTGGAAGACAGCAAATAGGTTAGTTTTTAAATGTTCAAGCAAATAATCTGTCTGCACCATATAACCATCTGAACCAGTTTGTCTTTCCAGTCAGATGTACTGATGGAAATGAGTGCAGATTTCAGTTTTTGAAAGCAAAAGATCACTTTAAGGCCATCTGCTGAACACAAGACATCAAGAATAGGACAAACTTTAAATAGTTTCAGGATTGTGATCTCAGTGCCTGGGTTCACATACCACACCAAATAATAACATGGCTTATAGGATTTTGGTTTAGGATTTTGTGTGGATTCATTCAATGTGGCTCATTCAACAAACAAAATATGAACAACAAACTTTTTCAAATTGGATTCATACCCACCCCAATATGAGACTCTTAGAAAAAATGGTCTAGGATATAAAACAAATTTGGAGGCAAAGGTTTCTGAAATATAAAAATTAATTTCATGTTCAGTGGAAGATAATTATTTACAGAAAATTGTAGGAATTATTCAACCATACTAGCAATAGATTCAACATTTATTTTAAAACCCACAAACTAAATTAAGTCTGATTTAATTTCATGGTACATTTAAACCAGCAATTTCGTACATTTAACGTTTTAATTTGTTCCAGATGAACATATTATGTTTTTTCCTGTTTATTATTTTCTCTTTATCTATGAGGATAGTCATGTATTTCATGAGGTGAGCTTTAGAGCTCATGCCTTAATAAACATTTTAGTCTTTAATATATCACAAACCTTTATTGCTTTGAACTAAGAAACATATTCTGAATGTCCCACTATGTCAGTCCATAGGAGATAAACAATGAAGTTATGCATCACAAAATTCTAATGCAAAGTCCACTCCTTTTGTATTTGTCAGCAGAATTTCCATCCTGACATTGTAAATCACATTTTGGGCTTAATGTAACTAGTTGCAGGTGCCTTTCTATCCCTTTGCTTAGAAAAGGTGAGCAAAACCTTTGGTGCAGAAGGTAATCTAATTCTTTTTATAGTTGTATACTAAGGCTGTCTGATATGTTTTCATTTAGGATTTCATTCTGATGCTCTGAATGTGGAGAAATCTTGCTTTTCCAGGGAGATTCTGGATACTAGTCTTGGGCTGGTGGCTGAGGAGATTGAAGCACCCGGATTTTCTACTGTTGGTTTGATTTCCTGGTTTGATTTCTTGTGGAATAAAAAAGATCAAAAGATGAGAAAGGGAAAGATACAAAAAATGTTAGATGATGAAAAAAGGCATGAGGATCAGTGGTGGGTTTCAAAATTTTTTACTACCTATTCTGTGGGTGTGGCTTGGTGGGCGTGGCAGGGGAAGGTTACTGCAAAATCCCCATTTCCTCCCAATCAGCTGGGACTCGGAAGATAGGGGCCAGGGTCAGACAGAATTTTTACTACCGGTTCTCTGAACTACTCAAAATTTCCGCTACCGGTTCTCCAGAACTGGTCAGAACCTGCTGAAACCCACCTCTGATGAGGATAAAATTCCAGACATAATTCAAATCCAACTTGTGCTGGTGAAGTTACATACGTACGTACGTACATACATACATACATACATACTTACATACATACAGTTAGAGCAATTAACCAATGGAATAACTTGCCTTCAGAGGTTCTGGGTGCTCCATCACTGGAGGTTTTCAAGAAGAGACTGGAAAACTTTCAAGGCCCTTTCCAACTCTGGTATTCTGTATTCACTTTCAGAACATAGAAAATAATAGAGTTCAGAGAGACCTTGGATATCTTCTAGTCCAACCCCCTGCTCAAGCAGGAGACCCTATACCATTTCAGACAATAGTTGTCCAGTCTCTTTTTAAAAGCCTCCACTAATGGAGCTCCCACAACTTCTGAAGACAAGCTATTTCATTGATTAATTGCTCTAACCATTATGAATTTTCTCCTTAGTTCTACCTAGATGTGATGAGTTACTTTTAAGGTGTCATTTCTTCAAATGACGTGACCTGCCCACCAATTCTTTGATAGCTTACCTCTGAAATGATGAACAGACAGTTGTCAAAGGATGTCTCTGTGAGAAGAAGCAATGTCATATAAACATCTTAACTTCTAAACAGGTTTATTTTTAAGGATGTTATTACAACTACATAGAAATAGGATTATTGCTGATTATAACAGCAGCTTAATTTCTTTTACTGATTTTTACATACTTTTATAGATTATGCTTTTTCATTATCTCAATAAATGAATATATCTGGTTCTCTCTAAACATACCCAAATTGCATCTTTTTATGGCTCTGGAAGACAGAGCAAACAGCAAACAAAAGATAGAAGTCACCATGTACGAGATAACAGGTATAAGTATAAACATGGACATGAACACAGAAAATGAGTACAAATAAATGGGGACAGTAGGACAGGTACGGTAGGCATGCTGATGCGGTTATGCACGCCCCTTTACAGACCTCTTAGGAATGGTGTGAGGACCACAGTAGACAGTTTAAGGTTGAAGCTATGGGGGTTTGAGGGTGTAACAACTGAGTCAGGTAGAGCATTCCAGGCATTGACCACTCTATTGCTGAAGTCATATTCCCTGCAATTGAGTTTGGAGCAATTTACCTTGAGTTTGTATCTATTGTTTGCCTTTGTATTATTGCGGTTGAAGCTGAAGTAGTCGTTGACAGGTAGGACATTGTAGCAGATAATTTTGTGTACTATGCTTAGGTCAGACCATAGGCAGCGTAGCTCAAGGTTGTCCAAGCCCAAAATTTCAAACCTGGTGCCATAAGGTATTCTATTGTGAGCAGAGGAGTGGAGTACTCTTCTCGTGAAATACCTCTGGACCCGCTCAAGTTATTAATGTCCGATATAGAGTGTGGATTCCAGCCAGATGAGCTGTATTCAAGGATTGGTCTGGCAAAGGTTTTGTATGCCCTAGTTTGCAGTACAGTGTTACCAAAGAAGAAGCTTCATAAAATTAGGTTAACAACTCTTGAAGCCTTTTTGGCAATGCTGTTACAGTGAGCTCTGGGGCTTAGATCGTTTGAGATGAGTATGCCTAGGTCCTTGGCAGAGTGAGGGTCAACTACAAGGTCATATCTATACAGCTTGTATTTGATGTTCTGATTTTGGTTGCCAAAGTGTAAAACAGAGCATTTGTTAGTTGAGATTTGGAGTTGCCAATTGTTTGACCATTCTGACACATAGTTAAGATTGCTTTGTAGGGCAGCAGTATTGTCGGTGGTGTTAAATAGTTTTACGTCATCAGCGAAGAGGACACAGCTGCTTATAGTATGATTGCAAAGGTTATTTATGTAAAGCAGAAAGAGTGTGGGTCCTAAAATGCTGCCTTGGGGAACACCACTATTAACTGGTGCAGGGTTTGATAGAGAGTTCCCTATTTTGACTACTTGTTGCCTGTTTGACAGGAACATGGCTATCCATTTGTGCAGGGATCTGGAAATGCCATAAGAGCTTAATTTTAACAGTAGTGTGTCGTGTCAAAGGCTTTGCAGAAGTCTATGTAAATTGCATCTATTGCTTTACTCTTCCACAAAGTTTTATCCAAAGCTAAGCTATTAAATTGCTGTTTTCTCCTACAACCGGTTTCTTGAATTCTACTAAGAAACTGCCTCATTGCTGGGGATTTCTTTTGCTTCACAAACTTTCCTTTGAGGCTATTGATCCACTGTCAACTTCATGTAATGAATGAGCTGGGTGATGGGATATGACCAGACAGATGTTGGTCGTTTTCCTCTTCAGTTGTGGAGAATGGGACACAGCGCAAGCTCTCTTTAAATTTTAATTAAACTACCAGTTCTTTCTTTCCAATACCCAAATAACCTGCCTCTGCTGAGTCTTCCTCATTTCATATGTTTCTTCACAAATACTTCTAACCTAAATATTACATTGAGAATAAAAATAGTTCAATATTTCTAAATATGTATCGTTATGCTCCTTGAGAGGGGGCACTTCCTTGACATGTCAATAAATATCAGAACCTTCTTTGGGAACCTGGGAAGGGGCATCTGTGAACTCCAACAAAAACTAGTTCCAAGTATTGATAACTTCTAGTTTTCTCTGCTGGTAATTCACCTCCTTGGCTGTCCAGCTCTGATACGTCATAGCAATTGGAACTTCAGTTACATTTTACATACCTGCGGTGGGATAGCTTGTTTCTGCCCAGCAGGACTTCAGCTTCCTAAGCAAACAAAGTGTCATATCAACGAATGGTCATATTTGGCCATCCTACAATGCATCATTGAATCTGAAAAAGGGCAATTTGAAGGAGAGGGGAAGAGGAAAAACTGGCTATGTCAAGTATCAAAATAAGACTTGTGGTTTGTAAAAATTAAATAGCAGTGGGTGGTTTACAGCTATTAGGAGCTGGCAGCAATGCCTCCTCACAGCACTTCAATAATTTGTTACAATTTGCTGGGGAACATTTTCTTCAAGGAGAAGCATCCCCTCAAAGAGGACTCAATACTCTAGTAAAGTAGACAACAGGTTACCCGGCTCCTACCACAAATTCTGAGCACCATAATTTAGGATATTCTCCTCTCACCTTTTCTTCTTTCTTCTTTTAACTAGTAAGAAAGGGAAAATGAGGATGCATTAGGAAATAATATTATAAATACTGTGAAACAAAAGTCTGGCACACCCATTTAGAGAAAGATCAATGGAAGATCAAATAGCAATGTGCTCTGAGTGTGCCTCACTAGTTAAGACTTTCTTTTGTGCCTATGCCTGATACTACTTTGCTTTACAATAATTCCAGGATGCTACCCCATCCATGGGGAGATGGTCTACCTCTACCATATCTCCTCTTCCCTCCGTTTAGCTTCCCATAGGGACATACAAATTTGTCTTTATATGTCCAAATCATTTTCAAATCATTTTCTTGACTTAGAAGAATTTCTGGCTTGGCCTTATGCAGATCAAATACATCAATATTTGCTCCCTTGATAAGTTTGCACTCTATTTCTGTCCTGTATTTTATTAATATGTTTTTAAAATATGTTTCTATTACATTTGAAGTGTAATAGAAACATAGTAATTTAAGCACATTACAAATAAATAATTGTTTACCTGGCTGCAAAGAAAGAATCCTGTAATTAAACCTCTTCCTTTATCACAGATAAAGCTATTTGAATAATTAATAATAAGTAGGAAATAATTAAATCTAGAAGATACAATTATCTTCCTAACAGTCCATACTGGACCAGATACCACTGTATACAGTTGGAAGGGACCTTGTATGTCATCTAGTCCAATCCCCTACTCAAGCAGGAGATCCTGTACAATTTTTGACAAGTGGCTGCCAGTATATTCTTGAAAGCCTCCAGTAAAGAGGGTTGTGAAAATACCTACAGATCCCTCACATCCTGAACATAAACTGTTTCAACTCCTACCCTCAGAATGATGCTATAGAGTACTGCACATCAGAACAACTAGACACAAGAACAGTTTTTTCCTGAATGCCATCACTCTGCTAAACAAATAATTCCCTCAACACTATCAAACTATTTACTAAATCTGCACTACTATTAATCTTCTCATCATTCCCACCACCCATCTCCTTCTACTTATGACTGTATGACTGTAACTTTGTTGCTTGTATCCTTACGATTTATGTTGATATTGTTTCTTGATTGCTTATTTGTACCCTATGACTATCATTAAGTTGTATCTTATGATTCTTGATGAATGTATCTTTTCTTTTATGTACACTGAGAGCATATGCACCAAGACAAATTCCTTATGTGTCCAATCACACTTGTCCAATAAAAAATTCTATTCTATTCTATTCTATTCTATTCTATTCTATTCTATTCTATTCTATTCTATTCTATTCTATTCTAATGAAGTACCCACAAATTCTAAAGGCAAGCTGTTCTGTTGGTTGATTGTTCTCACCATCAGAAAATGTCTTATGTCTAGGTTGAATCTCTCCTTGTTCAGTCTTCATCCATTATTCCTTGTCTGGCCTTCAGGTGCTTTGGAAAATAGCTTGAACCCCTCTTCTCTGTGGCAGTGTCTCAAATATTGGAACACTGCTATCATCTCTCCTCTGGCCCTTCACTAGACTAGCCATGCCCAGTTTCTGTAACTGTTCATCGTACGTTTTATCCTCCAGTCCCCTAATCACCCTGGTTGCTCTCCTTTGTACTTTTTCTAAAATATCAACATCTTTTTTATAGTGTGGTGACCAAAACTGGATGCAGTATTCTAGGTGTGGTCTTACTAAGGCTTTATAGAGCGATACTAGTACCTCACGTGATCTTGATGTTAATGCAATTTAGGGTTGCATTGGCATTTTGGACTGCTGTTGTACATTGCTGGCTCATATTTAATGGATTGTCCACTAGGACTCCAAGATCCTTTTCAGAGTTATTGCTATTAAGCCAGGTTTCACCTACAGTATCTGTATGTGTACTTTGGTTTTTCTTGTCTAAGTGTAAGACTATTTTTGTCTTCATTGAATTTCATTTTTTTAGATAGGGCCCAATGTTCAAGTCTGTCAGATCCATCTGGATTTTCAGCTTATCATCTAGAGTGTTGATTATTCCTGCCAGCTTAGTATCATCTGCAAATTTGATAAGTTCCCCTTCTATTTGTCATTGGGAATTGATTTTTTAAAATTATTATTATGAGCATATTATTATTTTTCCATATTATTATGTAAAAATCATGCCTGTATAAGACATGGGAAGATAATAAAGAAAACATTTCTCTGGAATAGACTGACAGTAATTATCCAAAATCTCCATTTTAAAAAATTGAGCCAAGAATTGGCCATTCCTGCTGAAAGGCAAAAAGATTATTACTCTGTTTAAAAGTAATAACAGCCACAGTGGGGGAACATTCATCCTTTTTTTTTTCTTACATTGCATACATTGATATTATTAAGATGCAAATTAAAACAGAAAGAAATATGTTCTCTTTACAATGTTAGAACAAAAACATCCCCTGCATGCAACCATGCTCACAGACAAGCTAGTAACTTATAATTATAGTTACTAGTTAAGCTATAATGGCTTAGACTATAAGCCAAAATATTTGCCAAACATTTAGCCTTTTGTCAAGAACATTTTGTCAGTAGCATTGCTACCCATTGGTAATAAAGCCTGTGCAATCACAGAGAATAGCTGCTTTGGCTGAGTTGTTCTTCAGGTATGTGTCAAAAAGCTAGACGTGAAAGAAGCATGTCCCAGAAGTCTCCATCCTAGGCAGCATCTGTGATAGTCAGTCTGAAATAGACACCCAGTTTCTGTATTCCACCTACGGTATGCAGTTGTTCCCACAGCTGCAGAAAGGATCAGAACCAAAAGCAGAATTCCAGTTACACAAAGGGTAATGGGGAGAAACCAGGCTGCACCTGGAAATGGAGGAAAGATCAGATACAGTTACAGAAAATAATAAAACGGGAGTGCATCCTTATCCTTCCTTTTCTTTAAGTAATAGAGAAAGCAGAAGGTTACTCTTTCTCTTCCCAATCACTGTCTGTATTTCCAACCCCAGTTCTGCACCAGATACAGTATTTATTTATTTATTTATTTATTTATTTATTTATTTATTTATTTATTTATTTATTTATTTATTTATTTATTTATTTATTTATTTAGTGTATAGCATATCATACATGGACTAGCAATATATATTAACATTTCATTTAGATTAGTACAACACAATAAAATATAATGCAGTAAGATGCAGTAACTTCCTCCTATAACAAGTTTCCATCTTTCTCATGGCAGTCCTGCTTGTGGGACTTCTATTGGAAGCTGGAGTTTCCTGGTCAGAAACATTGGCTATATCAATAACCAACAACTGCTTACCTCTAGAAGTGGGAAAAAAGGGTGGATATCCTTTAAATCACAAGAAAGCTGGAAGAAAATGTCCAATATCCAGATAGCTTCTGCCAAGCTAGAGCCAGGCAGCCCAACATGGCATGTCCTCAGATCTGTTTCTCCAACACTTGTTGGTCACTTTTCAGAGAGGATACTTTTGCCAAGCTGGGCAACCCTTTTGTTGCTGCTACAAAAGATTGAAGGGAGCTGAGGAAAGTCCAACATGCCTGGAAGCCCCAAAGTGTGGAAAACTACTGTTGGCAAGGAAAGCCTTGGCTGTAGCACTTACCTTTGGAGGATCAGATGAGGAAGGAAGGAAGGAAGGAAGGAAGGAAGGAAGGAAGGAAGGAAGGAAGGAAGGAAGGAAGGAAGGACTGAAACACAAGGTGAGAGGACTAGGTACTACCCCCGATCCAGGGGTGGGAGTCAGCCAGTTCAGACCAGTTTGGGCGAACCAGTTGTTATGATTTTGGGCAGTTTGGAGAACCAGTAAATCAACCAACAGCTAGCCCTGCCCTTCCCTGGCTTATATGTTGTCTTCCCTTTGCCACACGGTCCAGCTAATCTCCATGCCTCACCACCGCACCTCGCCCGCTCTGCTCACTAAAGGTAAGCATGCCACCCACTCGCCCTTCACCTCAGGTCAGGGTCCAGGGACATGGCATTCCCCATCTCTGGCCTTGCCTCGGAGCTGCTGCCCACGCTCCGCCGCCCCCCTCTGGCCTCAAACTACATCTGGGTTCTTCTTACGTAAAGCACTGCAGCGGAGATCTTGCACCGTCCCTCCGTGAGCGAGCCGTCCTGCTCGCTCACGGAGATGCTCCATATGGTCTCCAAGTCAGCAGCTGCCTCTCTCCGCTGCTGCTTGTTCTGTTTCCCTCCCCCCAATACTCCCAGCAAAGAGTCAGTCAGAGGCCTTCTTTTCTCCTTTTATTTACATAAATAGATGTCCTGGCCACGTCTACCCACGGGCCTGCCAAGTTTCTGGAGATAACGAGGAAATTATAGATAAGGCCAGAATTACTCACGAATATATTCTTCCCTCCATTGATACAGTTTGCCCGCGCAAATTCATTGCTTTATCCAAGGCAAAAAACCAGGAAGTCCCGCCTCCTATTTATAGTCTCTGCAGATGTCACTGCATGACAATTATGACTTGGCTTTATCCCAACGCTGCTTCTGCTGCGCGCGCCGGTCACGCCTGCGCAGTCTTGCATCACTCCAAAACTGTTCTTGGGGCGTTGCCAAATCAGAAGAAGGCTCCAGAGAATCAGGTCTTGCCGGCCCCTCCTCCTCCCTTTGAGTGGGTGCCAGGGAGGGAAAGGGCTCAAGAGAAGCAGGGCTTGCCAGGTCTTCTCCCTCACTTTCTGAATCATCCGAGTCCAGGAGTCCGGGTCCAGGAACCTGGGTCACAACACTGCTCTTGTTGGGAGAGAGAGTGTCTCTTGTGCAATTTAGCAGTTTTGAGCTGCCACTTTCCTCTAAGTCTCATCCAGAAAACATGCAGTACAGAGAAGCAGCATTCAACATGGCTGCAGCCAGCAAGAGCAGCAGCAGAGAGAAGCAGCCGCTGTCCTGGAGAGCAGAAATGGAGTGGAGCAGGTCCCAAAAGGCTGTTCAGTCGACCCTCGTCGCATGGCGGAAGCTGTGCATGCGCAGAAGCCATGCATGCATGCACAGAAGCCATGCGCATGCACATATATGTGCCACTCACATTTTTTGCGAACTGGTTGTTATGTGGGTTGAATCCTACCACTGCCCCGATCCCACAGAAAAATATGCTCACATTAAGGTTCCAAGCTGGAAACTGTGAGACTATGAGTTCTAGCCCTGCCTTAGGCATGAAACCAGCCATCTGGGTAACTTTGGAAGGCAGTGGCAAACCATTTCTGAAATCTTGCCAAGAAAACTGCAGAACTTGTCCAGACAGTCACTAGGAGCAAAGACTGACTTGAAGGCACAGAAAGGGGCCAGCCTTGCAAAACTATACTACTTTTTCATTTAAATTTTGTATACAGATAGACCCTGACTTACAACCACAGTTGAGCCCAAAATCTATGTTGCTAAGCAAGACATTTGTTAAATGAGTTTTGCCTCATTTTATGATTTTTATGGTCATTAAATGAACTTTTGTAAGTCAAGGATTACCTATACTAGGGAAAAAAAGTGTTTTGACCCAGGGCTGTACCCAATTTTCTATCTTACTTGGGTGCTGCAGGGGTACAGTTCATACTGATAGAGTGCATAGAATCAAGAATTTGGACCATGTTTTTGTGTTTTTGAAAAGTTCAAGGGGAGAAATTGGGGCTTTTAGCTTTATAGATCAACCAGGCTAGGAAATATTAGCTTATTCCTGCCATGAATAATTTACCATAAAACTAAGCTGCTCAAAAAAATAAAGGGAACACAAAAATAAGACATCCTAGATCTGAATGAATGAAATATTCTTATTAAATACTTTATTCGTTACATAGTTGAATGTGCTAACAACACAATCACACAAAAATTATCAATGGAAATCAGATTGAGCAACCCATGGAGGTCTGGATTTGGAGTTACACTCTAAATTAAAGTGGAAAACAACACTACAGGCTGATCCAACTTTGATGTAATGTCCTTAAAACAAGTCAAAATGTGGCTCAGTAGTGTGTGTGGCCTCCACATGCCTGTATGACCTCCCTACAAGGCCTGGGCATGCTCCTGATGAGGTGGCGGATGGTCTCCTGAGGAATCTCCTCCCACACCTGGACTAAAGCATCCCCCAACTCCTGGACAGTCTGTGGTGCAACGTGGCGTTGGTGGATGGAGCGAGACATGATGTTCCCAGATGTGCTCAATTGGATTCAGGTCTGGGGAACGGGTGGGCCAGTCCATAACATCAATGCCTTCGTCTTGCAGGAACTGCTGACAGACTCCAGCCACATGAGGTCTAGCATTGTCTTGCATTAGGAGGAACCCAGCATATGGTCTCACAAGGGGTCTGAGGATCTCATCCCGGTACCTAATGGCAGTCAGGCTACCTCTGTGCAGCCCCCTAAAGAAATGCCAACCCACACCATTACTGACCCACTGCCAAACCAGTCATGCTGGAGGATGTTGCAGGCAGCAGAACATTCTGCACGGCATCTCCAGACCCTGTCACGTCTGTCACATGTGTTCAGTGTGAACCTGCTTTCATCTGTGAAGAGCACAGGGCACCAGTGGCGAAGTTGTCAGTCTTGGTGTTCTCTGGCAAATGCCAAACGTCCTGCATGGTGTTGGGCTGTAAGCACAACCCCCTCCTGTAGACATCGGGCCCTCATACCACCCTAATGGAATCTGTTGCTGACCGTTTGAGCAGCCACATGCACATTTGTGGCCCGCTGGAGGTTATTTTGCAGGGCTCTGGCAGTGCTCTTCCTGTCCCTCCTTGCACAAAGGCGGAGGTAGCGGTCCTGCTGCTGTTGTTGCCCTCCTAAGGCTTCCTCCACATCTCCTGATGTACTGGCCTGTCTCCTGGTAGCGCCTCCATGCTCTGGACAGTACGCTGACAGACAGAGCAAGCCTTCTTGCCACAGCTCGCATTGATGTGCTATCCTGGATGAGCTGCACTACCTGAGCCACTTGTGTGGGTTGTAGACTCCGACTCATGCTACCACTAGAGTGACAGCACCGCCAGCATTCAAAAGTGACCAAACCATCAGCCAGAAAGCATAGGAACTGAGAAGTGGTCTGTGGTCACCACCTGCAGAACCACTCCTTTATTGGGGATTGTCTTGCTAACTGCCTATGCTTTCCACCTGTTGTCTATTCCATGTGCACAACAGCATGTGGAATTGATTGTCGATCAGTGTTGCTACCTAAGTGGACAGTTTGATTTCACAGAAGTGTGACTGACTTGGAGTTACATTGTGTTATTTAAGTGTTCCCTTTATTTTTTTGAGCAGTGTATAGATAATTTACAGAATTAGAGTTACAGAATACCAGAGTTGGGAGGGATTTTGGAGGTCTTCTAGTCCAAACCCCTGCTCAAGCAGGAGACCCTATACAATTTCAGACAAGTGGCTGTCCAGTCTCTTCTTAAAAGCCTCCAATGGCGCAGCACCCACAACATCTCTTGGCAAGCTGTTCTCTAGTGAGTAATTGTTCTCATTGTTAGGAAGTTTCTCCTTAGTTCTAGGTTGCTTCTCTCCTTAATTAGTTTCCATCTGTTGCTTCTTGTCCTACCTTCAGGTGCTTTGGAGAATAAATTTACTCTCTCTTCTTTGGGGCAGCTATTGGAAGGCTGCTATCATGTCGCAGTTTTTCTTTTCTTCTTTTGCTAGTTCTTTTTTTCACTAGGCTAAACATACCCAATTCCTGCAAAGATTCTTTGTATGTTTTAGCCTCCTAATCATCTTTGTTGCTCTTCTCTGCACTCTTTCCAGCGTCTCAACATCTTTTTTATATCATGGTGACCAACACTGACAAACAAAGCAAAGAAAGAGCCAAGGAAGAAGCAAAAGGAAAAAGAGCTACCATGGGCTTCCCTTGACTTCAAAAGGCTGGCATTGGTGCCTGTAAGGACAATGCCCACCATGGCCCACAAAACCCCTCCCTCAGCAGCTAAGAAAGCGGGGCAGCCACAACATTTGCCTTCCTCAGCCCACAAGATTTTGGCCCTCCAGTGTCAGCAGGTTCAGGGCCCCAGATCCTCCCGAGGGCCCAGACTATCCAAAGTTGCTCACTCAATTTAACAGATTATTTCGGGTGAAAGAGGGTCCATTAAATACAAATGTTTATTAAATCTAAACTGATGTAGTTAATGTAATTTACATAGAGTAATTATATAATTGATGTTTTTATGCAAATGACATATTGACCTAAATGACATAGAGTAACAATTGAATAATTATGTACAAAACACATAAATAATGAAAAAAGACTCTCTATTGTCTGGACAAATGTCAGAAAAAAAGACTTGTCAGGTGTTTTTCAGGTGTTAAGTCTGAATGCAAATTTGTGATATTCCATCCAACACTTGTTAATTGAAGGCTCATTATATTAATTTCACTTTACATTAAAAATGGGAATAATGATTTCCAAACAGAGTAAGTACAACTCTTGCCCATCCTACCTCCTAAACATTTTTTCACATTGTTTGAGAAATACTTACCCTTCACTGTAATCTCCAGGACTTGGCTAAATTCAGACTCCTGCAACTGACTCCCATTATAGAGCCCATACTGGCATCTATACCTGCCTCCATCTCTAGTCTTGATATTTTCCAGAAGGAAGGTAACATTATGCTGAGCCTCTGCAGCAGGCAAAGTCTTCAGTGCCTTGGATTCATTATTCTTGAATAAAAAAAACCAACCATCTATGTATTCACTGGGTGCAAAACATGCTATCTTGAGAGAATCTCCTTCAGTCACTTCATCAGAAAGAGCATTCAGGAAAATATGTGGAGAGGGAAACTGGCAGAAAGCTGCCACGCAACCTAAAACAGCATAAAATAGAATGAGAAGGACTGAAGTTTATAGACATTGTATTAAAATATTAGAAAACAACTATTATGGATACAAATTCATGCCATTTTGGCAAGATTTCAATTTATGAAATGATATTAATCAGTCTTATAAATATTTCCAGCAAGTGATAAAATAAATCAGAATAGTTTTTTAAAAGAATGAAGTGTAGTTCACAAGCTGTTTGTTTTGGGCAAAGTACAGCCCACAAAATCTTACAGACAGTTCTGGAAACCTCCAAAATTCAGAATAACAGAGTTAGAAGGGACCTTGGAAGTTCTAGTCCAATCCTCTGCTCATTCATTATCAAACTGTATTTTTAATATGTTAGAAGAGGACATCAGCATCTTTTTTGTATCATGATGATCAGAAACGGACCCAGTACTCCAAGAGTGGCCTCACTAGTGTGGTATAAAGCAGAACTAATACTATTATGTACCATATAAGGAGTGAGCTATAGGTTTCACTCAAATTCTCCAAAAGGGTGGGAAAATACTTAAAGCTCATTGGTTAAGCTATCTGGCAGCCCTCTATAAAAGAGGACACTGCCAGACAGGCTCTCCATTGGATTGTACTGGTCTACTAATAAAGAGCTTTGTTACTGAAAGAGCTGTGTCCGTCTCTTCCATCATTGAAACTAACACTGCCAACAAGGATGGGATCGGAAGAATAAGGACAAGTAGACCAGAGTCCCAACAGAGTAGGAAACAAACCAGCATTGCTTGCTGTTCTGCAGAAACACCTTCTGCCAGCATGATGACAACTTATGCTCCGCCGGCTCTGTTCAACCCTGCCGTCGACAATTGGGACTCCTATATGAATCATTTTGAATGCTTCAGGGAGGTGAACAACCTCCTGGGACTGTTCAACAACCACAAGCTAGCACTGTTCCTCAGTTATTGTGGTATGGACATATTTGACACGGCCAAGGCACTCATCGAACTGTCACAGTTCAAGTGGTACTGTGGGTCATGCTACAGAACACACTTCAGGCACATTATGCCCTGGTGCAGTCAAAATTCATATGGTGGTGTGAGTTCCACTGGAGAGTGGAGGAAGAAGGTGAATCTATGAACCACTATGTAGCGGCACTCAGAAAAGCTGCCGCATATTGCAAGTCAGAGAGCTGAAGGTTGTGCTGTTGGAACAGCTCATAAGCAGAGTGAGGGATGTTAGCCTACAACAGTGATTGTTAGCAAAGCCAGCCCTCACTCTACAAACGGCCTTAGATGAGGCCAGAGCAGCAGAGAACTCACAGAAATCAGTCACGGCCCTGCAAAGAGTGGGAAACATGCTGACTTCACGCCAAACCGTCGCAGTGCATCAGGACAGCACAGAGCTGATCGAGTCATCAGAAGACGAAAATGCCATCTACTGGCTCCAAGAGGAAAAGAAAAGAGCCTATCCTGATGCAGAATGGAGACAACCTCTGTGTGCAGGGTGCGGAGGGCCACATTCCAGAGCAACATGCAGATACAAGGACACTTGTGTGCCAGAGGTGAGACCAAAAAGGGTACCTGGCTCGAGTCTGCCATGCCAGCATGCCGTCCGCATTTAGAGCTAAACAGCAACTGGTTGTCACTGCCATGCCAGAGAAGAAAAAAACCAGGCCATGGAAACCCAAGCACAGGGAGAAATCTCCCACTGCTGACAGAGAGATGTACCAGACAAATATTAGACAGACCAGCTCGTCAGCCAAGAAGATCCACGTAACAGTGCTGATGGAAATCGACATGGGATCGTCCCTGACTATTGTTGCCTGGAACACCATGAAGAACACTGTTCTGGGCATCAGGAAAAGAGACTTGAGGCCGCAGCGGTTACAACTCAAAGACTACCAAGGAAACCACATTCCCGTTGTGGGCAGCAGAACATTCAAAGTGCAATTTAGGGGATTTTCTGCCCCCTTAAAAATAACCATGGTCAAAGGGGCATTGCCAGGCCTGCTCGGCTTGGACTGGTTCGGGACCCTATTTATTTATTTTGTCACAACATCATACAAAAAGATTATATAGCATATAAACATATATATGAGTAAATATTAGGAGGTATGAGCATATATATATATAGGAAGAAGAAAAGAAAAACAATAGGACAGGAACGGTAGGCACGTTTGTGCGCTTATGCACGCCCCTTATGGTCCTCTTAGGAATGGGGTGAGGTCAATAGTAGAAAGTTTTTGGTTAAAGCTTTTAGGATTATGGGAAGAGACCACAGAGTCAGGTAAAGTATTCCAAGCACTGATGATTCTGTTACAGAAGTCATATTTTCTGCAATCTAGATTAAAGCGGTTGACATTAAGTTTAAATCTATTGGTTGCCCTTGTATTATTGCAATTAAAGCTGAAGTAGTCTTTGACAGGAAGGACATTACAATAGATGATTCTGTGAGTTAAACTTAGGTCTTGTCGAAGGCGATGGAGTTCCAAGTTTTCTAAGCCTAGGATTTCAAGTCTGGTGGGATAAGGTATTTTGTTGTTTTCAGAGGAATGGAGAACTCCTCTTGTAACATATTTCTGGACTCGCTCAATTGTATTGGTGTCAGAGATGTGGTGAGGGTTCCAAACAGGTGAGCTGTATTCTAGAATTGGTCTAGCAAATGTTTTATATGCTCTGGTTAGTAGTGTGGTGTTTTTGGAAAAGAAGGTACGCAAAATTAGGTTTACAACTCTTAGAGCTTTTTTTGCTATGTAGTTGCAGTGGGCTTTGGCACTTAGATCATTTGACATGAAAACTCCAAGGTCTTTAACGGGATGGGGGTTGTCGGCAGGTAATGTCCATCTAGTATGTACTTAGTTTTTGGGTTCTTTTTTCCTATATGTAAGACTGAGCATTTGCTGGTTGAAATTTGGAGCTGCCAATTTTTAGACCAAGCGGATAGATGACCAAGGTCGTTTTGAATGATAGAAGTATTGTCTGTGGTGTTAAATAGTTTGACATCATCAGCAAAGAGAACACAATTACTTGAGATGTGGTCACAAAGATCATTAATGTATAGTATGAAGTGTGTTGGTCCAAGGACGCTGCCTTGAGGAACGCCACTCTTGACAGGAACAGGATTTGATAACAGGAACAGGATTTGATATAAACCCTGGGCATGGGTGTGACCGGCATCAACAGCATTGCAGATGATGGCACTGAGGACCTTGTGTGGGAGTTTGAGAATATATTCTGCAGCGGCCTAGGCAAGTACAAAGGAACACCTATTTCCTTCAGCCTAGATCCCAAGGTAGAACCAATTAGAATTAAGCCCCGTAGGGTTCCCCTTGCAATTAGACCTAAGATCTATAAGGAATTAGATAAATAAAGGCCTGTAAACCATGCCTGTTGGGAGACCCCTATAGTCATGCCAGTCAAAACTGACGGCTCAGTCCGCATCTGCACGGACTATAAGTGTACAATCAACAAGGCCTTACAGCAGAATGCCTATCCTGTTCCCATTGTTCAGCACTTACTGCATTCATTGGGAACTGGAACAACATTTGCCAAATTAGATCTTGCGCAAGCATACCAACAGCTGCCGGTTGATGACAGCACAGCTGAGGCGCAGACAATTGTCACCCACAGGGGTGCATTTAAATACTGTCGCTTGCAATTCAATGTCAGCATGACACCAGGACTATTCCAAAGCTTAATGGAATGCTTGTTACAGGGCATCCCTGGGGTGGTGCCCTAATTTGATGACATCCTGGTGTCCACTACCAATAAGCCTGCCCTATTTGCCCGTCTCAGAACTGTCCTAACCAGATTCAGGGAGGCGGGCCTTAAAGTTAAGCAGGAAAAATGCCATATTGCAGTGCCCCGGGTAGAGTTCCTAGGGTATATGATCGACGGCTCAGGGATTCACCCCACCAAGTCCAAAATCGCCGCCATTCAGAATGCCCCGACCTCTCAAAATAAAAGGGAGCTGCAAGCCTTTCTAGGTTGCTCAATTTCTACAGCATATTTTTAAAACATAAGGCTGAACCTTTCATAGGCTGCTTGGAAAGAAGGCTTCCTGGTTCTGGGGCCCAGCTGAGGCATCTGCTTTCACTGCCGTAAAGAACTTGCTGATATCTGACACCGTGTTGGTCCATTACAGTGACTCTCTGCCCCTGATTCTGACTTGTGATGCTTCATCTTTCGGGGTGGGGGCTGACCTCAGCCATCAGCTTCCTGATGACTGGGAGGCTCCTGTCACTTTCTATTCCTGCAGTTTGTCTACCGCCAAGCAAAACTACAGCCAGCTGGACAGAGAAGCGCTGGCTGTAGTTGCTGAGGTATGGCGGTTCAATGACTATTTGTACAGCAGCCACTTTACCCTAATGACTGACCACAAAACCTTGCTGGGTTTATTGGCGGGTGGGCATTTGACTCCGACCGTCATGCCACCTTGAATGGTGTGATGGTCACTATTCTTGGCATCCTACAGCTACCGGCTTATTCACCAGCCCAGAAAGTCCCTTGGCCATGCCAACGCGCTGAACCGCTGCCCCCTGCCTACTTTGGTGGAAGACCCTGCGCTGGTCTGCCAAGTCCTCCTGCTAGAGGACATTGCTTCGGGGGTCATCACTGCTGCTGAGATTGCTCGGCATACTGCTAAGGACTTTGAACTATTGCAAATTTTGAACTATGTGTGGCGAGGTTGGCCAAAAAAGCCTGAATCTGCTCGCCCTTACTTCTCACACTGGAATGAACTGTCTGTTTTAAAAAGTTGTTATGGGGGGAAAGGGTGGTCATTCCCTCCAAATTACGGAGGGAAATACTGGAAGTTTTTCATGCTGGGCATCCTTGTATAGTCAGGATGAAAGGGCTGGCCAGGAGCTACATCTGGTGGCCCAAAATGGACCAAGACGTTGCGAAATGGGTCACCACCTGCTCCCTGTGCCAGGAATCCCGACCGGTTCCCCCCACTGCCCCGGCTAAAACATGAGAAACACCCCAGGCACCTTGGGCCAGGGTGCATATTGACTTCTCAGGGCCAGTAAAAGGGCAAACATTTCTTATTGTTGTTGACACTTACTCTAAGTGGTTAGAGATAATCCTAACGACTTCAACCACTGCCAAAACTGTCATTAAGGCACTTAGAAAACTGTTCACTACGCACAGCCTCCCTGACGTGCTAGTTTCAGACAATGGCCCACAATTAACGGCCATCCCTTTCAAGGCCTTTTTGGCCGACTTGGGCATCAGACATGCGCTGGTGGCACCATTTCATCCAGCCAGTAATGGGCAGGCTGAAAGATTAGTGAGATTTACTAAAGAGGCATTAGCCAGAATGGGCCCGGGGGATTGGCAGGCCCAAATTGATAAATTTTTACTGATTCAACATATCACCCTTTGTGCAGCTACCAATAGAAGCCCCTTGGAGCTCCTCATGAGATGGAGAATCCGATCACAATTGGACCGATTGCATCCAAATTATATTGCTGACACACTCACACTCTGATTCCACGGGAAAATTAGGAAATTTGAAATTGGGAACAGGGTCTATGCCCACAATTATGCCAGGGGCACTCTCTGGATTCCTGGCACGGTCATAGAAATATCTGGTCCTCGTTCTTACAAAGTTGAGCTAGAGGATGGGAGACTGTGGGGTCTGCATTTGGACCAACTCCGAGGCCGACTTTCAAACTCTCCGCTTCGCACATCAGACCAAACTCAATCTGACAAGCGGACAGATCATGACTATCCTAAACTGTTAAATCCAATGTCTAACACTAATTCAAACCCGATTGTGCAGCTTGATTGCCCACCTGTGGAACCAAGACTCCAGTGCAGACTTCCAGAGGCATTGGACCTTCCATCTCCTACCACACCCAGCGACATGTTCCAGGAGGTTCTATTGACGGGTTCAGAGACTGCAACTAATCCACCCACTCAAGTCGACACCCAGGACCAAACTGAACTGCACAGGTCAGCTAGGGCTTGCACCAGCCCCGCTTATCTGCGTGATTACATCTGTAAATATGTACATATATTAAACTAAGTAAATATATTCTAGGAGGGGAGAGCTGTTATGTACCATATAAGGAGTGAGCTATAAGTTTCACTCAGGTCCTCCAAAAGGGCGGGAAAATAGTTAAAGTTCATTGGTTAAGCTGTCCGGCAGCCCTCTATAAAGGAGGACACATCCAGACAAGCACTCTGTTGGTATTGTGACCCGGGCCAAGTAGGTAGTAAGAAACTCAGTTCGTGAAAAAACAAACAAGCTTTATTCAACAGCTGAGAATTATTTCATTCCCAGCGTTGTTCAATTCAAATTAAAACAAATGCCTCACAACACAAATTCCTCAGTTCTCTTGCAAACCTTGGTCCAATTAGGCAAATTGCCAAAGGCCTTTCTTGGCAAACGTTCACAAGTCACAAAAATAAAGGCAAGACGTAGACGAAGCAGAAGACGAAGCTACCAATGTTGTTTTCTGGCAAAGCTCAAACGCCGGTGCTGGTCGGTTTTAAGCCTTATGGGAGGGGCCAATAATCTCTTGGCCCTACTCCTGAGTTGTCCTTTTTGCTTGAGCTGCTCTTGCCTTCTGGCAGCTCTTCTCATGCATGCATTAGGAACAGGCTCCTCCTGTTCCTCTGCCTCACTACTATCAGTCTCTGGAGGCTCTGGAGTCCGCAACTCACTTCCTGATGGCCCTGGCCTCACCTCAGCCTCATCGCTGTCTGACTCCCTTGCCAGCTCCATAGGCTGCTGATGGACCACAACAGTTGGGTTGTACTGGTCTACTAATAAAGAGCTGTTGTTACTGAAAGAGCTGTGTCTGTCTCTTACATCATCAAATCTAACAATTACTTCTTGTGATCTTGATGCTATCCCTGTGTTGATTAAGCCTAGAATGGCATTGGCTATTTTGGCAGCTGCAACATATTGGTGGCTTATACTTCAGTGGTGGTCCAGAAGGACTCCTAAATCTCTCACAGGTATTTCTGTTGAGCCTGCTTATGCTGTATCTATGCATTTGGTTTTTCCTGCTAAAGTGCAAGACCTTATTTTTTTCACCACTGGATAGGACCCAATGCTGAAGTCTGTCAAGATCCTTCTGACTCTTGAGTCTATCTTCCAAAGTGTTAGCAGTTACTCCCAGGTTAGTGTCATTTGCAAAATTGTTAAGTTCCCCTTCTATCCCCTCATCTAAATCATTTATGAAGATGTTGAAGAGTACTGGGCCCAAGACAGAACCTTGAGGTATCTTACCCCATGCTTTCCTCCATGCAGACATAGTTCCATTGAGGACTACACACAGGGTGCAGTTGCATTCATATTGTCTCCCCTAGGAGTTCAAATCTTGGTAAAATAGTAAGAGATTTCCTAGGGTAACTATATGCCTTCACTTTCCATCTATTTATGATAGCATTCAGAAATGGATATAAGAGAAAAGAGAAAACATACCAGTTAGAAGAAAAATAATTTTCAACTCCACGTCACTATGGAACATCTCGTATCTTTTGCAGACAGATATGGGAAATACCATTAACTTACAACTAAGTTTTGTAAGATTGAAATAACAAAAAGGAGAACATGCTTGCTTAATGAGGAGTTTTGCCTTTTGAGGAAATTGCACTTTGTCTTTTTGCAAGGCCTTTCTACTTCCTGCTACAGATTGATTTTATAGATTCCTTCTCAAATTGTGGTCTTATGGAGGACAAAATCTAAATGGATTACTTGGTTTAAAGTCCATAAGCCATCAGTTTGGGCAATCTGAACAAATTTCAAAATATGACATTAAAAAAAATAATACTCCATATATTTTTCAAAATAAAGTTCTAAAATGTTAAAATCTGACTGTTTATACTGTTTATAAGAGTCTAATCTTAGGATACATTTCATTTCAACATTCTTCAATTTTTATACCTATTACATCAACCAGCAAAAAATTGGGCATGCTGTCAGGTATAGTTTCAGATTCTCCTTCAAAGGTAGGCTGGTTTTCCTTTATAGCAAAAGCAGCATAAAGAGTTAGAGGGCAATATTTTTATCATATGTGGTGGTCTTACAAATATGTGAAAATATACTGGCTAAACATAACAGTGACAATGCAAAATTATTTAAGAAACAAATAATAATGAAACCTAAAGGTTTTCTTTTAGGTATGATGGGCAAGTCAATTGAAAAACAATTTGGAGTGCTATTCCTTCACATGCAAGGATTGTACTTGCCAAACACTGGAAAGAAAAAGAGATGTCGACTGTTGAAGAATGGATTTTGAAAACGACTGAATTAGCAAAGATGGCAAAATTAACTGTCTTAATTAGAAATAATGGACTAGATACCTTTATAAGAGACTGGAAACCATTTGTGGACTTTCTACGTGCTAAATATCATAGCAGATGGTTAACAGAGGGATTTGAAGATTAGTGTAATGTTTACCTCATCCTGTTAACTGCTTTTTCATTATGTGTGTGTGTGGGGGGGTGATTGCGCATGTGCACACACACACATGTATATGTATATGTATTTGCTTATTAAAGAGAGATCCAATCTGGAACTAAAGATATATATTCCAATTCATATGAAGCCAGTTAAATGAATGCAGAATTCCCCTTTCAGAACAAAAGTTTCCAGTGGCAGAAATGTCCTCCTTATTCTTCCTCTTCCTTAGACTTGAGGATGGGATCACTAAAAATATTATTTTACCATATGTCCACCAGTCTGCCTTTGCTCCCATTTCTTTTTTAAAAAAAGCTTCATGGGGAGACACCCAAAGGGGCATCCTCATAGAAAACCTTATTTTATATTTATTCCAAACTTTTAGAATGGCATAACAAAGTGACTGTCAAAAATTGATATTAAATAAACTCGTCATACCATAAATAACTGTACCATTCAAATTTTAATTCGTGACCTTCTAAATCAAGTAGCCTCTCATACTGGAGTTCACCCACTGTTTTACATATTTACAACTGAAAGAAAGATTTAAATTAGACAAAAAGAGCTATGGGTTTGACTGTTAAAAATGAATTGGAAATCCTACTATGTAGTAGTGATGAACATATCATTGCTAAGGTCTATAAAATGTTATTGAATTTGGAAAGTGAATATGTAACGGATTGCATGATTCAGTGAGCAAGGAACTTTGGATATAATGTAAAGCTTGAACAATGGGAGAATATGTGGACGAAAGGTTTAAAATTTACATTAAATTACAATTCAAAAGAAGAAAATTATAAGATGATGTATCATTGGTATTTAACACCAGATAAGTTATCAAGAATTTATAAAGGTATTTCAAAGGAATGCTGGAAATGCTAATGTAAAGAAGGGACTTTTTATCATTTATGGTGGATATGTGATAAAGCAAAGAAATATTGGAGTAGGATTCATATTCTAATACAGAAGATTCTTAAAATAAATATAAAGATGAAAGTAGAAACTTTTGGGGGGGGTTAATGGAAAAAGATTTGGGGATATAACTTTGATGTTATATATGTTGATGGCAGTAAGATTACTTTATACATAAAAGTGGAAGGATTCTTCGATCACCACAGTGGACAAATGGTTGCAAAAGCTGATGGAGTTAGCAGAGATGGCTAAATTGACTGCTTTGATAAAAGAAAAAAAACACAAAGTACTTTTGTTTCTACTTGGAAACCGCTTCTGGACTTTGATTTGAAATTTGATTTTGGATTTTACTGATTAGATAGATCTGTTGTTATAGAAATAGCTAGTTTATGTAAGAGTAAAAAGTTGAGGTTCAATGTTACTTCTTACTCTACTTCGCCAAAGGGAGTCAGAAGTCAATGTTTTGTTTTGTTTTTCCATTCTCTTCTTTACACTTTTCTCTTCCCCCCTATTTTTCCTATTATTTGCTTTTGTATTTTATATTATGAACTAATAAAAAAAAGGGGGGGAGGACAAATTTTTCCAGTTCAGTCTTATGAAAGATTTAAAGAACAAACATGTTGCAATCCATACGAAGCCTCTTAGGGAAAGCAGAAGTCCTCTATTAGAACTAAAGTTCCCAGCTCAGTAAAAGGTCCAATTTTAACAAGAGCTGTTGATTTATATTCTCTCTTGCAAGGAGAATGAAGAAAACTATTTGGCTTCATGAATCTCTATTTGGCTTAGGGGAGATTCAAGAAATAAACCTGTTGCAATCCCTATAAAACCCTTACAATCAGAAATGGAAGGATTTATACACCTTGCAGACATTTGCATTCTTTTAGAGAATTGTTGAGGCCTCTTGGAGGTTTTTCTGTCTCATCAGGGTCACCTGAGTAGTGCAAATGGGTGTGGAGCCTTCTTGGAACTGCTGAAAGAATTGTGTTGTAAACTGGAGATAGATGATATTGTATCCTTCCCCCTCTGTTGAGAGAGGGCTATAAGGTCACTTCCAACTCTGTTAATCTAATCTAAAGCATCTGATGGCAAATGTAGAATTCCACCACTAGTATTCTTCAGAATCTACAGGTTAACTCTGTTAATCTGTTAATGCCTTATCTGTTAAATTCTGAGAATCAAACAGAGAATGGTTGCTGTTTACAGCAGTGGTCACCAACCAGTGGTCCGCGGACCACTGGTGGTCCGTGAAAAAATTTTGGTGGTCCGCAGAAAAATCTTTCTATTTCTCTCGAGCCCAGCCAAGGTTTCCTGTGCCGCTGGCGGTTCAGCGCTTTGATTCCCAGAGACAGGATGGGGTCCTTCAGGCAATTAGCTTGGCTGCCTGTTAGCAGAGAGAAGCAGCCAGAGTCATCCCTGGCTTTGCTGTCCATTGCAGGTGCTAGATTGGCTCCCTGCAAACTCTCGTCTCTCAAGGAGCACTCGGGAATCTTCGGCCGGGCTCGTCAAGAGGTGAGAGTTTGCAAGGGGCTGATCCAGCGTCTGCAATGGACAGCAAAGCCAGG
This sequence comes from Ahaetulla prasina, assembly GCF_028640845.1. Lineage (NCBI taxonomy): Eukaryota > Metazoa > Chordata > Lepidosauria > Squamata > Colubridae > Ahaetulla > Ahaetulla prasina. Next base: position 188,208,812 of record NC_080540.1, read on the forward strand.
GTTGACTCCGGCTGCTTCTCTTTGCTTTAGTGCTTCCTGAACGTGTTTTACCGCTCCAAGCCCCAAGCATTCCCAGCCCCAAGCACCTCCTCATCAGTCCCCCACAGCAGCTCCCCGCCAGGTCGAGCCCAGCCCCAGCTCTCATATGCCAAGCCGAGCCCTTTGTCTACTTCAAGCCATCCCCCATCAGGGGGACCCCACAAAGCCCTTGCTGCCCCTTCCTTGCTTCTACCCCCAGTTGCCTAGACGAGGTAAAAAAACCAAACCACTGAGGGAAGGAGCCCCCCTGAAGCTGCCGGCGTTGCAGCCACCCCCTCTCCCCATAGCTTGGAGTTCCAAGCAGAAGAGGTCCTCGACTGTTATGAAGAAGCAGCAGCTCCAGGTGCGCCATGCCTGCTTCGTTCTCTTTGCAAAGCTGCTCTCAAAGAGAATGAAGCAGACATGGTGCACCCGAAGCTGCCGCTTCTTTGCAACAGCCAAGGATGGAAGAGTTCGCTCAGGAGCGATGCCGCGAGTAGCTCGAGCTATCTGGGATGGGTAAACAAGTGTGGGAGGCAAAGGGGAGTGGGCTCAGCCCCCCACATGTTGCAACCCCCTCCCAGCCTTCGCCTGCACTTCCGTGCCACCAGCGTGTCCCAAAGCTGCCACCGTTGGAGCTATGACAGGGACTGGGGCAGCCCGGTAAGCTGGGCACCTGAAAACAGCGCAGAGGCTCCCTCAGTCCCTCAGCTCATCTGGGCTGCCCTGAACCAGCAGACAGAGGCACCCCTCCCCAGCCAGATCTTTCCAGATTTGACTTGGAGGAAAGTGCAGCTCATGATTGCTACATTTCGCTGTGCTGGATGAGTGAAGAGAAAGAAACAGCCAGTGGAGAGCACAGAGCTGCTCCAGTCCACATGTTCTCCAGGTCAGCATCTGTTTCTCTCCTTCGTTGCTCTTTATGGGAAAGCGTTTGGCGCAGCACAGCTGTTGTGGCTCCCACCCCCGATCCTGGCCCCATGCCCAAAAGTGCCTTGGAGCCAGGCCTGCTGCCAGAAAGTGACTCGGAGCTGGGCCTGCTGCCAGAAAGTGATTTGGACAGTGAGGGGGAAGGGCCATCAGAAGCACTGGCCTCCCTGGATCAGCTCCAGGAGCCAGAAGCAGGCCAAGCGAAAGAGATAACGAGGCCTCCTTCTCCTGACTCTTCCCCCCCCCCCGCCCCAGGCCATGCCTGCAGACCCAGCTGACAGCAATCAGGCTTGGCTTAATCCCAGGTTTCGTAGGCAGGAGAGAAGAGAACAACAGAAGCAGGGGAGGGGCAGGCCTAGGAAGTGCTGAGTCATGGAGCCACACCCCACAGGATATAAAAGGCAGTAAGAGCTGGTGTGTCTTTTTGAATCAGGCAAATCCATGGATTGACTAGAGCTGAAGGTTGTGACTCACCAGGTCTTGGCAGCCAACGAGGGCTCTTGGCATACGCTGGCTCTTTTGCTGCCAGAGCTGATAAGAGCTGGCTAATTAAGCCATCGTTCAGACGGAGGCGAGGAGGACATAACAACAGCGAAATTTAACAGCCATGAGCCGTACGTTCCTCTAAGCGCTGTGGGCAGCAGAGGAAAACAGGAGCTTTTCTCTGCAGAGAGCTTTTTGGATGAGACTTGGAGGAAAGCATGCCTCATGGCTGTTAAATTTTGCTGTGCTGCGCCAAACGCTTTCCTGACAGGGACGGGGGCAGCCTAGTAAGCTGGGCGCCTGAAAACAGCGCAGAGGTGCTGGCGAAGGCTGGGGGGGTTCAACATGCAGGAGGCTTCCCGCAGTTCTTTGACTCATCTGGGATGCAGCTGAGATGGCAGAGGCCATGCAGGGCACGGCTGGGAGCGGGCTAACCTTGCCCTCCCAGAGTGCCGGACTCTCCTGTTGCCATCGCCCCTGGCCTGCTCTGGCTGCAACCATGGGGAGGGCCCATCAGAGGTGAGAGGGGGTGCTTTTCGGCCAGGAAGGGCAATGGAGGGAAAGCTGAGACAACCACTGCAACCCCACCACGTCCTGCCCTGGATTTGGGGCCGAAGTGTCAAAAAGAAGTGTCAAAAAGTCCCCAAAATTTTTGCCACCATTTCGGTGGGCGTGGCTTGTTGGGGGGATCATGTGACTGAGTGTGTGAGTGACGTCAAGTTGGCCACACCCACTCAGTCATCTTCCCCCATAGCCATACCCACAGAACCAGTAGTAAAAAAAATTTAGAATCCACCCCTGGTTGGGTGGCCAGGAAGAAAAGGAAGAAGAGCAGCAGCGGTTCCAGAAGGAGGAGGAGGAAACCTGGTAGTAGGGTATGTTTGCCTGATTCTGCACAAAGGCTTGTCTCCCACCTGGCTCTTTCCCCTTCTTTCCCTGTGGCTCTTTCTGTGGGAAAAAAAAGACCCTTCCTCCAAAGTTCACTTTTCCAGTGTTAGCTGCTCAAATCCCCTTTGATTGTGATTTTTAAAAAATATTATTTACATCGGCCATCCCTTTCTGACCTCCCGTTTTCACGTTGATTTTGTTCCCCCAACCATTACTTTCCCAAGTCCTCCATTTGCTTCCAACCTGCTTTTTTTTTTTTTTTTTGCCTGTGTGATTTAAAAACAAAGATTTAGAAACTCCGGGCTTTAAAGACTTCTCTTTGTATTGGACTGGTGGATAAATCCCAGGTACGAATATGCCTATGCATTTAATATGGGAATGAGTATAAATTCTTAAAAGAAACTTAGCATGAAGCGGGAGAACTGAGATGTGTTAGCTTTGCTTTTTTTGCTGCATTGCCTTGGTTATGTTGTGCAAAAAATAATAACGGTGCACCAGTTAAAGGCGGCTGAGCCTCCCCCCCCCAGTGGTCCACAGGATTTTAAAATTATGAACTTGGTGGTCCCTGAGGTCCAAAAGGTTGGGGACCCCTGGTTTAGAGCATGTCACAATACAGACTATAGCAAAAGTGCCAACAAGGGGAGAATTAGAATTAGCGGCAGTTTTACTGCAGGAATCAAAAGCAAATTCAGAATTGTCACCTAAATATAGTCTATTCCACTTTTCTAGTTTGACATAACCTCAATGATTGGTCTTATTTATCATTCTCTGTGAAGTATCTACTAGCACATACAGTATTCTATTATTAATAGTAAAGATTCCTGCTCAGTTAAAGGTTTGATTTAAAAACCAACTGTTGATTCATATTGTCCCTCACAAGGAGAATCCAGAAAATGACTTGGTTTAGGGGAGATTCAAAAAACAAAGATGTTGCAATCCCTACGAGGCCTTTATAATCAATGCAGAAATACTACTTTCAGCTCTAAGATTTCTAGTTCAGTCAAAGAGTAGATTGGGGGGGGAAATGACACTTGGTTCATGTTTTCCTAGCAAGAAGAATCAAGAAAAGTACTAAAATCAGGTTTCATGAATTTCTCTTTGACTTAAAAGAGATTCAAACAATCAAACTGAGAATCTTCATTATTTGCTGCATGTCACCAAATAGAGTCCATAACAGAAGGGCCAACAAGGGAAAAATTAGCTACATTATTACTTTAGGAATCCAATCCAAGTTCAGAATTGTCACCTAGTTATAGTCTGATACTTTTTAAATTAGAGATAAAATCAGAGAGTGGCCTCATGCTAGCAATCCATATGAAAGCTGAACTGGACTTAATTCTTACAAACAGAGAAGAAGTGATAGAGGGAGTTGAAACTGCAGGAACCTTGGGTGTAAGTGATCATGTCATATATACATTCAACATAACACAAACACAAGCAATAGAACATAATGATACCAGAGTCTTAGATTTTAAAAGAGTTGATTTTAATAAATTCAGAAAGAATTTGGGAAAGATTCCTTGGATGAAAATCCTAAAGGGGAGAAACAACTTGGGAAACTGGAAAAGTATGGTCATAAAAGCCCAGACCAGCACAATTCCAACGAGAAAACAAAACAAGAAATCCAAGAAGAAACCAGCATGGCTACAAAAAGATCTCTCTGACAAATTGAAAGGCAAAAAGGACAAGTACAAAAAATGGAAAGAGGGACACACAACTAAGACAGAATATCAGCAGATTTCCAGAATCTGGAATCCAAATACGAAGTCAGGAAAGCAAAGGCTCAGAATGAACAAAGACTTGCAACAAAAGTCAAAGATAATAAAAAAAGTTTCTTCCAACATATAAATAACAAGAAAAAAATCAAGGAAACAGTCAGTCTACTAAAGAGAGAAGACGGCAAGGAAGTAACGGGCAACAGAGAGAAAACAGAGCTGCTTAACTCATTCTTTGCATTGGTATTCATGCAAAAAGAAACTATAGCCCAACCACCAAAAACATAACCTTAAAAGGCAGACTTGAAATAAAAGTTAAAATATAAAAAAAAATAGTAAGAGAACACCTGTCTGATCTTGATGAATACAAAGGGCCGGGATACCTCAGGCTGGTAAAGAAGCCTGTTATTAGAACACAGAGCCTGCAATTACTGCAGGTTCAAGCCCGGCCCAAGGTTGACTCAGCCTCAGCTTTAGGTAAAATGAGGACCCAGATTGTTGGGGGGGCAATAAGTTGACTTTGTAAAAAATATACAAATAGAATGAGACTATTGCCTTATACACTGTAAGCCGCCCTGAGTCTTCGGAGAAGGGCGGGATATAAATGTAAACAACAACAAAAAATCACTGGGACCTGATAGATTATATCCCAGAGTTCTAAAGGAGCTGGCAGATGTCATCTCAGAACCATTGCACCACATCTTTCAAAAATCCTGGAGCACTGGGAACTACCAGAGGACTGGAAAAGAGCTGATGTGGTTCCCATCTTCAAAAAAAGGCGGGGTGGGGGGGGAGACCAGAAAACTACAGATTAATCAGCCTAATTTCAATACCCAGGAAGATACTGGAAAAGATAATAAAAAAACAGATCTGCCAACATCTAGAAACGAGTAAAGTAATAACTAGCAGTCAGCACGGGTTTGTTAAAAACAGATCATGCCAAACCAATCTTATTTCATTCTTCAGCATAGTGACTAAATTAGTAGACCAGCGAAATACTGTGGACATAATATACTTAGACTTCAGCAAGGCATTTGATAAAGTAGACCACAACCTACTTCTTGGTAAGCTAGAAAAAAGCATCATCACCAGATGAATTCGTAACTGGCTGACAATGAGTAGTCCTTAATGGGTCTACGTGTACATGGAGGGAAGCAAGCAGTAGAGTACCACAAGGTTCCATCTTAGGCCCAATGTCATCTTTTTTGTTGGATCTTCAGGACTGCCACACTTCGTGGATGAGCATGCTCTGGGAACTGGGGGGGGGGGTTGGATGGCAACACAGTGAGATATATAGTCATAACAACATTCTTTCACTGGGAGTCAAGAACGTTCAGCCTGCACCTAGAGAAGCATGACTGGGACAGTTAGGATGGTGACCTGATTGGACCATGTGATGGACATATGGGTGCAGGGGAAGGGATTTTGACTTTCCTTTGGGTGGGAAAACCCGGGAGACTTCAGATTCGGATTTTCCCAGATATGCCAATATGACATCTCTAATAAAATGGAACTGAGGAAACGCCTGCCTCTGAGTCTTACTTAATTGGGGGTGTTACTTGGAACCTTGACATTAACCCGAATCTCCTTTAATTACTCAACCCAGCTCCCCACTCTTCAGGGTACTGTATGGGGTCCTGAGCCCCAAGCACTGACCCGATTGCCAGATGGTGCAAAGACTCAGGGAAGATGGAGGAGAAGATGGCAACTACAGAAGGAGCTACAGGGACTAGTTCAGAGGTCATCCTCAAGACCATCTACCCCACTTTGGAGACCATGGTAGCAGCACTGGAGGCTGTGGAGGCTGAGTATTGGCAAGGTGCCCGGCCCAAACAGCCAGCGCCCTGGCAGATTGCTCAGCTGGATCCCTCCCTATGGGGTGAAGCCACACTGCCTCAGGAGTTGGCAGTCAGGGTGACACTTCAGGAACCTCAGATTGCAAAAAGCAGAGTGGAGCATGCCCAGGCCTTTGAATGGAGAGTGACGAGGCCTCTTGAGCCCAGTGACTGGGGTCTCCTGCCACTGTCATGGAGCCAGTCACTAGCAGGTCTTCCGGAGTGGTTTGACCAATTCAGCATGGGAAACATCGCACAGCCTCCAACATCGCCCGGCTGGGTCCTAGCTCAACCCATGTTTACTTTTCTGGGCCTGGGAGCTGTGACCCTCCACAGTGGAGCATCATTTCACTTGGCACAAAGTGGATCATGCCTTAGCCTCCCTTGTCAGGCCTGGTCCACCAGGATGACAGCTCCTGCAGGAGTTGGCGCTGCACAGCAGCAAGGGCCACTAGGCCAATCCAGTCCGGGATTGCAGGGAGAACCATTGAGGCTGCCAATACCCACCTTGCCAACTGGTCATCAGACTGCCTCCTTCCAACCAAATCCCACCTGGCTGGGTCATCTATCCTGGCCAAGGGTTGGTGCAGTACCAGTGGATGCTAGCCCCAGTCCCACAGCCTGTACATTGCCAGCTGCCCCCCCCCCATGGTTCAGAGCAACATTTGATGGAACCCTGAGGAAGCTGGTCTATTTCCTGAACTGGATTTGGTCTTACATTGACCATTATGGGGACCAGTACTAAACTGATCAGATATAGTATTGGTAATTGCTGACAGCATGATGGAGGGAGAAGTAGCAGAGTGGATAGCCTAGTTACACGACGAAGGAGCCCCAGAGCTAGAAAATGCTAATGAATTTGTGCAATTGCTCCTGGCCCAATTTGAGGATAGGGCCCACGGAGCAGAAGTTGAAGCTCAAATCAAAGCCCTAAAGCAAGTTGGCTGACCCCACAAAAGAACTTGTCTGGGAATTCCGAAGGCTGGCCAGGAAATTGAGAGACTGGCCTGAATGCCTCTTCATCTACCACTTCAAAGAGGGACTAGAACAGGACCTCAGGCAAGCATGTGGTTACAAGGGAGTTCCGGACTGCAATATTGTCCTATTAGTAATCTTGCTGCAGTTATTAGATTTAAAATCAATTTAGTCTCAATTACTGTACAATCCGTAATAATTCCCAACAAGAAAAATTGCGGCAGGAACTTTATCTTCTTTTTCAGAACATTTTGTAAAATCCACCAAATTTTTATCCAAAAGGCCTTTATGTCCTTACAAGTCCACCAAATGTGAAAATATGTAGCGTCATCACAATTACATCTCCAACATTTTGCTTGCATTTCTGGATACATACACGATAATTTTTTAGGATCTAGATGCCATCTATAAAACATTTTATAAAAATTTTCCCTCAGATTCTGTGCCTGCGTGAATTTAACATTTCTAACCCAAATTTTTTCCCACGTTTCCAATAATATTGACAAGTGGATTTTTGTGGAATTAATGCGATGTGCATGGAGAACACCTTCCCCTTCCCTTTAATGAAGGACATGCTAAGCCACTTAGCGAAGAGCATGGTGTTCACTAAGCTGGACCTAAGAGAAGCCTACTACCGGATATGGATTAGGGAAGGGGACGAATGGAAGACCGCATTCAACTGCCTGCTGGACAGCTTCCAATTTAAGGTCATGCCATTTGGACTCCAGGGAGCCCCTGCCATATTCCTACAGCTAATCAATGAGGTGCGGCATGAGCATCTCTACAAGGGGGTCCTAGTTTACCTAGTTGACCTTCTTATATTTAGTGAAACACTGGAAGAACATATTAAATTAGTACAGCAAGTACTGAAAAAACTCCCCACAAAGTTCTATGTGAAGCTCTCTAAATGTGAATTCCATAAGATTTCCCTAGACTACCTGGACTACCAAGTGTCAAGTGAGGGGATTGAGATGGATCCAGGGAAAGTGATAGTGGTGCTGGACTGGCAACCCCCATGCAACCTCAAGCAGCTCCAGAGGTTCCTAGGGTTTGCAAACTTCTATAGGCAATTCATTCCAGCATTTGCAGAAATAGCAGAGTAACAGAGCTACTGAAAACAGGCCCACACTGGCCTGGTCACTTAGAGTGCCAAAAAACAATTGAGACATTAAAAAGACTCTTTGCCAAGGAACTGATCCTCCAGCACCCTGACCCTGAGTGACAGTTCAAGCCAATGCCAGTGACATAGCTCTGGCAGCAGTGCTCCTGCAAAAGGACCCCTGGGTCGGCTTTTGCCCTCCGCATATATGTCCCAAAAACTCACTGACACCAAAAGACAGTGGCCAATATGGAAGAAGGAAGCTTATGTAGTCCACTGGACTCTCCTCTCCTGGAGGCATTTCTTAGAAGGGAGCAAAGTGCCATTTGAGGTCTGGACTGATCACAAAAACCTTGAGGCCCTAAAAAGACCATAAAAGCTCACTCCCAAACAAATCCACTGGGCACAGTATTTCAAACGGTTTAACTTTGAGCTAAAATACATCTGGTGGTGGGGAGGGAAATCTGCTAGCAGACACACTATCCAGAAAGCCACAATTCAATAGTAGGAGGGAGAAAGTCATCCATGTGATCATCCCCCATCCTCAACCAGTGGTGCAAGTCACCACCAGGGCCAAACCAAATGCCAAAGTGACCCCAGGGTGGGGCAACTAACAGCTGCACGAAAAGCCACACTCCCAGTTGATCAGTGGTTTAATGAAAACCGGAACATCCTGACCATAAGAGAGGAACTGGCTTGGAAGGGGTCCAAATATATGTCCCCACCAACTTGAGGCTGCAGGTGTTGCAGTGTAATATGATTCCCGACGGGCCAGTTGCTTCAGCTTCCTAAAAACCCTCCACTTAGGCCGGAGGCAGTTCTAGTGGCAGAAAATGAAAGCTGATGTGGAGGACTATGTAAAAAGTTGTGCTACCTGCACCACCATGAAGATGAGGCCAGCAAAGCCTCCCTGGATTCTCCAACAGGTAGCCAACCCCAGTTGGCTGTGGGAGGAGATTGCTATGGACTTTATAGTTGAACTCCCAGAGAATGGGGAAAACACAGTCATCTGGACTGTGATAGGCTTATTCTCTAAATAAGCCCACTTTATTGCCTGCCCCAGATTGCCCTCGGCTAGGAAACTGGCTAAGATATTTATAAAGCAGATCTACTGGCTGCAGAGTGCCCCATCGAGTAATCTCAGACAGAGGCATTCAGTTCATTGCTAAATTCTGGAAATAATTTCTGAAGTCCATTGGGCTGACTCAAGGATTTAGCTCAGCTTTTCATCTGAGCATGAACGGAGCTCCAGAACTTACGAACACCATGGTAGCGCAGTACATAAGATGCTGTGTGGATTACCAACAAGAAAATTGGGCAGATCTGCTGCCTTTTGCAGCACTGGACTAACCCCCTTTCAAGTCACAAGCAGTATGGAATTCATTCCCATACCCGAGCTGCCAAGAGAGCTGTCCTCCTCCATGACTCTAGCTGAATGGGTGGTGTTGGAAAAACACCAAGAAAGTGCTAACAGAGGCAGCAGAAGCATACAAAAAAACAAGCAGATAAAAGCTGATCTCTGCAGCCCCCCTTTCAGGTAGGAGATCGAGTTTACCTGTCCACAAAATACATTAGGTTAAAATTGTCCAGCAAAAAGCTAGGACCTAAGTTCTTAGGGCCGTTTCCAACAGTGAAAGTAATTAACCTAGTAGCAGTTCAACATAGCTTCCCACGTCTGTTAGGGAAAGTGCATCCAGTCTTTCACAGCAGCTTGCTGAAGACCACAAGATCGTCCAGCACCTAAACCGATGGTAGTGCAAGGAGAAACCCATTATGAAGTTAAGAAAATTTTGGATTCTAAATTACATAGAGGTCGGTTGCAGTATTTGGTCCATTGGAAAGGATACCTTTTGTCTGAAGCTACCTAGTGTCAGGTTCCAAGTAATGAATCCATCACAAATTGAACTTCAAGGTTTTCCTTTTTTCAAAGTACAAATTTACTTAGATACACCATATTGGCCCTAACTGGTGAAAAGCCAGTACTAACGTTCCCATGCTTTTCACTTCAATATAAGTTTTCAGTTTCTCAAGTTTCCAAAACATTGGTCACATTGTCCAGCTAAGATAGAAGCTGGTTGCTCAGCGGCATCTCTTCTCCTTTTCCTCCAATCAGCCAGACGGTGGAATGTGGCTGACTCATCAGCTAGGAATGATGTTTTGACTGAAGGCTCTGTCTCCCTCCAGTCCCAAGCTGTGTCAGGCTGAATTCATACTAGGATGGCCAAGGATACCAACAATCCCACACCCAACTCAAATTCAGGCTTGACAGGTATTCCCACCTTCAACAGAAGGAACAACCTCCAGAACTTAGCTGTGAATTGGACTCCCTGATCAGAAATGATTCTGCGGGGGACTCCGTGTAACCTATAGATATGTCTGATAAATAGGTTAGCCAGCTTCTGTGCTGATGGGAGTCCAGGGCAAGCTACAAAGTGGGCCTGTTTGGAAAGCAAGTTTATGACAGTCCAAATGACTGTACTCCCCCCACTCTCAGGGTGTTTGACAATGAAGTCCACAGCTATCTCCTCCCAGGGTTGAGATGAGTTTGCCACTTGCTGAAGTAATCTGGGGGTCTCCCCGGCCTTGTCTTCATCACTGTGCAAGTGGTACAGCTCTTTATATAGTTCTCAACATCTCATCCTTGGCCACCAGAATTGCCTCCTGGACATGTGCAGGGTCGTCAAGTAGCCAAAATGTTCTGCTTGTTTGGAATCGTGACTGTTGAAGGACCTGGAGCCACAAGTTGTTGGGTACATACAGTTTGGACCCTTTCCAACTCAGTCCATCCTTAAGGGTTAGTAATCTCAGTGTCAGCTTTGGAAGCCATATTAGGCCTAATATGGCTTCCAAAGGAGGAAGCCTCCAATGTCCCTGTGGTAAGCTGGAAGCCTCCAATGTCCCTCCTCCAAAGGAGGAAGCTATTGGAGGAAGCCTCCAATGTCCCTGTGGTAAGCTGGTAGTTCATCTTATTTATTTTTTTATTTATTTTTTATTTATTTACATTTATATCCCGCCCTTCTCCGAAGACTCAGGGCGGCTTACAGTGTGTAAGGCAATAGTCTTCATCCATTTGTATATTATATACAAAGTCAACTTTTAGTGAGTGAGAGAGAGAGAGAGAGAGAGAGAGAGAAGGAGGAGACAAGTATACAGTTTGGGAAAGAGGCACAGACAGAAGTGTTAAATTAAATAGTGGGTGGGCCACTCATGGAGTAAAGTAAGTGTGGGATTGTTACTTAAGGCCTGCCACCAGATGATTTTGCTGTAGTCCAGAGGAAAATCAGAATAAACACACAGAGAAGACTTCACTAGAAAGGGCTTTCTTTTGCTCCAGGAGAAAATCAAAATAAAGAACTGGAAAAGCCTTCACAGGAAGAGGCTGTTTTGTTCTGCTCTGGAAGAAAATTAGAAGACACAGAGAAATCTTCACTAGAAGAGGCTCTCCTTCCTGATTAGCCCTGTGACTTTCTGCTTCTAAGAAAGTGGAAAGGAAGGTGGGGGAGAAGAGACAATTCTAACTCACCCTTCCAGCAAAACAAACCTCTGGGGTAAGGCAGGGAGTTTCTACTGGCTATATAGTCTGAGTTTCTCAGGCTGAACTGGTTTGCAAGGTTTTATGAGGACCTCTTAACGAGGTGATAATTGCTCTTGGTTGAAGGCCAAGACATCTCTTTTAAGCTAGTTAAGAGCTGCCCGAGGAAAAAGAGAAAAAAAAACGGCAAAAAATGTCCATTTATTGTGTTTGCTTGCTTTTCTGTTTCTTAGCTCAGCTGAGGCACGGCAATCCACTCTGCCATGTGAATCAGCTGAATTAGTAAACAACAGAATATAGGAGAGGAGGGGAAGGACAGGTGGGCGGGGCCAATCAAAATTTCCCCTACTGGTTCTCTGAACCAGTCAAAATTTTCCCTACCTGGATGCCAGAACTGGTCCGAACCGGCTGAATAGCACCTCTGGCACTGTGGCTTCTGCGATAGAGCATCAGCTAGGAGGTTCTTTCCCCCCGGGATGTACTTCAGTTTGAAATTGAATCTCCTGAAGTATTGCACCCACCTGACCTGTTTTGGGGAGAGTTTGCAGTGTTTTTTTTAGTGCCTCTAAGTTTTTGTGATCAGTCCATACTTTGAAAGGCATGGGACCACCCTTGAGGAAATGTCTCCAGGTCAGCAGGGCCCATCGGATTGCATAAGCTTCCTTTTCCCAGACTGCCCACCGCCGCTTGGTCTCCATCAGTTTCCTGGAGGTGTATGTGTAAGGATGTAAGATGCCCTCTGCATCTTTCTGAAGGAGGACTGCTGTGATGGCGATGTCACTGGCATCAGCTTGGATCATGAAAGGCTGGTCTGGGTCAGGGTGCTTGAGGATTGGCTGTTTGGCGAACAACCCTTTCAGCTGCTCAAAGGTGCATTGGCAGTCCGGGGTCCATTTCAGGGGTTGACTCAGCCACAGCTGTTGCGGGCCTTTCCCCATCTTCAGCAGTTCGGTGATAGGCTTGGCTATTTCAGCAAAGGTGGGGATTAATTGCCAGTAGAAGTTCGCAAATCCCAGGAAACTTTGTAGTTGTTTGCGTGTGTGTGTGTGAGTGCTGCCAATCCAGTACTGCTCTCATTTTACCTGGGTCTGATATCCCAGATAGTCTAGGTGGGTCTTGTGGAATTCGCATTTTGACAGTTTTGGGTCTAGCTTGGCAGCCAGAAGCTTTTGTAACACCTGGCATACCAGCTTCATGTTTTCCTCTAGGGTTTCGATAAAGATGAGAATGTCATCTAAGTAAATAGATCCTTTTGTACAGGTGATCATGCAGTACTTCATTTATCAGCTGCATGAAGACTGTGGGTGCTCCCTGTAACCCAAAGGGCATCACTTTGAACTGGAAGCTACCGAGGGGGCAGTTGAAGGCCATCTTCCACTCATCTCCTTCTCTGATCCGAACTCTGTAGTACACCTCTTGTAGGTCTAGTTTGATGAATAACTTCTCCATGGCCAGGTAGGCCAACATGTCCTTCATGAGGAGAAGTGGGTAGGTGTTTTCCACGCACACGGTGTTGATCCCCCTAAAATCCATGCACAGCTTCATCAACTCATCTTTCTTTTCCTTGAAGAGGACCAGGGCAGCCACCTTAGATTTCACTGGCTGGATGAATCCATGGGCTAGGTTAGCATTAATGTACCTCCTTAACTCCTTAATCTCTTTAAGGGTCATGAAGTACATCCTTGGCTTGGGTAGTTTAGCCCCCAGCATGAGCTTGATGGTGCAGTCAGTAGGACGGTGAGGGGCAGTAACCTGCATCATCTTCACTGAATGGCCCTGCAAGACCCTGGTACTTCTTAGGGATCTGGGGGGTGCTGGGGGGGGCAGTTGTGTGGTGGCTTTAACCCTCTTGTCTTGCTTAACGTTGTCTTGTGGTTGGGAGGCCTCTTCTCTGGTGGTTGGGTTTTGGAGGTGAGGCCCTATCCCAAAACGTATGTCTCAGTAACCTTCCCTCCATGTGATGACAGGCGCCCACTTGTCCAGCCATGCCAACCCTAGCAGGGGTGAAATCTAATTTTTTTTGCCACTGATCTGGTGGGCGTGGCTTGGTGTGGGTTTGTGTGACTGGGTGGGCGGGACCAACATGACGTCACTCATGTCACTCTTTCTTTCTTCTCTTTCTTTCTTTCTTTCTTTTATTTATTTATTTATTTAATTAAATTTTTATACCGCCCTTCTCCCGAAGGACTCAGGGTGTTCACAGCCAGATAAAATAACAATGAATAAATACAAGATAAAACAGTAATTAAAAAACTTATTAAATATGGCCCTTAATTAAAATATATTTAAAACAGTAAAACCCACTAAATAAAATTTAAAACCAAATAAAAATGACTAAAATTCTATGCCAGTCCTGCGCGAATAAATAAATATGTCTTCAGCTCGCGGCGAAAGGTACGAAGGTCAGGAAGTTGACGAAGTCCTGGGGGAAGTTCATTCCAGAGGGTGGGAGCCCCCACAGAGAAGGCCCTTCCCCTGGGGGCCGCCAGCCGACATTGCTTGGGTGACGGTACCCTGAGGAGTCCCTCCCTGTGAGAGCACACGGGTCAATGGGAGGCAAACGGTAGCAGTAGGCGGTCCCGTAAGTAACCTGGTCCTAAGCCATGGAGCACTTTAAAGGTGGTAACCAACACCTTGAAGTGCACCCGAAAGACCACAGGCAGGCAGTGCAGCTTGCACAGGAGTAGTGTTACATGGGAGCCACGAGTGGCTCCCTCTATCACCCGCGCAGCTGCATTCTGAACCAACTGGAGCCTTCGGGTGCTCTTCAAGGGGAGCCCCATGTAGAGAGCATTGCAGTAGTGCAAGTTTCTCTCTCCCTTCCTTTCTTTTTCTTTCTTCTCTCTCTCTCTCTCTCTCTCTCTCTCCCTTTTTTCTTTCCTTTCTTTCTCTTTCCTTCTTCTCTCTCTTGTCAGCCCTGCTGCGTGAGGGCTCTCATTCTGGCGGGGATGGCAGCTGACGGAGCTAACCATCCCACATTCCAGCCACCCAGGAAGCCTTATCTGGCTCCACTTACTAGCCCTGCATCCTGTCACTCGCTGGTGGCTCCCACTCCTGCTTGCTGCTTCCGGGACCACTGCCGAGACCTCAGATCTCCTTGTTGCTGCCTGCTCCCTACCGCCTCTCAGCTGAGAGGCAGACAGGAAACAGCAGGTGCTCAGGTTGGCACTGGCTGCTTCCACGCCTGCTCAGAGGGCCCAAGCCTGATCAGGAGCAACCCAGACTGCCCAGGATTACTCAGGAGTAATCAGAACAGGATTAATTAAGGCTTGCTAGTCCTGATGAGGTGTTGCTGGAGCTGTGTGCCAGTTACATGGCAGGGGGTGGAGTCGGGGGAGTAGCGGGTCGGGGTGCATATGGCACATTCCCCGTCATTGGATGGATGCAGGCAGTGGGACCCGAAGTGGAGGGGAAGGCAAGCAGGCAGTAGTCACCCAAACGCCCTGTGGAAGCCAAGTGAGCCTCGCCAGTTCCCCCAAGGCGGCTCTTCTTTCACCGAGCACAGCGGGTCTCCCTTCCCAACTGCCAGCATCGGCCTTACATCTGCCTGCCCTCCCGGGGCTGCCCATGCGCACCCCAGCAGAACAGCGGTTTCTGCTCCAGCGGCTGTTGCAGGAGAAGGAAGATAGTCCTCTGGGAGGGTGGGCAGCCTGGCCCAGAAGTGGCACATCCCCCATCATGGGCTGGATGCAGGCAGCGCGGAAGCCAAGCGCACCAGACCCAAAAGGCGAGCGAGCTTCGCAATGTCCCTCTGAGTAGTCTCGCACACCTATCCCTCTCCCCCCCCCCAGCTGAGAGGCACTGAGATGGGCAGCGCTTCTTCACCAGCGGATCTTCTGCACATGCGCAAAAACTATGCATGTGCAGAAGGTAAAATGTTACTTGCTGGTTAAAACCAGGAAGTAACAACACCCAGATGGGTGGGCAGAACTTTGCTCCATGATTGCTACCGGATCGCCCAAGCACAAAGCTGAAGCCTGAAGATGACGAATGAGACTTCGTCAAAACGTCGCCAAGACACTTCCAATTTTACGTGGGAGAAAACATGAATAACCAAAGACCTACATATATACATACATACATACATACATACATACATACATACATACATACATACATATATTTTCTGAGGTTTTCGCGGGTGTTTGTATGTAGGTCTTTGGTTATTCGGGTTTTCTCCCGCGTAAAATTGGAAGTGTCTTGGCGACGTTTCGATGAAGTCTCATTCGTCATCTTCAGGCTTCAGCTTCGTGCTTCTGGGAGCAATGTGTGATTGCAGCTGTTTCTTCCTTTTTAACTGCTAGTGGGGGTTTGAACTGATTGGGTGGGAGCTTGACTGTGCTCTGATTGGATGGGGTTTTTTTGTGCTCTGATTGGCTGGGGGTGTGTCCTGTTTGGGTGGGGGCTTGGTTGTGCTCAGATTAGTCTGAGTTGCAGGGGGATTTGAGCTGGTGAGCTGCACTGCTGCTGTTTGGCTTCGTGGTCGTGGTCGTGCTACATCTTCATAGTGGGTGTCAGTCTGCTGAATGTATGGATTGGAGGGGTTTGAAATGGCTGATGTTGCAGCTGCGGTCTGGCTTCTGGTCCTTGGTCGTGCTTCCTGATCAGTGTGGGTTTGGGTCTGCTTTCTGGGTGGATGTGTGGTGGTGACATCCTGTGTGGACCTCGTGATATATATATATATATATTAGATAATGTATCTTTTTGTGTGTCTATATACACTCTATACTATGTAATATGTATGTACAGATATGGCATATATAAATAGACAGGGAAATTGTATCTCGTTGAGACCTTTGAGGCGAGGAGAGGCCAGGCACCTTAACCTTTGACGTGAGTGACAGCAAGTTGGCCACAGCCACCCAGTCACATGACCACCAAGCCACACCCACCAAACAAGCCACATCCACCAAACAAGCCACACCCACAGAACCGGTAGTAAAAAAATTTAGAACCCACCCCTGCATGCGTTCATCAGTAATCAGGTAAGTGCCTTGGAATCTCTACTCTTACTTGTAGAAAACATGTTTTCTACAAGTAAGAGTACAAGTTAGGTTCTGCTGATGAGGAACGCAGGTGAAATCGCCAGAGGAGACTTTAATTTTTTTTTTAAAGTTTAAAGGCTCTGCCAATCTCAGCTGAGGGGCGGGATCCTCAAAGGCTTTTTTTTACTTTTAAAGGCATGTTTCGGCTGAAGAAAAACAGGCTTTTAAAAGTAAAAAAAAACAAAAAACCTCTGCTGATGGTGCGGCTCAGCAGAGGCGGGGGGGGCAGGGATTTTTGCTACCGGTCCTCCGAACCAGCAGCCGCCATCACTACTGGATAGCACGAGCCGGTCCAAACTGGGAGCATTTCACCCCTGCTTGGCAGACTTGAACACTGGGCCCTATCTAACAAAATAAAATTCAATGCAGAGAAAAGTAAAGTCTTACACTTAGTCAAGAAAAATCTGAAGTACACATATAGACTGGGTGAAACCAGGCTTAATAGCAGTAACTGTGAGAGGGATCTTTGAGTCTTAGTGGACAACCAATTAAATATGAGCCAGTAGTGTGTGTCAGCAGCCAAAAAAGCCATCACAATCCTAAATTGCATTAATAGAGGAATACAATCAAGATCAGATGAGGTACTAATACCACTCTATAAAGCCTTAGTAAGACCACACCTAGAATATCGCATCCAATTTTGGTCATCACACTATAAAAAAGATGTTACTCTAGAAAGAGTGCAGAGAAGAGCAACCAGGATGATTAGGGGACTGGAGACTAGAATATATGAGGAACAGTTACAGGAACTGGGCATAGCTAGTCTAGTGAAGAGAAGGACCAGGGGAGACATAATAGAAGTGTTCCAATATTTGAGGGGCTGCCACAGAGAGGAAGGGGTCAAGCTATTTTCAGAGGTGGGATTCAGCTGGTTCGCACCAGTTTGGGCGAACCAGTTGTTAACTTTTTGTGCAGTTCAGAAAACTGGCTAATCCCTGCTAATCCACTAAAACTGCTAATCCACTGGCTATTTTCCAAAGCACCTGAAGGCGAGACAAGGAATAATGGATGAAAAACGATCAAGGAGAGATTCAACGTAGAAATAAGAATAAATTTTTTGACAGTGAGAACAATCAACCAATGGAACAGCTTGCCTTCAGAAGTTGTGGGAACTTCATCACTTCATCACATTCAAGAAAAGATTGGATTGCCATTTGTCAGAAATGGTATAGGATCTCTTGCTTGGGTGGGGGGTTGGACTAGATGACCTATTAGGTCCCTTCCAACTCTGTTAATCTAATCTAAAGCATCTAATGGCAAATGTAGAATTCCACCACTAGTATTCTTCAAAATCTACAGGTGTTTTTGAAATTCTACCTCTGAGTTGGAAATTTTAGCTGTAATAGTTGAATTCTGCATTTAGTTATAAGATGGTTCACAGGAGCTGCAGCAGGTTTGTTGTTTGGATTTCTGTTAAACCAAAGGGAGATTCAAATGAATTGCAACATTTTTTGTTTTTGTTTTGAGCTTTCTTAAACTAGGGAGATTCCTGAAATAAAATGGTTTTCCTGCTTCACTTTCCCAAGGAGAACATGAATCTACCTCTCATTAACTGGACAACTAATGAATGTTCAACTGACCCAATCCATACTACACTATACAACGCTGTTACAAACCTAGGTCTTGAACAACTTGTAACTAACAATATAAGACTCAACAACTGCCTTGATCTCATCTTCTGCAACAATTCAAACTCAATTTATGGACTACAAATTAAAGAACCTTTTTCCAACAGTGACCACTGCATGATTGATTTTTGTCTCAATATACGTCCATACTTAAATCGTCATAACAACAGTACTCCCAACTACAACTTCAAAAAAGCCAATTACGACCTTATAAACAACGATCTTTCATTTCTGGACTGGCAAAATTTGTTTGCAACCTGCATAACCGCTGAAGACCACTATAGAGTCTTCCTACTTGAAATCAATAGAGTCATTAAACTATATGTACCACAAATGACTACCATGATCAAGAAAAACAAACTACCCATATCAATAAAAAAGCTTCAATCAAAAGAAAAATCCCTCTGGAAAAGAAACAAAAAAGGCTATGTTACAAATTTCAAAAACTGCTACAGAAACATATGCAACCAAATAAAAACTGAATGCACAAATTACCACACCAAGCAAGAAGAGAACCTTCTGCGCACAAATTCCAATCGTGCCTTTTATAATTTTGTTAACAATAAACTTAAAGACTCTAGATCCATCCCACCACTAAAAGATTCTAACAACAAAGAATGCAATGACGAAACAGTTAAAGCAAACCTCTTCAACATTTTCTTTGGCTCAGTTTTTGTTAACTCCGATAACACATATCCGACATTCCACAAACGTACCAGCAATGATTATGATGATTTAACTCATATAGATTTCACAGAAGACAACGTTGGAAAAGCTCTTCATAACTTAAAACCATCGCTATCTATTGGACCCGATGGACTATGTGCATACTACTTAAAAAAACTTTCCATTAATATAGCAGAACCCCTAAGTATTATCTTTGATAAAGCTTTCACTACCAGTTCTCTTCCCAAACTTTGTCACTAGCCACAGTCATCCCTATCTTCAAAAAAGGAGACCCCAGCTTAGTCAAAAACTACAGACCGATCTCCCTTTGCTGCGTCACCTGCAAAGTCATGGAATCTATCATCAACCAATCCATTACCTCACACTTAGAAACAAATAACCTACAATAAACAATTTGGTTTCAGGAAAAAATTATCATGTAACTTACAACTTCTCCACTGCAAAAACATATGGACTTCAAATCTTTTTATTTATTTTTTATTGAAAGAGTTTTAAAAAACAAAAACATTTTCCCCCCTTTTTTCCCCCTCCCTCCCAAAAAAAAAAAAAAAACCCTTCCCCCCTCCCTCCCCCCCCCCGGCTTCCCGGGTCAATCACAAGGTATTGTTATACATAAACCAAACATAGAATAAAATTTTCCCTTCCAATCCAAATAACCACATCCAAAGCTTTTCATCTCCCAACCCCCTCCCCATTACATAAAATAACTTTCTAATTATTCAAAGGCAATCTGATATTTCTTAATCTGATATCTGTTTTGTAGATAATCAATCCATTTTTTCCATTCAATTAAGTATCTTTCCTGCGTATTGTCTTTTAAAAACGCTGAGATTTTAGCCATCTCAGCCAAATTAATAACTTTCAGTATCCATTCTTCTATTGTAGGTACCTCTTCTTTCTTCCAGTATTGTCCAATCAACAGTCTTGCTGCTGTTATTAAATTCAGAATCAATTTAGTCTCAATCCCTGTACAATCCGTTATAATTCCCAAAAGGAAAAATTGTGGCAGGAACTTTATCTTCTTCTTCAGTACATTTTGAATAATCCACCAAATTCTTATCCAAAAGACCTTAATTTTCTTGCAAGTCCACCAAATATGAAAATATGTAGCATCATCACAATCACACCTCCAACATTTCGCTTGGATATTAGGATACATACATGATAATTTTTTGGGATCTAAATGCCATCTATAAAACATCTTATAAAAATTCTCCTTAAATTCTGTGCTTGTGTAAACTTAACATTTCTAACCCAAATTTTCTCCCATGTTTCCAACATTATTGGTTCCTGAATATTCTGTGCCCATTTTATCATACAATCCTTTACCAAATCCTTTTCCGAATCTATTTCAAGCAACACATTATACAATCTCTTTATATGCTCCTGGGTCTGATTTCTAATTTGCTTTATTAAATTTTCCTCCTTTGCATTATACCAATTTTTGATCTTCTTTCCATCTAGCACTTATTTGCCCATATTGAAACCAAGTATAATTCCTCCCTTCTTCATTTAATACCTGTAATGATTTTAATTGCAATCTACCTCCTTCAGCATACAAAAGTTCTTTATAAGTAATCATTTCCTGTTTCTGTTCTATATTTATATTCTCTATTGCATGCCTAGGGCTCGCCCATATAGGAATCTTGTATTCTAATTTATAGGAATATTTTTTCCAGACCCGCAAAAGAGCACTTCTCAACACATGATTCTTAAAAGCCCTATCCACTTTTTTTTTCATAAAATAAGTACGCATGCCATCCATATAACAAGTCATAACCTTCTATATTCAAAATTCTTTCCTCTGTTAAGTTAAACCAGTCACTTATTACTGAAAGGGCTACTGCTTCATAATATAATTTAAAGTTAGGCATTCTTAAACCACCTCTTTCCCGTGAGTCCTGTATTATTTTCATTTTAACCCTCGCCTTTTTACCCTGCCATATAAATTTGTTAATCCCAATCTGCCAATCTTCCAAATTTTTATCCTTTTTAATTATTGGTATCATCTGGAACAGAAACAAAAATCTAGGTAACACATTCATTTTAATAGCCGCAATCCTTCCCAATAGGGATAACTGCAATTTCTTCCAGCCACTCATATCATTCTGAACTTTTTGCCATAGCAAGTCATAATTATTCTTATAAAGTTTCATGTTCGATGAGCTAATATAGACCCCTAAATATTTAACCTTTTTTACTACCTCAAATCCTGTCATTTCCTCTAGTTTTTGTTTCTGTTGTATAGACATATTTTTAATTATCACTTTTGTTTTATTCTGATTTATTTTAAATCCTGATACCTTTCCATATTTATCAATTACTTCCAACAAAAATCTACTTGAATTTATAGGATTCGTTAACGTAACCACTACATCATCTGCAAAAGCTCTAACTTTATACTCATATTGTCTAATCTTAATTCCTCTATTTTCATTAATTCTCGTATTTTATCTAATAATGGTTCCAGAGTCAAAACAAACAATAATGGTGATAAGGGACATCCCTGTCTCGTTCCTTTCGCAATCTTAATAACTTCTGTCAAACTACCATTTACTATAATCTGTGCTGTTTGCTCTCCATAAATCGCTTTAATTATTCTAATAAAACAGTCTCCAAATTGCATTTTCTCTATTAATTTAAATAAAAAATCCCAATGCAATCGATCAAAGGCTTTCTCTGCATCCAAAAAAATAAGTGCCGCTGAAGTATTCTTCTTTCCAAATATTCCAATATATTAATAATCTGTCTAACATTATTCCTCATCTGCCTCCCTTTTATAAAACCAGATTGATCAGTATGAATTCTTTGTTGTAAAACTAACATTAATCTATTTGCTATTATTTTTACAAAAATCTTATAATCATTATTTAAAAGTGAAATCGGCCTGTAGTTATCAGGTTTAGAGCAGTCTTGCTCCTCTTTTGGTATCAGTGAAATAAAAGATGTTTTCCATGACGGGGGTATTCCCACTCCTAATTGTATCTGATTAAATAATTCTTTAAGTGGGCCTAATATTTCATCCTGTGTTTTTTTATAATAAGTTGCTGTAAGACCATCTGTACCAGGGGTTTTCCCCATTTTTAATTGTTTAATTGCCTCCACTATTTCTCCAGTAACTATCGGCCGATTCAGCTCCTCCCTCTGTTCTAATGTTAGAATATTAACCTTATAATCTTTCAAATAATCATAAATGTCCCTATTCAATATTTTGTCTTTTGCATATAATGCAGTATAAAATTCTGAGAATGCCTTTTTAATTTTATCCTGTTGGTATATCTCTTTACCTTTATATTCTATTTTTTGTATGACACGTGCTTTCTGTTTCTTCCTTAAATTATATGCCAACCATCTCCCAGGTTTATTTGCATTACAAAAGGTATTATGTTTAGCATATTGTATATTCGTTGCCACCTGGTCTGCCATTAACATATTAAATTGACTCTGTAATATTTTTATAGCCTCTTTAAGTTTGTGATCTTGTGGGTTTTGAATTAATAACTGTTGCTTCCTTTGAATTTCTTCTTCCAAATACCTACGCTGCCTTTGTTTATTATTCCTTTGCCTATTGTCCAAGTAAATCACTATCCCTCTAATAAACACTTTGCTCGCCTCCCACACAGTTCCTATAGGTGTCCCTTTGTACATATTAAAATGAAAAAAATCTTTTAACTGTTTCTTACAATAAGTTACATTATCCTCATATCTAAACAGATTTTCATTCAACCTCCATGTTCTACCACCTTTTTTCCCTTGTAATAATTCCATCTATACTGGGCTATGGTCAGTTAAACACCTCGGAAATATCTTCGTTTTCTTCACCCTAGAAAGCAAGTCATTAGAAATTAAAATAAAATCAATACGTGAAAAAGATTGATGCCTATCAGAAAAAAAAATAAAATCTCTCTCATCTGGATTCCGTAACCTCCATATATCTCTAAACTCAAAGTCTTCCATCATTTCAAAAAAGGATTTTGGTAATTTTGCATGTATAGGTATCTTCTTGGAGGAGGTTCTCTTATCCCTTCTTGTATCAATTACTCCATTCCAGTCTCCTAATAAAATAAACGAACTATAATCCCAGAGGGTCAACCTCTCATGTAACATTTTGTAAAACTTTTCTTGTTGCTGATTAGGTGCATAAATACCTATCAGCAAAGTCTTTTTTGCATCTATCACCAGTTCAATAGCAATAAATCTTCCTTGAATATCTGCCTCAATTAACTTAGCTGGTATATCCTTCCTGATATATACAACAATTCCATGCTTCTTTTCCAAAGCTGATGCAACAAAATGGTTACCCAATTTTGAATTAATTAAATATTTTTGGTCTGATAATTTTATATGTGTCTCTTGCAAACAAATCACATCATTTTTAAATTGTTTCAAGTAGTGAAATATTTTCCTTCTTTTCTGAGCTGAATTCAAGCCATTAACATTCCATGACAAGATTCTATTTGCCATTACTGGCCTCCTGAAGCTTTGAAGCAGACAACGAACGCTCCTCCTCCGGTATCTTCCGTCTAGCTCCTCCCACAGCTTCATACTGGGATCCTGACTTTTACTTTGAGACTGTTGCTCTTCTTTACGCTTAAGGGCTCCTCTTGTCACCCTTTGCTCTTGTGGTTCCTCTAATACTGGCAGCAATAAAGGCTCTTGGATCACCACGCCTTCTTGAGTCTCTTGAAGTTTTTCTATCACTTCTATTTCGACTTTCAAAACTGTAGAAAGAAAATCCTTTGCCTTTAAAACAGTGTCAATTCTATATCTCCTTCCTTGATAGAATACTGTCAGTCCAACTGGCACCTCCCATCTGAATTGAATCTGATGTTTTTTAAGTTCTTGTGTAAAAAAAGCAAATTCCTTCCTGTCTCTTAACATCTTTGAAGGAATCTCTTTCAACACCTTCAACTCCTGTTCTCCAATTTTTAAAGTTGTCTGATATGAAACTTGCAGAATCTGATTTCTCATAGTCCTTTTCACAAAATAAACCACAATGTCCCGAGGAAGCTTTCTCTGTCTTGCAATCCAGGAATTAACTCTATATATTTTATCAATTTGGTAAGCTACCTCTTGGGGGTCCACTTCAATAAATTCAGCCAATGCTTCTGATATAATTTTTCTTAAGTCTTCTCCTCGCTCTTCTTGCATACTACGAATTCTAAGAGCTCCTTCCATAAGTTTATATTGTAATATCACAACCTGATCTTCATTTTGATCCACTTTTTTCTGAACACCTTTCATTTTGTCTTCTAAATGCTTATTTGACTGAGAGATCTGTTGCATTTCCACTTCCAATCCTTCAATTTTTTTACTCAGTCCTTGAACTGCCATAAGAATATCTTCTCTTATTTTTGCATTAAAATTCTCCATCATCTCTTTTTGCCTATCTTCAGAAAGTTTTAATTGTTCTTTCAATATTTCCTCAAGACTTGGTTCAGATCCCCTTCTTCCAGAAGGCTTTAAAGGTTTAGCTGCCATTCTGTCTTCAAAAGAATCAGGAATTCAAACTTAATAACTCTCCTTCCCTCCTTTCAGTATAAAAAAACTCCGTTTGTAACAATCCACAAATAACGCTGCTTCATCGTACTAAAAATTTTTACTTTCACTTTCAGACGCCATTTTAAAAGTCAATTAATCAAAGACAAAGAAAGGTTTCAAGTTTCAAAAAGGCTCCAGTGACGTCACCCTCCTGCTGGGTGCTCTAACAGAGCACTCCGTGTTAGAAGATTGTAAAAGTCAGTGAAACAGAAAAAAAAATCACTGTTCACTGAGCTTAGCATAACCTCTGGGTGAAAGAGGTTATCAGAGTTGTGGGAAAGTGGCAGGTCTGACAGGGGGTTTGCTCTCAAGAGCGAATTTTCCTGGATTTATGACCCCACCGAATTCCACTCCCTCCAACTTCAGCACACTCCTGTTTTTATCAGGAAAAAGGAGTGGGAATGTCGCTTCTGCTCTAAAGGACTTATTAAATTGATTGATATTCTAAGCAGACGGGAATTTCACAAGCGTTCGATCTTTGATGTAGAATCAGCATGGCAAGTATGGACTTCAAATCTTGATCAAGGCAAATCAATAGATGCAATCTACATAGACTTCTGCAAAGCTTTTGACTCAGTAGTACACGATAAACTTCTTCTAAAACTAATATCCTATGGCATCTCAGGACCCCTCCACAAATGGATATCTGCTTTTCTGTCTAACAGACAACAAGTGGTCAAAATTGGCAATGCTTTATCAAACCTTGTTCCTGTCAAGAGTGGCGTTCCTCAAGGCAGCGTTCTTGGACCAACACTCTTTATACTATACATTAATGATCTTTGTGACCATATCTCAAGTAATTGTGTTCTCTTTGCTGATGATGTCAAACTATTTAACATCACAGACAATACTTCTATCATTCAAAACGACCTTGATCATCTAACCGCTTGGTCTAAAACTTGGCAACTCCAAATCTCAACCAGCAAATGCTCAGTCTTACCTATAGGAAAAAAGAACCCAAAAACTAAGTACATACTAGATGGAAATTACCTTACAGATGACCCCCATCCCGTTAAAGACCTTGGAGTTTTCATGTCAAATGATCTAAGTGCCAAAGCCCACTGCAACTACATAGCAAAAAAAGCTCTAAGAATTGTAAACCTAATCCTGCATAGCTTCTTTTCCAAAAACACTACACTACTAACCAGAGCATATAAAACATTTGCTAGACCAATTCTAGAATACAGCTCGCCTGTTTGAAACCCTCACTACATCTCTGACATCAATACAATTGAACGAGTCCAGAAATATTTTACAAGAAGAGTTCTCCATTCCTCTGAAAACAACAAAATACCTTATCCCACCAGGCTTGAAATCCTAGGCTTAGAAAACTTGGAACTCCGTCGCCTTCGACAAGACCTAAGCTTAACTCACAGAATCATCTATTGTAATGTCCTTCCTGTTAAAGACTACTTCAGCTTTAATTGCAATAATACTAGAGCAACTAATAGATTTAAACTTAATGTCAACCGCTTTAATCTAGATTGCAGAAAATATGACTTCTGTAACAGAATCATCAGTGCTTGGAATACTTTACCTGACTCTGTGGTCTCTTCCCATAATCCTAAAAGCTTTAACCAAAAACTTTCTACTATTGACCTCACCCCATTCCTAAGCGGACCATAAGGGGTGTGCATAAGGGCACAAACGTGCCTACCGTTCCTGTCCTAATGTTTTTCTTTTCTTCTTCCTATATATATGCTTATACCTCCTTATATTTACTCATATATGTTTATATACTATATAATCTTTTTGTATGATACCTATATATATTGTTGTGACAAAATCAATCAATCAATCAATCAATCAATCAATTAATCAATCAATCAATCAATCAAAAGCTGTGTTTCAGATGATTAGATGGATGAGAACCTTTTCAGGAAAAAATAAAGAAAGCCCATTTGCTCTTTGAAAGCACCTTTGGAATGTCAGAAATATAATTTGGGGTTCCAACTCAAGCTGGGATTGCATAAGAATAAATAAAAATGAGATCCAGACAGCTGTGAGGAAAGAAGAAATTTTTATTCCTAAAAGCAAACAATTTGCCTTTAGGGGCCGCTTCAGAGAATGGGGCGCAGCCGAAACAGTTATATAGGGGAGCTTGTCCTGGGTGTGGAAGTTTCTTCATGCTGATTCTAAAGCAGGGGTCCTCAAACTACGGCCCATGGGCCACATTCGGCCCATGGACGCCATTAATCTGACTCGTGAAGGACTACGAGGCCCGCCCACATCACCCCACTCACCCACTGGCCTCGACCTTCGGCTGAGCACAGGATTTTCCTTTGTTAGCCCCACAGGCTGGAACTGGAAGGCAAGGCCAACATTTTTGGCCTGCAGAGTCATTCTGGAAGTGGAGAGGTAAAAAACGGGGTGTGTGGATGCCCCGGGAGGCCAAAACTGGGACCGTTTTAGCCCATTTTTGGCCTGCAGAATGCTTCTGGAGGCAGGGAAGGTGAAAAACAGGGGGCACGGATACCCAGGGAGGCCAAAAATGGGCCCATTTTTTACCTCCCCCACCTCCAGAAGATATTTATTTATTTATTTATTTATTAATCATACTTTTATACCGCACCATCTCCCGTAGGACTCAGGGCGGTTCACAGGCATATTAAGATAAGACAATATAATAAATAAGCAATATAAAACCCAATTAAAACTAAATATTATCATAGCCGAATCACTAAAAAGGTAAAAAACTGATTAAAAACCAATTAAAATTTAACTAAAATATTTTATTCTTAGGCTAGTCCAGCTCGCTGAAATAATAAAGTCTTCAGTTCACGTCTGAAGGTCCGGAGGTCGGGGAGTTGTCGTAATCCTGGAGGAAGCTTGTTCCACAGGGCCGGTGCCGCCACAGAGAAGACCCCCTGGGGGTCGCCAACCTACATTGTTTGGTCGACGGCACCCGCTCTGTGGGAGCGCACGGGACTTTGGGAGGCAATCGGCGGCAGAAGGCGGTCTCGAAGGTATCCCAGTCCTAAGCCATGGAGCGTTTAAAGGTGGTGGCCAAAACCTTGAATTGCACCTGGAAGCCTACCGGCAGCCAGTGTAGGCCGTGCAGGATGGGTGTTATATGGGAGCAACGCGGTGCTCCCTCTATCACCTGCGCGGCCGCATTCTGGACTATCTGGAGCCTCCTGGGGCTCTTCAAGGGGAGCCCCATGTAGAGAGCATTGCAATAGTCCAGGCGGGAAGTGACGAGGCGTAAGGCGTCCCGGTCAAGGAAGGGGTGCAACTGGCGAATCAGGTGAACCTGATAAAATGCTCCCCTGGCGACGGCTGTCAAATGTTCCTCTAAGGACAGCCGATCGTCCAGGAGAACTCCTAAGTTGTGCACTCTCTCCCTGGGGGTCAGTACTTCCCCCACCCCAGTCAGCGATGGTGTAAGCTGACTGTACCGGGATGCCGGAACCCACAGCCACTCAGTCTTGGAAGGGTTGAGTCGGAGCCTGTTCCTCCCCATCCAGACCCGCACAGCCTCAAGACACCAGCCCATCACCTCAACGGCTTTGTTGGGGTGGTTCGGGGTGGAAATGTACAGCTGAGTATCATCAGCGTACAGATGATATTCCACCCCGAAACCACAGATAACCTCACCCAGCGGCTTCATATAGATGTTGAACAGGAGAGGTGAGAGAACAGACCCCTGAGGCACCCCACAAGTGAGGCGCCTTGGGGTTGACCTCTGCCCCCCTGCCAACACCATCTGCGAATGGTCAGAGAGCTAGGAGAACCACCGATAAATGGTGCCTCCCACCCCCAATCCCTCCAACCGCCGCAGCAGGATACCATGGTCGATGGTATCAAAAGCCGCCGAGAGATCTAATAGAACCAGGACAGAGGAACAACCCCTGTCCCGGGCTCTCCAGAGATCATACACCAACGCAACCAAAGCCGTCTCGGTGCTGTATCCGGGTCTGAAACCGGACTGGAACGGGTCCAGATAGACAGTTTCCTCCAGGTGTTGAGGAAGCTGATATGCCACCACACTCTCAACAACCTTCGCCAAAAAGCGAAGGTTGGAGACTGGACAGTAGTTCACTAAAACAGCTGGGTCCAGGGAGGGCTTCTTGAGGAGGGGCCTCACCACCACCTCTTTCAAGGCGGCGGGGAAAACACCCTCGAACAAAGAAGCATTGGTAACTCCCAGGAGCCAGCCTCGTGTAACCTCCCTGGCCAGTACCATCCAGGAGGGACACGGGTCCAATAAACATGTGGTGGAATTCAACCTACCCAGCAACCTGTCCATGTCGTCAGGAGTCAAAGGATTGAACTCAGCCCAGATAACATTCTCAAGACTCGTCTCCGCCATCCCACCCGGATCTATCCAATCAGTGTCCAAGCCATCCCGAATCTGAGCGATTTTATCAGACAGATACTGCACAAAATCCTCAGCACGTCCCTGTAAGGGGTCCTCCCAAGCCTCCTGCCTAAGCAGGGAGCGGGTCACCCTTAACAGGGTGGCTGGGCGATTATCTGCCGATGCGATGAGTGCGGAGAAGTAGTTATGTTTCGCCGCCCTGATCGCCACTAGATAGGTCTGAATGTATGACCTCGCTAGTGTTCGGTCAAGTTCGGAGCGGCTGGACCTCCAGGCGCTCTCTAGGCTTCTTTTCTGGCGCTTCATCTCTCTCAGCTCCTCGTTATACCAAGGAGCTGGTCGAGTTCGTCACCGGGTCAGAAGCCGCAAAGGCACGATGCGGTCTAAGGCGCCAGCAGCCGCCTCATCCCAGACGGCTGCCAGTTCCTCAGCCGAGCCGTGGGCTAACTCCCTCAGAAATGGCCCAAGCTCCATCAGAAACCTCTCAGGGTTCATCAGGCGCCTGGGATGGAACCATTGAACCGGTTCCGTCTCCCTGCAGTGAGGTGTAGCGGTCCGAAAGTCTAGCTGAAGGAGTAAATGATCTGACCATGACAGGGGTTGGGATATTAATTCCCCTAACTCCAGATCATTTAGCCACAAGATAGAAAGACAGAGGGAGGGAGAGAGAGAGAGACTGAGAAAGAGAGGGAGGGAGGGAAAGAGAGAGATAGACAGAAAGGGAAAAAAGAGATAGAGAGAGAGAGAGGGAGGGAAAGAGCAAAGAGAGAGAGAGAGAGACTGATTTATTGATTGTAAGCTTCTTGGGGCTGAGAAGAATTGCTGCAAAACTGAGTTTCCTGAAGTAGATCACTGGACTCCTAAAAAACTGAAAAAATGATCTGGTGAAAAGAAAAGTCAAGCAAAAGGGCAACATGCAAACAAAAGCAAACAAAACACCCCCATGGACTGCTACATTGACCACGTCCACCTAGTCACATGACCATCTAGCCACATCCACCCAGCCAGTCCTGCCCAACAACAGTCTGAGGTCATTTTGTGTGTACCAAAGGAAAGCAAAATTGCTATAATCTGATTATTTGCCAATTTTTAAAAGAAACAGAGATGAGTAAAATGCAATCCATTACTAAATTATTTTTCCCTGGAATGAAATAGATCAAATAGTATTTGTTTTTGTTTTTTTAATGTACCAGGAATTTTAGTGGAAAATTGCTTTTGTTTTGTTTTTTTCAAGTCAAAGAGTCATTAGAGAAAACAACATGATTTCCAGATTCCTCTAACTAGGGACAGCATGGATCAGTAGCTCCTTTTTAGTTCTGCTGTTCCACTATCTTGGAAACCTGAACTACAGGTAATCCTCAACTTATGACCACAATTGACCCCAAAATTTCTGCTGCTGTGAGATAGTTGTTAAGCAAGTTTCTTACCATAATTGTTAACTGAATCACCGCAGTAACAGGGTTGTTAAGTGAATCAGGCTACCCTGTTGACTTTGCTCATCACATGACCCTAGGATACTGCAACTGTTATAAATATCAATCAGTTGCCAAACCTCCAATTTTTGATCACATGACCATGGGGATGTGGCAGTGGTCATAAGTGTGAAAAATTGTCATAAGTCACTTTTTCCAGTGGCATTATATCTTCAAATAGATGCTAAACAAATAGTTGTAAATTGAGGATTACCTGTATAACAATTGAATTTTACATTCAGTATGTAATGTGTAATAGGATTTGCAGATAATTGTGCTCTAAATTCAGTCTATAACACTTACTGGTACATAGTGTGATGCAGCATAATAGAGAGGTCTCATGTTAGCGATTACTTTGATGCCTATTATTTTAAATGCAGCATTTAATTGTACTCAATGAAGTTTCCAGGTCAGTAAACTTTTAAAAACAGCTCTTGATGTGTCTTCTTTCTGGCAAGAAGAATTAAGAAAACCATCACGTTTCATGAATTTCAATGTGCGTTAGAGTAATCAAAACAACAAATCTGGGAAATATTGTTTTATTACTGCATGTTACAAAATATCCAGAATTGTTGTTTAAATACAATCTGTGACACTTATCTATTGTCATAGATGCCATTCAGATGACAATTTTGAACTCTCATTGGGTTGCTAAAATGGTATGGTTTGAGCAGTTGAATATTCTTAATAGACATTTTCAACTAATTTATTTGGTTTATTATATCTGACTGAGATATCACCTATTATAAAAATGGTTTGTGGTAGTTTTCTTATGTTGACCAAAAGAGGACATTCCAAACCAAGAAATGGTCACACAGAATATTCCTCTTTCCCATATAGTAGTTTCCTTTTTATCTCCACAAGAGGGCAGTCGAACACCACTGCAACATTTTATTCTGGATGGAACCTGTGGATATTCTTTTCTTCTTTTTAATGAAGATTCTAATATGTGAATAATGTGTGCATTTCTCATAACGAAGGCTTTCTTAATACAAAGATATATCT
Organism: Ahaetulla prasina; assembly: GCF_028640845.1. Taxonomy (NCBI): domain Eukaryota; kingdom Metazoa; phylum Chordata; class Lepidosauria; order Squamata; family Colubridae; genus Ahaetulla; species Ahaetulla prasina. The sequence continues at coordinate 188,239,986 of NC_080540.1, forward strand.
ATTCATGCATTTATTTAATTCAGTGTTGCTATTTTTTATATATTTTTTTTTATATTTTTTATTTGATTTTAGTTTGAAATACTGGAAGGACCAAGATAGCATTTTTGAAATTCAAACAAGTTGTGCTCTCTTCAGTGAGAGACACTAGTAAAATATATTTCATTTCTGCCTTTGCTAGCTAGCAATGTTTGTTCCATAATTTTCACCTCATAAGAAACCAATTTATGACAGTGTGACACAACATTCTAGAGAGTTGTTATGTTAGCACCCCTATGAAGCATCTTATAGCGAAGGCACAATTCCATTGTAAGCAGATTCAAGGTTAGTCAAACATTGTGTCTGAAAAACAGCTTTTGATTCATGTTCTCCTTGGGAAGGTGAAGCAGGAAAACCATTTTATTTCAGGAGTCTTCCTGGTTTAAGAAAGCTCAAAACAAAAAAATATGTTGCAATTCATTAGAATCTTCCATTGAGCGCAGTAAATACAGAATACAGAATAACAGGAAGGGACCTTGGAGGTCTTTTAGTACCCCACCCCACTGAAACAGGAGAGCCTATACTATTTCAGAAAAGTGACTGTCCAATCTGTTCTTAAAAACCTCCATGATGGAGCACCCACAATTTCTGAAGACAAGTTGTTCCACTGAATAATTGTTCTCACTGACAGGAAATTTCTCCTTAGTTTTAGGTTGAATCTCTCTTTATTAAGCTTCCATGGGTTACTTTTTGTCCTGCCCCCATATTCAAAATCAGTCAAGCATCAAAATCTGAAAAACAGCTGTTCTATCTAAGAAAGAGAATCAAGAAACCATTTGGTTTCATGAATCTCTCTGACTTAACAGAGATCCAAGAAAGAAATCTGTTAAACATCACTGGATTATCTCATGCCACCAAATGGAGTCCATACAAATGGAAGTTCTGTAAATTATAAATAATTACAACTGCATTCTGTATTCAATGCATAATATATACAGGTAGCCCTCAACTTACAACAACAATTGAGCCCAACATTTATGTTGCTAAGTGAGACAGTTGTTAACTGAGTTTTGCCCCTTTTTATGACCTTTTTTGCTATGGTTGTTAACTGAATCACTGCAGTTATTGAGTTAGTAATATCGTTATTAAATGAATCTGATTTTCCAATTGACTTTGCTTGTCAGAAGGTCACAAAAGGTGATCACATGATCCAAGGTCACTGCAACCATCCTTAATATGAGACAGTTACTAAGAATCTTAATTTTGATCACATGACCATGGGGATACTGCAATGGTTATAAGTGTGAAAAATGATCATAACTCACTTTTTTTAGTGCCATTTGTAACTTTGAACAGTCACTAAATGAACTGTTTTAAGTCAAGGACTACCTGTAATAGGATGCCCATGTTATAAGAAAGTCTTAACTTTTAACACACTAAATTTATATTACAAATCTAACTTGTGATTGAATTGGTAATTGATCTCTATTGTTATCTTTCCCTTAGTTTAGACGATGGACTCCTTTTTTCTAAATACCTTGTTTTCCCAAAAAAGACCCAACCAGAAAATAATCCCTAGCATGATTTTTAGAATGCTCATTGTATAAGTCCTACCCCCCAAATAAGCCCCAGTTAAGACCGTCAACCCTGAGGAGTGGGTGGGCGCGGCCAGCACAGAAGGTGGCAAGCACATAGGGGCTGACAGTGTAGCCCACCAGCCCCTTGGCTGGCGCACTCTGGGGCTGGGTAACTTGCGCAGCGCAAGTGAGTCTGAACACTGTGGCTGCTGGACCAACTCTCAAAGCAGCAGGCAGAGGCAGAGGTGCAGAGGGGAGGCATGCAATCCGGCCTGCTGGATGCACCACATGGTCATTTGGCCCGTTGCAGACATGGGCAAGCAAAAACAGATGGATAGCCTATTTTTCAAAGAACCTGAGGGCAGGACAAGAAGTAATGGATAGAAGATTATTAAACCTAGAATTAAGGAGAAAATTCCTGACAGTGAGAACAATTAATTAGTGGAAAGACTTGCTTCCAGAATTTGTGGGTGCTCTATCACTTTTAAGAGGAAATTGAACATCCATTTGTCTGAAATGGTATCACATCTTCTGTTTAAGTTTGGGGGTTGGACTAGAAGATCTCCAAGGTCCCTTCTAACTCGTTATTCTATTACTCTGATTCTACATGCATACCACAGTCAAAGCTTCTTTGACTATAGAGGAGATATACTGTATGTTCCTAGTTTACTTGTGTGAAACGGATTATTGTAAGCTTTTAAAGTACTGAAAAATTGCAAAGTCTATGAGAAAATTGGCTGCATTCAAGTGAACTCCACCCTCTATTCAGGAGACTTTTATGAAATTTCCACGAAACAGAAGTTTTAGAAAACTCTTGGCTTGGTCAACTCCTGCCTCCATATGAAATTGTGAAATCAGTTCCTAAGCAACTTAGAAATTTCTTGATTCAGTTATGAAAACTATGAGCACCAGTATTCCTAGTTTTTCATTGACTTATTGTGAATATTATTATAATATTTTACAATTGTTTACAACACATTGCTATCTGTTTATTACTCTTGTTGGAATTACTTATAAATACATGTGTTTTATCAAATTAGGATGAATATATTAAACAATTTTCCTAAAATTAACTATTTCAGACTGATGGTTCCCAGATATCATGCTTCTTCTTAAAATATCCTATTTTCCTATGTTATTTTATACTGAAAAAGTACATCAAGAAGTCTGCTAGCACTAACTTTGGTTTGATCCTTCTGGATGAGGAGAATTAAAATGCTTATACTATAAAGTAATGTGGCATTTCTACTTTCTATAGGCAGAATGAAGACTCATATCCCATAGAGAACTATGTTAGAAAAAAACTGGTATCTCATGTTCTTTATCCAGGAGTTTTATGTATCTCTGTATGGAAAAACATTCAGTCAGTTGTGAGGCCATCCAAAAACTTTAAATTTTCGGCATTATAAACTCTAGTTAAATTTAAACTCTAATTAATTTTATGGGAGCTGTCAAAATGAATAGATTGCTTTATAATTCACATACATACAGAAGTGGTTACAATCATCAGATGCTCCTCTTTCTCAGAGGGTGGTTCAAAGTTTCAGGTTGATATATTTCCTCCTCCCTCTGCCTTGCATCTTGGATATAAACTTTGAGCTCTCTAGAGTCTTTGCCAGTTCTCTTCTCAGACGTTCAAGAAACAGAGACAGAAACATGGACTTCCTTTGGGTTGTTACAGTCACTATTTGTTTTATGCCAGTTTTTCATCTAGCAGAATCTTCCACTGCTCATTATGACAAGATTTTGACCCACAGTCGAATCAGGGCACGTGATCAAGGGTAAGCAATATGTTTCACATGAATAAAAATTATTGTACAGCCTTTCAGGTTTTGTTTTTCTAGAGTTTAAACAAAATGTTTATTATTTTTTACTATTTTTTCTTATTAATACACTGAGGCTTCTTAATATGACTCCAGAATACTTTTTTTAGTTTTAAAACTTACATAGCTCTTCTACATAGGTGTTGTTTATCAATAAATGTGATAAGATAAAGTCATTACATATTATTAAAATTATCACTTTTGCTTTACAAATGAATTGTTTCTTTGGGTTTCTTTTAAACTTTGCTTAAACTATAGCCATTTGGCAAAAGTATTGGTTAATAATTGAGTGTTATCAAAATTTTGACACAAGAAATTCAGAATGAAATGCATTTAATTAAGTAATTTATTAAATACATATATAAAGTTTTTATGTTTGTGTATTTATAGTTATAATATATACAATATTCACATACTTTGCAAAATTGAACACTATGAAGGATTAAATAGCAAATGCATTTTTATATAAAAGAAAAATTTTAATTTATTACAATGTTGCTTGAAATTACTAAAAAGAAATAATATTATCGAATGTATTCAGCTTTTAGAGAAAATTAGTTTTTCAGATTAAAATAATCCATTTTTATTCAAAATATTATTTTATTATTATTAATAAAACTATTTTGGTTTTCTGATTTTATTTCAAACATATTTCAACTCAGCCAACTGAATTATATACTATACTATTTCCAATGGGAAAAATGAGAAGCAAAATATTTACCATTCTTTTATAATTTTACTTTTATTTTATTGTTTAAAACATTTATACACGAATGAAGGCAAATATACATGTCCCAGGATAATGTTGCAGGATCCAATCTGGGTCAGAAAAAAACTCTGATCCCAGTGACTGACCCAGATTGGCTTCTGCAACATTTATATAGCTGTCCATTATATATCAAACTCTAACATTAATCACAAGTTTACCTGCTGGTGAGTTGATACATGTTCATGTTACTAAACTATCATTTCTGCAGAAAAAAGGCTGTATCCAGTGGTGGATTAGGGCTCACTGGTGCCCTAAGCACTGAAAAATCTTGGTGCCCTCCCTTTTGTACATGCTGTTTTATCTATTTTTTTTTTACAAATCTTTATTGCGTTTTTTCCCCTCAACTTTGTGGTCCCCCCTTTGGGTCTGGTGCCCTAAGCATGTGCTTAATGGTTAATACACCACTGGCTGTATCCCTTTCTATTAAATACTTTTGAATATAATAAGGACAAAGTGGACCTCCACCTTCAGAGGCATTTCACAGAATCATAGGGCTGAAAGGGACCTTGGACTCTTCTAGTCCAACCCCCTGCCCAAGGTTGGAGTCCTTATACCATCCCAGACAAATGGCTGTCTAATCTTTTTTTTGAAAACCTCTAGAAATGGAGCACCACAACCCCGGGAGGCAAGCTGTTCCAGTGTTTAATTATTCTCACTCTCAGGAAATTTCTCCATAGTTCCAGATTGGATCTCTCTTTAATATCTTCTACCAATTGTTTCTTCTCCTGCCCTCAGGTGCTTCAGAGAATAAGTCGATCCCTTCTTCTATGTGACATTCCCTCAAGTACTGGAAGGCAGCTATCATGTCACCCCTAGTTCTTCTCCTTGATAGGCTAGAACATAGAAAAATAAGGTTGGAAGGGACCATTTCAGACAAATGTCTGTCCAGTCTCTTCTTGAAAACCTCCAGTGATGGAGTACCACAACTTCTTTTTTTATTTTAAAGATTGATTTAATGTTGATTGTGATTTCTCATAATCTCAAAGCTAATATAATTTTGTAATAATTGAAAGTTTTTTTTATAAATTTTATTAAATATACAATTTAAAAACATTAGACAGAGTGCGACTTGTCTGGTACAAACTTTTCTAACACTTTTTCTTTGTGTAGATTACAATATAACATCATGCATATTCCTTATATACTTTTTGTACGTTCAATCACACTCCAATTACATACATATTCCCTTCGTATCTATTTAAATCCTGTTTACTCCTATCTAATATTTCTTATATTATTTTATTTATTTTTCTCCCCTGTTCTTCACTTTGTTTCTAATTCTCTATCCCTACATTCCTCCTTTTCTCTAGCCATTTATAAAATGTATTCCAGGTTACGTAGAATTCTGATTCATCTTTGCCTTTGAGCTCCATTGTTAACCTGTCCATTTCTGCACAAGTCAATATTTCTTCCTCCTGTGGGTTCTCTCTGCATTTCCAATTTTGTGCGAAGGTTATCCCTTACTATACCCAAAAGGAAGAGTTCTGTCATCATGTCTATCATCTGGTTTAACATCTCTTCTAGCCACTGCTTTATTTGCAGCGAAAAGTCCTTGGCTTTTGGGCATCCCCACCATATATGATAATAAGTGCCTAGTGTTGCTTTGCATTTCCAACATTTCGGTGAGCAGTTTTTGCACATCTTGGCCAGTTTTGTGGGTGGGAGATGCCATCTGTAGAACATCTTGTATTGATTTTCTTTATATGCAGTGGCTAGAGTAAGCTTTCTGTTCCTCTCCCATAGTTTTTGCCAGCTATCTAGATTGATGCCATAACCAAAATTTTTACTCCAGGTGAGCATGATCTCTTTCACTTGCTCTTCTATCATGTCGTAATCCAGTAAATATTTATATAATTTTTTAATCATCTGCACATCTGCTCCTTGTAAGACTTCATCCAATTCTATAGATTTGGTCCTTATGCCACATTCATTTTTATCTCTCATGTATCATGATTAGACCTGGAGATATGCCACCATTCTAGTTCTATCCCTTCTTCTTGTAAGTCCTGTCTAGACCTCAGCTCTCCTTTTTCATTCAATATGTCTTTGTACGTAATAACTCTTCCTAATTTCATAAAATTTGGATGTACAAACATCTCCAGGGTCGACAGCCAGTTGGGAATTTCTATACAATTTTGTTGCTTAATTTTTATCCAAACATCCAATAGAGTTCTTCTGATGAGGTATTTCTGGAAGTATTGGTGTGCTTTATGTTTCCCATCCCAAAGGATCGCGTGCCATGTCATGTCCTTCCAGTGCTAGCAGCCTCCTGTTTTTTAAATTAATCCACTGCCTGATCCACGTGAGTGCTGCTGCCTGGTAGTATTTTTCCCAGTCAGGGAGTCCAAATCCACCTCTTTCTTTTGAGTCTTGTAATAGTTTCAATTTAATTCTGGGTTTTTTCCCTTGCCAAACATATTTAGTTATTATTTTATTTAAATTTCTAAAAAAAAACCCTTCTTTAATCTTATTGGTATGATTTGAAATAGAAAGAGTATCTTTAGCAGTATAGTCATTTTGAGTGTTGCAATTCTCCCCATGAAGGAAAGTTGCAGGTTTTTCCACCTATCCAAATCTATCTTAATTTGGTCCACTAATTTATTGTAATTGTCCTTCTTTAGTGTAGCACATCTTGATGTAAAATGGATACCTAAGTATCTCACTTTCTTTATTATCTGCATTTTAATTTTTTCAGCCAATTCTTTTTCTTCCATTTTACTCATATTCTTAACTAAAATTTTGTTTTTTTCCTTGTTCACCCTCGAGCTTGCAACTTCCCCATATTCACCCAATACTTCCATTAACCTCTCACCCGATTGTAAAGGGTCTTCTAGAATGAACACAAGGTCATCAGCAAATACTTGCACCTTGAAAGTTTCCTTTTTTATTTCCTTTTATTTGTTCATCTTTTCGGATAATTCTAGTGAGTACTTCTAGGGATAGGACGAGCAATAACGGTGATAATGGGCATCCCTGCCTAGTTCCTTTCTGAATTTTGAAACATTGTGTAGTTTCATCATTAATGACTACTTTGGCTTTTGGGTAGAGTAGATTGCGTTGAACATGTTTATGAAATTCTCCCCAAATTCCATTAGTTTTAATTGATTTGACATAAAGTCTCATTTAACGTTGTCGAAGGCCTTTTGCGCATCAACGAACATTAAGGCCAATTTCTTTTCATTATGGGTCTCATAGTATTCCAATACATTTAGTACAATTCTGATGTTATTCTTTTTCTGCCTCCTCAGCAGAAAACCATTCTGATAACTATGAATAAAATCCTCTAGGAATCTTTTTAACCTTTTGGCCATGATGGCCATAAACATCTTATAGTCCGAATTTAACAAAGATATGGATCTGTAATTCCTAACAAGTGTCAAATCTGAATTGTTCTTTGGAATTAAGGTGATAATTGCTTCCTCCCATGAGGCTGGTATTTTTGCATCTCTAAGAACTGCATTTAATAATAATAATAATAATAATAATAATAATAATAATAATAACAACAACAACAACAACAACAACAACAACAACAACAACAACAACAACAGAGTTTGAAAGGACCTTGGAGGTCTTCTAGTCCAACCCCCTACCCAGGCAGGAAACCCTACACCATTTCAGTCAAATGGTTATCCAACATTTTCTTAAATTTTTCCAGTGTTGGAGCATTCACAACTTCTGCAGGCAACTTGTTCCACTGATTAATTGTTCTAACTGTCAGGAAAGTTCTCCTTAGTTCTAAGTTGCTTCTCTCCTTGATTAGTTTCCACCCATTGCTTCTTGTTCTACCCTCAGGTGCTTTGGAGAATAGTTTGACTCTCTTTTCTTTGTGGCAACCCCTGAGATATTGGAACACTGCTATCATGTCTCCTCTAGTCCTTCTTTTCATTAAACTAGACATACCGAGTTCCTGCAACCGTTCTTCATATGTTTTAGCCTCCAGTCCCCTAATCATCTTTGTTGCTCTTCTCTGCACTCTTTCTAGAATACTTCTAATTAGGTGGAATTTAGTGGATCTTGAAGGTTTTTGCATATTTCCGAAGGCAATCCATCCGGGCCTGCAGTTTTGTTATTTTTCTGTCTTTTAATTGCCACTGTTAATTCTAGAGGTGTTACGTCTTTGTTCAGCATAAGTCTTATCTCTTCTGACACTTTAGGTAAGTCGGCTTTTTGGAGACATTGAATGCTTTTTTCTTCAAGAGTACCTCCCTCTTCTGCATATAATTCGTTATAGAACTCATGAATTATGTCTCTTTTCCCTTTGTTATGATATATTATCTGCCCCTGTTTATTGCATAATTTACTAATGCACTTTTATTTTTTTGCTTCTTCAATTTATAAGCTAGTCAACATCCTGGTTTGTTTGCATTTTCGAAGAAATTTTGTTTTGAGTATTTTAGTCGTTGTGCCAAATCCTCCTTCTCGATCATGTTCAAATTCTGTTTAATTATGGCAATTTGTTACTTCAAATTTCTTCTTTTGGGTTTGTTTTGTAAATCTCTTTCTTTTTTAAAAAAATCATTTTTTATTGATTCTCCCCCATACCCACACCCACATATTGGCCATATCATATCTTATACAACTTAACATATCCAAATACATTTTACTTAACTACAATTTCTGCCAAAATATTCTTTTTCCATATTTTAATCATGTCTTAATATTTCTATGCTCATTTATATAAACCACATCTTCTTTCACCCTCAAGTTGAAAAATGTTAATAATTAAAACATATGAGGGGAATTCTGAGAAATATACTCAATAAATGGGAAAATCAGGGTTGTGAAAAATATTGAAATGAAAATGAATATAACAATAGTTTAAGAAGGAGGAGAGAGATGGAATAAAGGGAGAAGGAGAGAGAGGAAAAGAAGAAAGGAAAGAGGAGAGGAAGAAAGGTAAGGGAAATAAGAGTAGGAGAGAAGGTTAATTAATAGTTAATAATTAAAATGAGGGGAATTCTGAGAAATATATTTAATAAATGGGAAAATCGGGGTTGTCTGGACAACATAGTTAAAAATATTGAAATGAATACAGCAATAGAAAGAGATAAGGAGGAGAGAGGTGGAAGAAAGGGAGAAGGAGAGAGAGGAAAAGAAGAAAGGGAAGAGAAGAGGAAGAAACGTAGGGGAAATAAGAGTAGGAGAGAAGGTTAGATAGGGAGGAAGAATGGGCTATTCCAACTATCCAAAATGTTCATTTCCTGTGCCATTTTGAAAAAGTTATTGGTCAATGTTTTCTTAGTTCCTTTCCTTTCCTTATTGCTTTTATAGTCCAGATGTTTATCCACTATTGCGTTAAAGTCCCCCAAGATGCAAATGTTGTCATATTCCATCTTTCCAATAATGGTGTATAACCTCTTGTAAAACTGATTTTGTTTTTCATTTGGGGCATAGATTCCCACTAAGGCTACTTTCTTATAGTTCAAAATTGCTTCTACTATCAATATCCTGCCTTCATCATCCTCAGAAATTTATCTTGTCCGAATTTCCTCTTTAAAATACATTGCTACTCCCCCTTTCTTCTGATGTGATAGTGCTGCAAACATCTTTCCTAACTTGGGCTAAACTAATATATTTTGGTGCTGTTTCTTTATACCTCTTGCAAAATTATTATATCCAATATCATCTTACAGAATCTGCTAAAAAATTATTTTCCTTTTGGGGTGGGGTGTTTAATTCATTCACATTTAAAGATATAGCCAATATTTCTTCTTGCACGTGTCTACTTATATTTAGGTCTTGTAGCCCTTGTTGATCTAATCTCTTTGGGTCTGCTTTCGTCATAATTATTGTCATCTGTTCTTTCTCCTCTTCCATTTTCCTTCTTCCTATTTAGTGGCTCCCTCACTTCCGTATTTTGTATTCTAGTATCACCTTCTACTCTTACTTCTCTTTCTTCTAGTTCTTCACTGCTGAAGTTCTGGCTGTAAAATTCCTCTGCTTTGTCTATGGTGTCTATTCTGTATCTTTTTTCCACAATACCATGATTCTGTCGGCGTCAGCCATCGGAAGTTGATATTATGCATGATTAGTTTAGATGTCAAAAATTGGTACGACCTCCTTAGTTCTCGCACCCTACATGGCACTTGTTTTAATACTACTAACCATCTCCCTCTATGTTCTAGTGGATTGTCCCTAGTTCTAGGGAGTATCTCGTCCCTCAATGATTTTTTAATGAATCTAATATGGACTTTTTTGGGGAGGTTGTGGTGTCTTGTGTAATTAGTATGGATTCTGTAGATTTCATCCATTTCATTCAGCATTTCATCCTTCCCAATTCCTAGGACTTTCGCTAATAAGTCTGCCATCATTTCTGGCAAGTCTTCACTTTTTTCTTCTTTGACATTTTGAAAGCGCAGGTTATGTGCTGCTCGTTCAGTCTTCAACTGGATAACAATATTTTTATTGGCCTGTATTTATTGGCCTGTATTAATCTCTCATTTATTTCGTCAACTTTTTTCCTTCTCCTTGCCCATCCTCTCTTCCATTTCTAATAATTTTTGTTCGTTCTTCATAAGTTGTTGCTGGAAGGCCTCAAACCTCCCATCCATTGATTTCATTTTCTCCTTTAATTCTCCAGTATCACTTCTAGCTTCCCCAATTTCTTTTTTCAGGTTTTCATGATTCCTTAACATCACATCCTGCATTGATTGTAACATTGATTGCAGTTCTTTAAACGAATTGGCTCTTTCTCTCTGCATCATTTCCTCTATTGATCTCTGGCCTAGTGGGCTTGATTCAAGTGATGAGGAATGGGATATTTGTTTTCTTCCTGTGCCAACTTTGAATAAGTTAGGAATACTTGTCATTTTTAGCAATGTCTTGAACCAATCCTCCCACTTATTTATAAGTCTTGGATTTTCTGCCACTACTCTGAAGCACTAATTATCTCTTTCGTGCTTCATTGTTTCCCAATTGCTTCTTAACAGTAACTACAATGCGGATCTCTTATACTTTATCCTAAGGTATAAGCTACAATAAATATGAATCAGTATCAAACAATCTTAAAAAGGACCGATGGCTATCTTATCGTGCTTCAGGTTCTATGTCCTACAATTACTTTGTAAATATTATAAATACCAATATCTTACAACACTCCATATCCAAATCCATTAATAACCAAATGTAATCACCTAATCATATAAATTCTTTATGTAGAAATATAGGTATATATATATATATATAAAAAATGCACCGGTACCGTATATGTGGTACCTTGCTCAATAGTAGTACCTGTGAGAGGGATCTTGGAGTCCTAGTGGATAACCATTTAGATATGAGCCAGCAGTGTGCAGCAGCTGCTAAAAAAGCCAACACAGTTCTGGGCTGCATAAACAGAGGGATAAAATCAAGATCACGTGAAGTGTTAGTGCCACTTTATAATGCCTTGGTAAGGCCACATTTGGAATATTGCATCCAGTTTTGGTCGCCACGATGTAAAAAAGATGTTGAGACTCTAGAAAGAGTGCAGAGAAGAGCAACAAAGATGATTAGAGGACTGGAGGCTAAAACATATGAAGAACGGTTGCAGGAACTCGGTATGTCTAGTTTAATAAAAAGAAGGACTAGGGGAGACATGATAGCTGTGTTCCAATATCTCAGGGGTTGCCACAAAGAAGAGGGAGTCGGCCTGTTCTCCAAAGCACCTGAGGGTAGAACAAGAAGCAATGGGTGGAAACTAATCAAGGAGAGAAGCAATTTAGAACTAAGGAGAAATTTCCTGACGGTTAGAACAATTAATCAGTGGAGCAACTTGCCTGCAGAAGTTGTGAATGCTCCAACACTGGAAATTTTTAAGAAAATGTTGGATAACCATCTGACTGAGATGGTGTAGGGTTTCCTGCCTAGGCAGGGGGTTGGACTAGAAGGCCTCCAAGGTCCCTTCCAACTCTGTTGTTATGTTATGTTATGTTATGTTATGTATATAGATCTTCTTGAATAATTCTATTCAGATATTAAGTATATTCTTTTAGTCTTTTAGGATCACACAGTCTTAATATATTGAAGTTAGTTCTTACAGTCAGGCAGGTTTTTATTTACAAATTTCCCTTCTCGTATCACTTTCCCTTTAACCAGCAGATGTCTCCTTCATCTCCAACAGATTACTCAGCATTCAAAATGTCCACCTTTCGAGTTTCATCAGCGCTTTCCCCCTTCAGTTGTATAACTTCCTTTGTCCAGATTTTTTTTATTGAAAAAGTTTTACAAGATTCCCCCCCATACATCCCCCCTCCCCCCAACCCTAACCCTTCCCCTCCCTCCTCCCTCCCTCCTTCCCCCACCCCTCCCTCCCCGACTTCCCAAAGTAAATACAGGGTATCGTATCTAACAATCATAAACTAAAATATGCTAATTAACATAAACTCCCATCCCTCTTCTTGAACCTCAACTCCTCTTTTCCATAAAAAAAGAAGAAAAAGGAAAATATTAATACTAATACAATTACCTTCTATTCATTTAAAAGCTATTTAGTATTTTGTTATTTCAATCTCCATTATATATATATCTTTCAAAAATAATCTTTCAAATATGGTGATATTTCTACCTTCTCATCTAAGTCCATTAAATTTAAAGTCCAATCTTCTGTAATAAACAATATCCCATCTTCCAATGTTGTAATATCAAAAATTATTCCTCAGTATATCTTATAATCCATATATGATTATTATATATCCATCATACATAATAATAAACATCATCTTTCCTTATATGAATTTAACATTTACTTCATATTCTTCCCCATATTCCCCATACCATAACTTTCTAAACAATTTATCATACAATCCATAACTTCTTTCTACTTTTTATATTCAGAAATATCGCTTATAATTTACCCTATCCCATGAAAGGAAAGTCTTTTCATCTGAAAATATTACTTCTTTACTCCTTGCTGTTTACGTTTAATAGTTACAATCATACTTTGATCCTTCCCTATGTCTTTCTGTGTTTCTTCTCCCAAATTTACAGCCCCAATTTTAGGTTGTATTTGCTTTGCTTCCTTTTCCTCTTTTTTAAGCATTCCCACCTCTCCTTTCATCTTAACTTCTAACAATGGCAAACTTCCAACCTTCAATACTTTAGTATAAAAATCTCTTGCTTTAAAAACTGTATTAAGAAAATATCTCCCTCCCTTATAGTTTACTGTTAATCCAGCTGGTACATTCCATCTGTACTGTATCTGGAGATTTCTAAGCTGATCCACCAAAAAAGCATATTATTTTCTATTTCTTAACATTTTAGGAGGAATTTCAATACCAATACCTCTTGTCCCAATATTTGAATTTTATTTTTATAAGAAACTTGTGAAATTTCATTCCTAATCTTCCTAGATGTAAAATAAATTACTACAAGTGTCTCTGCTTTGCAACCCATGAATTAACACGGTAAATTTTTTCAATTTGGATTTCAAAGTCCATTGGTTTCTGTCCAATCAGCTGTGCAAAAGCCTCTGCAAAAATCTTTTTTAAGTCCTCTCGTTTATCTTCTTTCAAACCTCTTACTCTCAATGCAAATTCCATAACTCTGTATTGCAATAATACCTGCTCTTCTTCTGCTCTCTCTGCCTTGATCTGGAGTACCTCTATTTTATTTTTTAAGTCCAAATTAACTTGATTAATTTCTTCAACTCTATCTTCCAACTGCTTTATATTCTCTGCCTTGGTCTGAAACTCCTCTAATTTGCTTTTTAAGTTCAAATTAACTTGATCCATCTCTTCCACTTTTTCACCCAATTGTTTTGTGTATTCAACCAGAGTCTTAAATGCTGCCAGCACTTCTTCTCTTATCTCTTCATCCTCAGTTGCAACAAAGTCTTTAATTTTCAATATTTTCTCCTCAATTTCCTTAATTTTTTTATCCTGAACAGAAATTTGAGCCTTCAGAAATTTCTTCAGCCCCTCTTGTAATTCATATAATTGAACTAACGGTGCTCCAACTTCCTTGAAAACAGCAGGCTGTATTTGTACAGAAGCCATCTTACTTTAATTTTATAATTTGAAACAAAGTCAAAGTCTTTCCATTAACACAGTATTTAAGATAAATTAGGTCAGTTGTATAATCCTTCCAGCTTTCATTTTATAGTTTCTTCATATAAGCATAAATCCAGCAAGTTTAAACAAAATCTGTAAACTGTAACAGTGTTAATAAACACCTCTTTGACTTTCACTTTCATGCCCATTATACTCAGATGCCATTTCCTTTCTTCTCAAATAGAATCCACAAACAGGGTTGAGGTCTAGTACTTACATCTACCTTGCCTCCTGACATTGCTCTGTCTGGTTAAGTAAAAAATCCATTTAAACTCAATATTGATTGCAGATGTGGTCGCAGCATTTTACTCTGCCAAAAAAGACAGAGGCATCCTGGATCTGGAGCTCTTCGGGTTCCCAAGGGAGCTCTCCCCTTCAAGCCTCCAGGATCATTCCTGGTGCTTTTGGGGGAGTTCTACCTCCACCCAATCGCTCACCTTTCCCTCTTCACCCGAGGGAAAGGTTTCCAAGCTGCTAGACAGCTGATTTTTGCTGTCTTAGTGGCTCTACACAATCTGGCGGTCTAAAAAGACCGTCCTCAATGACCAACAGAGCAACAGGAAGTCCCTTTTGTCCAGATTTTTTATGTTCAAGATTATTTTGCACAAAAGAGAACCTCCTCTACTCCTTTTCTTTTTCCAGCCAAATTAGTCCACAGTTCTGCGGACTGCCCTTTCTTTGCTTGTACGTCTCTCTTTGCCACTATTCCACCCAGAGAGAAATCTTCTCCTCCTTCCTCTTGAGGCTTCTTTTCTCTTTACTACTGCCCTGGAATCTGGAGAGGTGTTTGCTCCAGAACACTCACACGGAGTTGTTGGGATTGCTTCTCCCAGCATTAGCCACACCTCTGTCTCGCTAAATCACCGCTGATCTTCGTCTGCCTGTCAGGTCTTCACAGCAACCATGTTGGGCCGTCTCCTTCTCCACCCGGTTTCTCCGAGGCTTTCCCTGCTGGATTCAGCCCTGACCGCCATCAGAACTCCTCAGCAGGCTACCTCCATTTCCAGTTTCCCTCCAGGAAACCTCGGACCCCTAAGAGTCAGCCGAGTGGTTTGTAGCGACTGCAGAAACAGCCTGCATTGCCGGAGAAGCTGCTTTGCACACCTGCTCTCCCTGACAGCTGCCCCCCCCCAAGTACCACAACTTCTGAAGGCAAGCACATGCATACATAATGGACATGTCTAATTCTCTTAACTATTCATTATACAGTTTAGCCTCCAGATCATCTTTGTTGCTCTTTTCTGCATTCATTTTATGGTCACAGCATCTATTTTGTATTGTGGCAACCAGAACTGGACACAGTATTCCAAGTGTGGCCATGCTAGTACATTATAGAACACTGTGATCTTGATGCTATCCCTTTGTTAATGCAGCCTAGGGCTACATTGGCCTTTTTGGCAGCTACAGCATATTGGTGGCACATACATAAGTGATGGTCCACTAGGACCCCTCAAACCCTCTCACAATTATGAACATTACTGAGCCATAAAATTTAGTCCAGAAAATAATTCACTGCAGGGGTGTCAAACTCAAGGCCTGTGGCCTTGATGTGGCTGATGGGGTGCTAAAATCTGGCCCATGGGGCTGGCCTGGAGATATCAAAGGACCAGCCCATGGGGCTTCTGCTGGCAAAAATTGGTCACAGGGGGCTGTGTGCCCCCCCCCTGCACCCCATTTTTGGCCTCCATGGCCTCCTGCAGCACTCTCCCAGCCAAAAACAGACAGTGAGGCTTCCACGAGGCCTGGCCTCCCCGGCCTCCAGCGTGGCCTCTGCGTGGCCCGTTTTTGGCTGGCAAAGTGCTGCAGGAGGCTGTCCAGGCCAAAAATGGGGCATGCCCCCCCTGCATGCCCCCCGTACCCACTTTTGGCCAGCAGGGTGCTGCAGGAGGTGTCCGTCCCAACCCCCAACCCCACTGGCCCATGGAGGAGAATTACAATGCTGAGCTGCCCCTCGAATAAATCCAGTTTGACATTCCTGGTCTATGCTATGGATGTATCCTTATTCCTAATCTTATCCAGGTGTGAATTACTCCATTGCTGGTTTCAGAACAGTACCACAGAAGTACAGGCCTATTTTATCTCAAAACAAACAAAACCTGAAAACAAACAAAACAAGCAGAATCTGTGGATGGAAATAATTGTCCAGTCAAGAATGATGTTACTATTATTTAATGGAATGGCACTGCCACAACTATATGTATATATAAAAGCTTAAGAGGCAATTTTCTAAGTATATGGATGGCACAATACTAGCAAGATGATTTTGCACTGTAATATTTAGCCTTTTTTCTGTTCTATTGTGCCTGATTCTTGAAGACTGCCTGGATAAGTCCCTATAGTTTACTTGGCAAGGATTTTCAGAAATGTCTGCCATTGCCTGCTTTCTAGATCTAGCCTTACATATCTATGAAAAAGTAATTGTCGGTCTCTAGTCTTTAGTCATTTAGGTATGAGAAAACAAAAATATAAGAGAAACAACTTCAGAATGAAAGAAATTACAAGCAAAGACTGAGTATTATACTTTCTGTTCCAAAACAATCTCAGAATGAAAAAAAAAATACATTAATGGGACAACAGAAAAGAAAATGATAATTCCAGCAAGTAACCAAACATGGCTTTATCAAAGTCCCATGAGGGATTTTTTGTTGACTTCTTATTTAATTTTTTATTCTATGGAGTCAGAGTAAATAATGCTGCAACTGTGGGATTGGAGGCTTTCATAAAAATGATGAAAGCAGCATTGCACTATGACACAAACTCGGTCTTTTGCATACATGCACAAATAAGAGGGATGAAACTTGTGATGCAAAGGCCACAATATGTTTTTGCTATTTGCTCACTGTCCAGTAGATTCCACTCACTCACAGCCATATTAAAATGCTTTGCTGCAGGCTCTGAGGTATCAGAAATTTTGTATTGCCCTCACTAATGCTCTATTCATGCTTGAGTTACTAGGCCAGA
Organism: Ahaetulla prasina; assembly: GCF_028640845.1. NCBI lineage: Eukaryota > Metazoa > Chordata > Lepidosauria > Squamata > Colubridae > Ahaetulla > Ahaetulla prasina. The sequence continues at coordinate 188,257,123 of NC_080540.1, forward strand.
GAGTCATGCTGTCTTAAAGTTTTCATGTAGGACAAATCAAAGGGGAAGTGATTGGGAGATTCCCTGGGCTTTGAACCTTTAGCTATGTGGTCCATGCATAAATTGACTAGAAATAAAAGGTGTCTTAAAAATTTCCATCTGAATCAATCAATCAATCAATCAATCAATCAATCAATCAATCAATCAGAACAGAGCTGGAAGGGGTTTTGGAAGTCTTCTAGAACAACCCCCTATTCAAGCAGGAGACCATTTCAGACAGGTGACTGTCCAGTCTTTTCTAAAAAACGTCCAATGTTGAAGCACCTACAATTTCTTAAGGCAAGCTGATCCATTAAAGGAGCAGATGTTATCTTAGAACCATTGTATCATATCTTTAAAAAAATCTTGTAGCACTGGGGAACTACCAGAGGATTGGAAAAGAACTGCTGTAGTTCCCATCTTCAAAAACAAACAAACAAACAAACAAACAAACAAACAAACAAAAACTCCAGACCCAGGAAACTACAGAGCAATCAGCCTAACTAGTCCAGTATAAAACATTCTGACCTTATAATAAAAATAATAACAGAGTTGGAAGGTCTTGGAGATCTTCTAGTCCAACCCCCTGCCCAGGCAGGAAATCCTACACCATTTCAGACAAATGGTTATCCAATATTTTCTTAAAAATTTCCAGTGTTGGAGCATTCACAACTTCTGCAGGCTGATTATTCCACTGATTAATTGTTCTAACTGTCAGGAAATTTCTAAGTTGCTTCTTTCCTTGATCAGTTTCCACCCATTGCTTCTTGTTGTACCCTCAGGTGCTTTGGAGAATAGTTTGACTCTCTCTTCTTTGTGGCAACCCCTGAGATATTGGAACACTGCTATCATATCTAGTCCTTCTTTTCATTAAACTAGACATACCGAGTTCCTGCAACCGTTCTTCATATGTTTTAACCTCCAGTCCCCTAATCATCTTTGTTGCTCTTCTCTGCACTCTTTCTAGAGTCTCAACATCTTTTTTACATCGTGGTGGTCAAAACTGAATGCAAAATTCCAAGTGTGGCCTTACCAAGGCATTATAAAGTGATAGTAACACTTCACATGTTCTTGATTCTATCCCTCTGTTTATGCAGCCCAGAACTGTGTTGGCTTTTTTGGCAGCTGCTGCACATTGCTGGCTCATATCTAAATGGTTGTCGACTAGGATTCCAAGATCCCTTCACAGTTACTACTATTGAGCAAGGTATCACATATACGGTATCTGTGCATTTTGGGTTTTTTGTCTAAATGTAGAACCTTACTTTTTTCACTGTTGAATTTCATTTTGTAGATAGCGCCCAATGTTCAAGTCTGTCAAGATCCTTCTGTATCTTGAGCCTATCTTCTGGAGTGTTGGCTATTCCTGCCAGCTTGGTGTCATCTGCAGATTTGATGAGTTCCCCATCTATCCCCTTGTCCAAGTCATTGATGAAGATGTTGAAGAGTACTGGGACTAAAACAGAGCTTTGGGGTACTCCACTACATACTTCCCTCCATGTGGATGTAGTTCCATTGAGGACTACATGTTGAGTGCTGTTGGTCAGCCAGTTACGAATCCATCTGGTGGTGGTGCTGTCTAACTCACATTTTTCTACTTTATCTAGTAGTAGGTTATTGTTCTGTTTCCCTCCCCCAATACTCCCAACAAAGAGTCAGTCAAAGGCCTTCTCTTCTAATTTAATTACATAGATAAATGTCCTGGCCACGTCTACCCACGGGCCTGCCAAGTCTCTGGAGATAATGAGGAAATTATAGATAAGGCCAGAATTACTCACGAATATATTCTTCCCTCCATTGATACAGTTTGCCCGCGCAAATTCATTTCTTTTTCCAAGAAAAAAAACCAGGAAGTCCCGCCTCCTATTTATAGTCTCTGCAGATGTCACTGCATGACCATCATTCCTTGGCTTTGTCCCAACGCTTCCTCTGCTGCACGCGCCGGTCACGTCTGCGCAGTCTTGCATCACTCCAAAACTGTTCTTGGGGCATTGCCAAATCAGAAGAAGGCTCGGAAGAATCAAGCCTTGCCGGCCCTTCCTCCTCCCTTTGAGTGGGTGCCAGGGAGAGAGAGGGCCCAAGAGAAGCATGCCTTGCCAGGTCTTCTCCCTCACTTTCTGAATCATCCGAGTCCAGGACTCCAGGTCCAGGAACCTGGGTCACAACAGTTATGGTCTATTTTATCAATCCAAGTCCAAGTAAATTATATTGACAGCCTTCCTTGATGCTATCCCTTTGTTGATGCAGCCTACATTGGCCTTTTTAGCAGTTGCAGCATAGGAAGATGCTGGAAAAGATAATAAAAAAACAGATCTGCAAACAACTAGAAGCAAATAAAGTTATAACTAGTAGCCAGCAATACTTGGGTTTGTTAAAAACAGATCATGCCAAATAGTGGTGGTATTCAATTTTTTCCTTACTGGTCTTTTTTTTTTAAATCAATTTTTAATTGATTTTTATCCCCCCCTCCACACACATAGATTATGAACAGAGTATTGGCCATATGATAGCTTATACAACTTAATATATCCAAATACATTTTACTTAGTTACAATTTCTGCCAAAATATTCTTTTTCCATATTTTAATCGTGTCTTCATATTTCCATACGCATTTATATAAACCACATCTTCTTCCACCCTCAAGTTCTAATTTCTCCATTTTTACTAATATATATATATATATTTGTTTTCTGAGGTTTTTGCGGGTGTTTGTATGTAGGTTTTTGGTTATTCGGGTTTTCTCCTGCGTAAAATTGGAAGTGTCTTGGTGACATTTCAACGAAGTCTCATTCGTCATCTTCAGGCTTCAGCTTCGTGCTTCGTGCTTCGTTCATTGCTCCCAGAAGCACGAAGCTGAAGCCTGAAGATGACGAATGAGACTTCGTCGAAACGTCGCCAAGACACTTCCAATTTTACGCGGGATTAAACCCGAATAACCAAAAACCTAGATACATACATATACATACATACATACATACATATATTCTGTTTTATTATATTTTAGCTAATTCAATTTTTATCCTGATATATTCAAACAAGTTTGGGGTTGTCTTTCTTCTATTTCATCTTTTTTGTTTTACAGCAGTCTTTCTTCTCTTTCTCATTCCTCTCCCTCCCTTCTTTTATTCTTCCTATTTTCTTCTCTCCTCTACTATTTCTTTTCTACTTCCCCTTACTTTCTCCCCCTCCTCCATTCTTCCTCCCTATCTGACCTTCTCTCCTACTTTTATTTCCCCTCCCTTTCTTCCTTTCCTCTTCCCTTTCTTCTTTCCCTCTCTCTCCTTCTCCCTTTCTTCCATCTCTCTCCTCCTTATCTCTCTCTATTGCTGTATTCATTTCAATATTTTTAACTATGGGTGTCCAGACAACCCCAATTTTCCCATTTATTAAATATATTTCTCAGAATTCCCCTCATTTTAATTATTAACTATTAATTATTAACATTGTCTTTCCTCTTATTCCATTTTTACCTTAGCTTTTTAATTAATACAACCTTTCACCTCTTGTTTTCTTTAAATTGTTATTCCCAGTTCAATAATCATTTTTCTCTTTCATTAGGGTACATCATTTACTAACATTTCAATTTTGTTCCATTTTATATCTCACTTTCAATTGTTTTCACCTATAAACCATTCTTTCTTTCACATTTCATCAGCTGCACTATTTTTCTTAAACAGTATACTTCTTCCTTTTTTACAGATTTATATTTTGATTTCAATTAATTTCTATATTCTTTTCTATATTTAAAATATATTTCTTTACCATCCACTATAATTCTCTCCAATTCCATGAATCCTCAGACAGTTAAACATATATCCCATTATATCTTTCACATTTCATCTACTTCTCCATTTTACATTAAACAGCATATTTCTTCTTTTTTGCTTCTTACATACACTTCATTTCATCCTTTCTTACTTCCCTTTCACAATAATCTATATATTTCTTCTAATTTACTTCTTACATAAGATTTCTACAACTATTTTAATTTCTTTTCTGCTATTCATTTTTCTTTCCCTTTTAACCATTTTCTTTTGGTCTCTCCAAAATTCCATTTCTTAATATTTTCCTCCCTTTCTCCCTTTCTCCCATTCTCTTATCTTCTTCTTTTTCTCTTTCTTGTATTTTCCTTTCCACCTCCTTTCTCTAATTTTTTACTCTTTTAATTTTCCCCCTCAATCATTCCCCATTTCCTCCTCTTCTGTTCTTTTTTGAGAAATACTTTCCCCTATCTATTCTTGGTCTGTCACTGTCAATCCCAGTGTAATCATCTATTTTTTTTCACTCTTTTAATTTCCCCCCTCAATCTTTTCCTGTTTCCTTCTTTTCTCTTCTTTTTTGAAATATAATTCCCCTTATCCATTTCTATTCTATCACTGTCAATCCCAGTGTAGTCATCTATGTTTTTATCTTCAATTATTTCCTTTTCAGCATTGTATTCTTGTTCCTCTTGCTTCTCCCTCATAATTTCTTCATCCTTTTTTAAACTTTTTAACCACTCCTCCACTTTTTTATTTCCCTTAAATGACTCTCGCACCATTTGAAGTAACTCCCTTAATTCCTCATACTCATCCTCCCAACTCTCCATATTCTCAATTTAAACAGAAAGGATTTTTAAATTTATTATTTTAACTTATATATAGTTCAAATTCAAGTCCATATAATGTCTCTCTTTTTCTTTTTTCTTTCCAAATAATGTCCAGTTCAGATGTTTCTTTAAGCCATTCCAATTTAAATCTTTGTTCTTCCCACTCCTTTTTTGAAGTTGTACTGCAGCTGTTTAAACAAACACGCCTCCAGTCGCTTCCCACAGTAGTCTAAGCAATGCGATATTTTCTTTTTTTTTTTTTATTCAAAAAGTTTTACAAAATTTTTTTTCCCCTTTCCCCCCCTCCTCCCCCCTCCCTTCACAACCCCCCTCCCCCCCCGACTTCCCGGAACGAGCACAAGGTATAGTTAAAAATAAAACAAACATATGCTAAAAAATTTTCGTCCCAACTTAATTATACCCTACAATCATCAATTCTAACTTCCCCGACAGCAATCAAAATAATACATCATAATCATTCAAAACAGTCTGATAACTCTTAGTCTGATATCTACGTTGAATATAGTCAATCCATTTTTCCATTCCTTTAAGTATCTTTCTTGCGTATTGTCTTTCAAAAAGGCTGATATCTTCGCCATCTCAGCCAAATTGGCAACTTTCAATATCCATTCTTCTATTGTTGGTACTTCTTTTTTCTTCCAATATTGTCCTATTAGTAATCTTGCTGCAGTTATTAGATTTAAAATCAATTTAGTCTCAATTACTGTACAATCCGTAATAATTCCCAACAAGAAAAATTATGCAGGAACTTTATCTTCTTTTTCAAAACATTTTGTAGAATCCACCAAATTTTTATCCAAAAGGCCTTTATATCCTTACAAGTCCACCAAATGTGAAAATATGTAGCGTCATCACAATTACATCTCCAACATTTTGCTTGCATATCTGGATACATACACGATAATTTTTTAGGATCTAGATGCCATCTATAAAACATTTTATAAAAATTTTCCTCAGATTCTGTGCTCGTGAATTTAACATTTCTAACCCAAATTTTTTCCCACGTTTCCAATAATATTGGCTCCTGAAAATTTTGTGCCCACTTTATCATACAGTCCTTTACCAAGTCCCTTTCAGAATCTATTTCAAGTAACACATTATACAATCTCTTTATATGCTCCTGAGACTGATTTCTAATTTGCTTTACCAAATTTTCCTCGTTCTGCTCTATACCAATTTTCTGATCTCCCTTCCATCTAGCACGTAGTTGCTCATATTGAAACCAAGTATAATTTTTCCCTTCCTCTCTTAATACTTGCAGAGATTTTAACTGCAAATTACCTCTTTCAGTATACAAAAGATCTTTATATGTAATCATTTCCTGATTCTGTTCTATGTTTATATTTTCTATTGTATGTCTAGGACTTGCCCATATAGGAACCTTATAATTTAGTTTATAAGAGTATTTTTCCAAACACATGAAGGGCATTTCTTAGCACATGATTTTTAAAGGCCTTATCCACTTTTTTGTCATAAATTAAATATGCATGCCATCCATATAGCAAATCATAACCTTCTATATTCAAAATTCTGTCCTCTGTTAAATTAAACCAATCACTTATTGCAGAGAGGGCAGCTGCTTCATAATATAATTTAAAATTAGGCAATTTAAACCTCCCTTTCCGAGAATCTTGAATTATTTTCATTTTAACCCTAGCTTTTTACCTTCCCATATGAATTTGTTAATTCCCTTCTGCCATTCCTCAAGATTCTTATCTTTCTTAATTATTGGTATCATCTGAAAGAGGAATAAAAATCTAGGTAAAACATTCATTTTAATAGCAGCAATTCTCCCCAGCAAAGATAATTGCAATTTTTTCCAAACAATCAACTCCTTCTGAACTTCTGAATAACCTCATAGTTATTCTTATACAATTTCACATTTGACGATGTAATATAAACCCCTAAGTACTTAACCTTCTTTACAATTTCAAATCCTGTTACTTCCTCTAGTTTTTCTTTCTGTTGTCTGGACATATTTTTTATTATCACTTTTGTCTTTTTCTTTGTCTTTTTAAACCCTGAGACATTCCCATATTGATCAATTATTTCCAACAAAGATTTACTAGAATTTATAGGGTTTGTTAAAGTAATCACCAAATCATCTGCAAAAGCTCTTAACTTATATTCACATTGTCTAACTCTAATTCCCTCTGTCTCCTTTACTTCTCGTATTTTATCCAGTAATGGTTCTAGAATTAAAATAAACAATAATGGTGATAAAGGACATCCCTGTCTTGTTCCTTTCGCAATCTTAAAAGGTTCTGTTAAGCTACCATTGATTATAATCTGTGCTGTTTGCTCTCCATAAATTGCCCTAATTATTCTTAAAAAACCATCTCCAAATTGCATCTTTTCTATTAATTTAAATAAAAAATCCCAATGCAATTGATCAAAAGCTTTCTCTGCATCGAGAAAAATAAATGCTGCTGGAATAAAATTTTTCTTTTCTAAGTACTCCAGTAAATTAACAATCTGCCTAACATTATTCCTCATCTGTCTCCCTTTTATAAATCCAGATTGATCATTATGAATTCTTCGCTGCAGAATCAACATTAATCTATTAGCTATTATTTTAACAAAAATCTTATAATCATTATTTAAAAGTGAGATTGGCCTATAATTCCCAGGTTTAGAACAATCCTGTTCCTCTTTTGGTATCAATGAAATAAAAGAGGTTCTCGATGAGGGGGGAATTCCCCCTCCTAGCTGTATCTGATTAAATAATTTCTTAAGTGGACCTAACATCTCATCCTGTAAATTCCTATAATAACTAACTGTGAGCCCTGCAATGCGATATTTTCTTTCCTCCAACAGATGTCTCTCTCTAATTCACAAATCCCTGGCAACAAAATGTCACTTGATAATCCACAAAAATAATTACTTCCTCTTCCTCAATTAAGTCCTTTTGTTAGTAAAAGATGTTTTCCCTCAATTTTCTTTTCCTTTTATTATTTTCTTTGAGAATTTTTTAAAATTTATTTTTAACATAAAAAAAACCTCATCAGATCGATTCAATTACATTACAACATGCTGCATGGGTGTTAATATATCTTCTTGTGTATTCACAGAATAAACATCTCTTTCAAACATATATCTTATATTTGTCTTTTCTAACATATCTTTCCATCTAACCAATTATAAAATAAATCCCATATTTTATATTATTGCTTGCCTTCTTGCTCTCTAATTTCAAATGTTAATTTACTCATCTCTGCACATTCCATCATTTTTCTAATTATTTCATCTTGCGGACGTAACTTCTCATTTTTCCAATTTTTAGCAAGCACAATCCTAGCCGCTGTAATAATGTTCACAATCAAATATTTTACGTCTCTAGTATATATCTCTGGTATAATTCCCAACAGAAAGACTTCTGGCTTAAAGTCTATGTTTTTTGAGCATTTTTTTCCAACCACATGTGTATTTTAGTCCAGTATCTTTTCATTTCAACACGTCCACCACATGTGGTAGTATGATCCAGGTGTCTGATGACACTTCCAGCATTTTTCAGATTTGTCCTTGAACATTCTAGTAATTCTTGTCGGGGGTAAATGCCACCTGTAAAACATCTTATACAAATTATCTTTAAATGCTGTAGACATTGTCATTTTATAATTATACATCCACAATTTCTGCCAAGCCTCAAGATCTATCCATGACCAAAATTTTTCTCCCAAGCAATCATTGTTTCTTTTACTTGTTCTTTCTCCAATTTCACCCCTAATAGGTATCCGTACAATTTCCTAATCAAGTTGTCATCTGAACCTGTTAATATCTCATCAAAACTAGTTATGTTATTATAAAAGCCTTCTGTTTTAACATCTTTATCATATCTGGATTGTATTTGCAAATATGAAAACCAGTTCATTGTTATACCCTCTGCCTCTAGTTCTAATTTAGATTTTAACTCACCCTTTTCATTCAACCATTCATTATATCTAACAATATGTTCCTTTTTAAATGTTATTGAGTATGAGAATGCCTCAATGGGTGATGCCCAAATTGGAATTTTTAAAAAGTCACTTGTCTTTATCTTCTCCCAATTTAACAACAACGCTTCTCTCTGACTATATGTCTTCTGAAATATCCCTGTGTTTTAGCTTGTCCATACTATAAAAAAGCATGCCATCCCAATAACAAGTCATGGCCTTCCAAAGTCAGTATTCTATTATTTCTTAGGGTTATCCATTCTTTAATCCACATCAAATTTGCTGCTTGGTAATACAATTCCCAATTAGGTAACCAAAAGCCACCTCTAACTCTCTTGTCTTGTAGAAGTTTTATTTTTATCCTTGCTTTTTTCCCTTGCCAAATATATTTCAACATCATTTTGTTCAGCTCCACAAAGTAACCTCTTCCCAATTTGATTGGTATAGTCTGAAACAAATACAGAATTGTATATTCATCTTAATTGTTGATATACTTCCCAACAAGGACAATTGTAAATGTTCCCATTTAGTCAAGTCTGTCACAATCTGGTGTTTGAGTTTACCATAGTTATTCTCTTTCAACATTGTGGTAAGATATATCCCCAAGTACTTAACTTTATTTACAACTGCATCCCTGAATGTTCTACCAATTCACTCTTTTGCTTCGTCAACATATTTTTTGTCAAAATTTTCATTTTATCTCTTGATTTTCAACCCTGCCACTTTCCCACATTCATCAATTCTTTCTAACAAGCAAGTTATAGATTCTATTGGGTCCTCAGTAATAAAAACCAAGTCATCAGCAAAGGCTTGAAGTTTATATTCTTCCTTCTGGATTTTCATACTTTTTATTCCCCTTTCCTCGCTAATATTTCTATTCAGTACTTCCAAGGTCAACACAAACAGTAGCAGTGACAATGGGCAGCCTTGTCTTGTGCCTTTTTCAATTCAGATCTCGTCTGTCAATTCCCCATTTATCTTAGCTGATCGTTTATAATATATGGTTTCTATTACTTTAATAAATCTTTCACCAAAACCCATTTGCTTCAATTGTAGGAAGATAAAATGCCAATTAATGTTATCAAAGGCTTTTTGTGCGTCCAAAAAGATCAATGCCATCTGTTTTTTGGGATGAGCCTCATAATATTCTAAAGTATCCAAAACTATTCTCATATTGTTTTTAATTTGTCTTTTAGGCAGAAATCCATTTTGATCAGAATGTATAAATTCATTCAAGTATAGTTGAAGTCGTTCTGCTAGTATTTAAAGCGAAAATTTTATAATCCAAATTTAACAGGGATATAGGTCTATAATTTTTAATTTGCTTTAAGTCAGAGTCCTCTTTCGGAATGAGAGTAATGTAGCCTCTGTCCAGGTCTCAGGCATTTTCCCTTTTTGCATCACTTCATTCATAACCTCTAGAAATAGAAGACCCAGTTGTCCTTGAAAAGTCACATAATTTTCAACTGGCAGTCCATCTGGGCCTGGAGCTTTTCCTTTTTTTTTTTTTAAGCGCTTGCATTAGTTCTATCATTGTTATATTTCTCTCCAACATTACTTCCATATCTTTAGGAATCTGGGGTAAATTTGCTTTAAAGAAATATTGTTTCACATTTTCCATATCAATTTCCTCTTTTCCATATAGTTGCACATAAAAATTCTGAACAATTCTTTTCTTCTCTTCATTCATGAATTGGATCTGGCCTTTGTGGTCCTCTAGTTGTACAATTTTATGATTTTCTTTCTCTTTTTTAAGTTTATAGGCTAATCATCTACCTGGTTTATTAGCATTTTTAAAATAGTTCTGTTTTGCCCCTTTGATTTTTTGTGCTAACTCTTCCTTTTCGATCAGGGCCATTTTGTGTTTAATTAAGTCCATTCTCATTTTAATATCTTTCCTCTCTGGAAATCTTTGTAGTTCTTGCTCCCATTTCCTGTAATCATTTTGTAATATTTTAAAAGTTTGTTTTTTCTTACAATTCCTTTTCCCTACATGGTCTATCATCAAACCTCTTGCATAGACTTTCATTGCATCCCAACAGTTTTGAATTGAGGTGTCTTCCTTTTTATTTTCTTTAAAGAAAAAGGTCAATTCTTTCTCTATTCTTTGTGTAAGTTCTTTATCTTTTAGAATCATAGTATTTAAGGTCCATCTGGATCTTTTCCTTTGGACTTTCCATGTCAGCATCATAGGGCTGTGATCTGCCCAGGTGTTGACTTCTATATCAATTTTTCTTATGTTAAGACTCATTTCTGTTGTCATCCATATCATATCTATTCTAGACCATGACAAGTGTTTATTTGAATAAAAGGTGTATTGTCTATTCTGTTGATTCCTTTCTCTCCACACATCCTTTAGGTTCATTTCCTCCACCATTTTAAAAAAAGACTTCGGGAGGGTCTTTCTATTTTGCCTAGTTGTTTTTTGTGTTTAATAGTCCATCTTTACATCAACTATGCCATTCCAATCACCAAAGATACAAATATTTTCATAATACAATTCAACAATCTTCCTATAGAGTTTCTTATAAAACTCTTCTTGATTATCATTCGGAGCATATATTGTTGCTAAAACTATTTTCGTATTGTCATCAGTTATTTCCAACATAAAAATTCTACCATTCTCATCAGAATTATTAATTTTTCCCTAATTGTCTCTTTTATATATATGGCTGTGCCTCTTTTCTTGCATTGTGGTAATCAGGTGAATACTTTCCCTAATTTTGGTTGTGTTAGTACTTGTTCATGTTGTTTTTTAATATGTACTTCTTGCAAGCATATTATATCCAATTTCAATTTTTCTAATTTGTGAAATACTTTCCTCCTCTTAATTGCAGAATTTAATCCATTAACATTTATTGATATCCATTTCCTCTCCTCCATTTCTATACTTTATAGTTAGGGTTTATCGCTCTTGTCGATCTTGGTTCACGACGAGGTTTAACTTCAATCGCACCACCTACAGCACCTCCTTCTTTTTGTAGTATGGCCAATAATTCTGACTCCTGGAATTCAAATCAATGAAACTTCAGCACTCACCTTCCCTTTCTCATTAAAAAATTCTGCATAAAAATCCTTGGCTTTATCTATTATATCTATTCTTTATTTTTGCTGTTGCCTTGTAAAAAGCAGGCCCTCTGGCACCAGCCATCTGTAATTCACACCTTTCTGCAGTAAGACCTTGGACAAAAATTGGTATTCTCTTCTTAATTCTCCTACCCTTCTGGGAACTTGTTTCAAAACAATAATTTCTTTGCTGTTGTATTTCATTGTTTTCTCTCTTGCTGCTTGTAGAATTTGTGCTTTGAATGATTTTTTAGTGAATCTTACATGGACTTCTCTAGGAAGATTGTTTCTTGTTGTGTATCTTGTATGTACTCTAAAAATCTCATCAATACCGTCAAGTGCCTTTTCCTTGTTAATTACCAGAAGTCCAGCCAAGATTTCTGTGATTTTATCTGCCAAATTCTCACCCTTCTCTTCCTCTATATTTTGAAATCTCAGAAAAAATTCTGCTCTATCAATCTCCCAACCTAAAGCACTTTTATCTTTTTCCATCACTTCCAATCTGCTGTCAATATTTTAATTTTTTTTGTCTCTTTGTTCCTCTCTCTCTATTTTCTGGAATCTATCCTCATAATTTTTCAGCATCTGCTGAATATCTTCCACTTTTTCATCTGTTTTATCCATTCTTTGCTTAATCTGTTCAATCCCCTGTAGAATAAGCTGAAGAGAGAATTCTCTATCTTTCTCCTTTTCCTTTTCCTGTATAAGTAATGATTGTATTGTTCTTTGAGATCCTGCTGGTGAGGAGGAGTGGGCTGGGATCGCTGTAGCTTTTCTACTCATTTTTGTATATAAAAGTATAGGCTCTAGAACTCCAAATTATAATCCAAATCACCAAGATTGTACAGAAAAAAAAGAAAGACAGGTCTTCAGACTCTTCCGTGTCTTAATCCAAATTGAGTTAATCTCAAAAAGAAGACCAAAATGAGAAAAAGAAAAAAAAATAGAAAAATAAATGTACAAAAATTACTAAAAAAACCTAGAGCATAAAGATAGGAGGGAAAAGTAAAAAATGGAAAGAAAGGAGGGAGGGTAGGAATTTTTTTTTAATATATAAGAACTCTCTTTAAGTTCTTTTTAAAATCTCATTCAGCAAATAATATAAAAACAGGAGAGGCTTTCCCCTTGCCTTCTTTCCTTCCCTTACGAGCTTTTCCAGTTGACAGTGTAGAATAGAACACCTGAATAAACAATGCTCAGTGTTCTCTCTCAATATCTCAAGAGAAAACAATATATCTCAAGGTTAAAGCTCTAACAAGTCTCTTATAAGGATGAAAATACAGTCAGTAGGTGGCAGTCTAGTTGAATCCTTTCCCTCTCCCTCCTCCTAACCACCTCCTCCTTCACACTCTTAAAAAAAACTATGAACAAAGACAGGAAAGGGAAAAAAAGAAAAAAAATTGACAGAAAAATTAGTTGTAAAATTAATATGAAAATATAGTAAAATTTAAAACTTCCCCTAGAGAGACTCCAATAAAAAACAATTTTAAATCCAGCAACAGCAAACAAAAAAAATCAGTCTTCTCAGTTTAAGTCCAAGATGGAGACATTCCCAGAAAAAAAATCCAAAAAAGCCAACATTTAAAAAGATATACTTTCTTTAAATATTTTTAATCCGCCATTCATTTACTTTATTGTTTTAACTATTTTTCTTCTTTCAACTCTTAGGGTGGTTTTGCAAAGTCTTATTGAGTAAAAGTCTCTCACCCCAGCCAGCACACCCCAGCCAGTGTTGTGTCTTGCCCGCCCTCAGAGCAGCCGGGGCCTTCTTACCTGCTCCCGAACACTGAGGAATGTATGCCTCCCAGCCCAAGTCCTGGCTCCATGCCCACACAAACTGCAGAAGAAGGAGCATCTCCCTGCCCCAGCCCTGACTCCATGCCCAGGCAAACGGAGCAGCTAGACCCCTCCCCCTCCTCCACAGCAGGTGAGCCTGAGGAGGGTTTACTCCCAACAACAGCTGATTGGAGTAATCCTCGCATCAGAAGATTGGAGAGGTGGAGGCAACAGAAGGAAGGGAGGGGCAGGCCTTAATGAGTGCTGAGTCATGGAGCCACACCCCATGGCCTATATAAAGGATCTACTTTCTGGCAGTCTCTGAGTCAGGCAAAAGTCGAACTTATCTTGCTGAAGTCACTTACTGGTCTCCTGCCTGCTCTGAGGACTTTGCTAGGACTTTGGGCAGAGCTGCAGAGGCAAGCCTGATTCGGATTTCCCTGACCCAGCCGTCAGCGGAGGAGTGGGACACGACAGCCAGTTTCCTTCCGCTCTTCCATCTCGAAGCTGTCCCAGCTTTGTCAGCTGAGGCTGGAATAGACTGCCACAAAGAAGGGCTTATCCTGGGTAGTCGGGGATTTGGCAATATCCCCAAGACCAGCAGGAAGTGCCCTATCTGATCACTGTCCCTCTGGGACAGTGAGGTCCGAAAAATCAGACTGTAGTGGCAGAAAAACTTCGGCTGCAAGTCTGACGATCAAACTTGCAGCTGTTTCACCGCGACGCCAGCTCCACCCCCTCCTTTTATTACTTTCTTACAGGTCCAATTTTAAATCCAGATGGAAAATTATTCCTTTTAGGTCTTTAATCTTAAAATTCCTTTTTGCTTTTTGTTTTGCTTCACTTTAAATTTCTGCATGTCAATTTGCCGCTAATTTCAAGTTGGAACTTTTTTTTTTATTTCATTTTGTCACAACAGTATACACAAACATCGACATAAAACAACAATACATCATAAAAGAAAATATATATATATAAGCAAAAGTATGCAACAACTATGTTAATTTGATATAATGAAGGGAACAATAGGACAGGAATGGTAGGCACTTTTGTGCTCTTATGCACGCCCCTTATAGTCCTCTTAGGAATGGGGTGAGGTCAATAGCAGACAGTTTTTGGTTGAAGATTTTGGGATTTTGAGTAGAGACTATAGAGTCAGGTAATGAGTTCCAAGCGCTAACAACTCTGTTACAGAAGTCATATTTTCTGCAATCAAGTTTGAAGCGGTTGACATTAAGTTTGAATCTATTGTTTGCTCTTGTATTATTGTGATTGAAGCTGAAGTAGTCTTTTACAGGAAGGATATTGCAATAGATGATTCTGTGTGTTAAACATAGGTCATGTCAGATTCGGCGGAGTTCTAAGTTTTCTAATCCCAGGATTTCAAGCCTGGTGGCATAAGGTATTTTGTTGTTTTCGGAGGAGCGAAGAACTCTTCTAGTCAAATATTTCTGGATGCGTTTGATTGTGTTAATATCAGAGATGTGGTATGGGTTCCAGACGGATGAGCTGTATTCAAGAATAGGTCTGGCAAATGTTTTGTATGCTCTGGTTAGTAGTGTAGAGTTTTTGGAAAAGAAGCTGCGTAAAATTAGGTTTACAACTCTTAGATCCTTTTTTGCTATGTAGTTGCAGTGGGCTTTGGCATTTAGGTCATTTGATATGAAAACTCCAAGGTCTTTGACAGGGTGGGGGTTGTCAGTAAGGTAATGTCCATCAAGCTTGTACTTCTTGTTAGGGTTCTTTTTTCCAATATGTAAGACTGAGCATTTTCTGGTTGAGATTTGGAGTTGCCAAGTTTTAGACCAATCGGAGACAAAGTCAAGGTCTTCTTATTTTATGGAAAAAAAGTGGATAGGGCTTTTAAGAATCATGTGTTGAGAAGTGCTCTTTTGCGGGTCTGGAATAAATATTCCTATAAATTAGATTACAAGATTCCTATATGGGCGAGCCCTAGACATGCAATAGAGAATATAAATATAGAACAGAAACAGGAAATGATTACATATAAAGAACTTTTGTATGCTGAAGGAGGTAGATTGCAATTAAAATCATTACAGGTATTAAATGAAGAAGGGAGGAATTATACTTGGTTTCAATATGGGCAAATAAGTGCTAGATGGAAAGAAGATCAAAAAATTGGTATAATGCAAAGGGAGGAAAATTTAATAAAGCAAATTAGAAATCAGACCCAGGAGCATATAAAGAGATTGTATAATGTGTTGCTTGAAATAGATTCGGAAAAGGATTTGGTAAAGGATTGTATGATAAAATGGGCACAGAATATTCAGGAACCAATAATGTTGGAAACATGGGAGAAAATTTGGGTTAGAAATGTTAAGTTTACACAAGCACAGAATTTAAGGAAAATTTTTATAAGATGTTTTATAGATGGCATTTAGATCCCAAAAAATTATCATGTATGTATCCTAATATCCAAGCGAAATGTTGGAGGTGTGATTGTGATGATGCTACATATTTTCATATTTGGTGGACTTGCAAGAAAATTAAGGTCTTTTGGATAAGAATTTGGTGGATTATTCAAAATGTACTGAAGAAGAAGATAAAGTTCCTGCCACAATTTTTCCTTTTGGGAATTATAATGGATTGTACAGGGATTGAGACTAAATTGATTTTGAACTTAATAACAGCAGCAAGACTGTTGATTGGACAATACTGGAAGAAAGAAGAGATACCTACAATAGAAGAATGGATATTGAAAGTTATTAATTTGGCTGAGATGGCTAAAATCTCAGCGTTTTAAAAGACAATACAGGAAAGATATTTAATTGAATGGAAAAAATGGATTGATTATCTACAAAACAGATATCAGATTAAGAAATATCAGATTGCCTTTGAATAATTAGAAAGTTATTTTATGTAATGGGGAGGGGGTTGGGAGACGAAAAGCTTTGGATGTGGTTATTTGGATTGGACTTTACCTTGTGATTGACCCGGGAAGCCGGGGGTGGGGAGGAGGGGTGTTTTGTTTTTTTGGGAGGGAGGGGGAAAAAAGGGGGAAAAATGTTTTTGTTTTTTTAAAACTCTTTCAATAAAAAAAAAAAAAAAAAAGGTCTTCTTGAAGGGTAGAGGTATTGTTAGTGGTATTAAATAGTTTGACATCGTCAGCAAAGAGAACACAATAACTTGAGATAAGTTCACAGAGATCATTTATGTATAGTATGAAGAGTGTTGGTCCAAGAACACTATCTTGGGGAACGCCACTTTTGACAGGAACAGAATTTGATAGAGCGTTGCCAATTTTGACCACTTGTTGTCTGTTTGACAGGAAGGCATTTATCCAGTTGTGAAGAGGTCCTGAAATGCTGTAGCATTTTAGTTTTAGGAGAAGTTTATCATGTGCTACTGAGTCAAAAGCTTTGCAGAAGTCTATGTAGATTGCATCTATTGCTTTTCCTTGATCAAGGTTGGTACTCCATATGTTTTTGCAGTGGAAAAGTTGTAAGTTACAAGATAATTTTTTTCTGAAACCAAGTTGTTTATTAGAGAGTAGGTTGTTTGTTTCAAGGTGGAGTGTAATGGATTGGTTTATGATAGATTCCATTACTTTGCATGAGACACAACATAGAGAGATAGGTCTATAATTTTCAACTATGCTGGGATCTCCTTTTTTGAAGATAGGGATGACTGTGGCTAGAGACCAGAGTTTGAGAAGGGAACTAGTCTTGAAAGCTTTATTAAAGATTATGCTTAGGGGTTCTGCTATATTAATTGAAAGTTTTTTTAAAAGTATGCACATAGTCCATCAGGTCCAATAGATAATGATGGTTTCAGGTTGCGAAGAGCTTTTTCAACATTATCTTTTGTGAAGTCTATATGTGTTAAGTCGTTGTTAACATTTTTGGTACGACTGAGGAATGTTGGATATGAGCCATCGCTGTTTACAATGACTGAGCCAAAGAATGTGTTAAAGAGGTTTGCTTTAACTGTTTCATCAGTATATTCTTTGTCGTTAGGTTCTTTTAGTGGTGGAGTGGATCTTGTTTCTTTAAGTTTATTGTTCACAAAATTATAGAATTTTTTAATTTTAATTAATTTTATTTATTTATTTAATTAATTAATTCTTTTAAGCTTTAAAAGATTTTCTTCTTACCTGTGAGTTGGCCAATCACTCTCCTGGTAACAATACTCTGTTCAATCACCACTCCTGCTCAATTCTTTTGTGTGGCCACCCCGGCTTTTGACAGCTCCTAATGGCTGTCTTCCCTCGCCACTGGATCAGAGACTAATGCCGGCGCTCCAGGGAATTTGTAACTTCCCTGTTCGCACCAGCTGGTGCCTCCCTTCTTCACTGTCTCTACAGGAGAGCTATGATCCATTAAGGATCCCCAAATCAGCTGAGATATCGGTGTTTTCCCAGAGCACCGGGATCCACGCCGTACCGCCACGATGCTGGTCATGCCCCTCTTTCCCTACCAGTTCTGTGGGCGTGGCGTGATGGGGGGGATATGTCATGTGACTGAGTGGGTGTGGCCAACTTGACATCACTCATGCCCACTCAGTCACATGAATCCCCTCACTAAGCCACACCCACAGAACCCAGTAGGGAAAAAAATTGAATTTACAGCTATTGCACTGCAGCCTTTCTTTCTGCCTATTTTCTGCCCAGGCCTAAACCTAATCTGTCAAAGGCCTCCTCTGCATGCTTTCCACTCTTCCTTTGAGCAGCAGGCAATGGGATGCACGTGCACAGAGGCACAAAGAACATGATGGCAATGGCACTGCGGCCTTTTTTTTGGCGCATTTGAAATCTCCAGTAGTTTTCTATGATTTCCAGCCACCTGCTACTGCTGGGAAGTGGCTGGCAAAGAGGCAGCAGCTGGGAGGTTTCTCGCAGTCACACCAAAGAAGAGAGCTTGCCTTCCCCTCTGCCACCAGCACCGCGGGAGGAAGGTAAGCCCGAAGAAAGAGGCAGTCATGGGAGAGGAAGCAGGGCTAGGGCCAGAACCTCTGAAGGAGGGGACTGGCAAAGGGAGAGTGGGCAGCGAGTGATTGGTGGCTCCGGGGCAAGGATGGAGATGGGGAATGGCATGTTCCACAACCCGGCCAAGGCAGGTGGTGATCAAGCGGACCTCCAGGGCAAAAATGGAGCCGGGAAATGGCACATTCCCCAACCCAGCTGAGGTGGGGTGAGGACAATTAACCAGTGAAACAGCTTGCTTTCAGATATTGTGGGTGCTTCATCACTAGATGTTTTTAAGAAGCGACTGGACAGCCACTTGTCTGAAATGGTATAGGATCTTCTGCTTGAGCAGGAGGCTGGACTGGAAGACCTCCAAGGCCCTTCCAGCTGTATCCTGATTTTGCTTCTGATTCTTTAAGTCACTGGTTAATTATTCTCCATGTTAGAATGTTTCTCCTTAATTCCAGGTTGTTTCTCTCCTTGATTGGTTTCCACCCATTGTTTCTTGCTTTCTGGTGTTTTGGAAAGTAAGTTGACTCACTCTTTTTTGTGGCGTCCCCTCAAATACTGGAATACTGCTATCATGTCACCTGTGTCCTTCTTTTCTCTAGACTAGTGATACCCAATTCCTGCAACCGTTCTTCATATGTTTTTGTCTCCACGCCTTTAATCATCTTAGTTGCTCTTCTTTGCATTTTTCCTCCAAAGTATAACATCTTTTTTGTAATGTGGTGACCAAAACTTGATGCAGTATTCCAGGTAAATTGAA
The DNA here is from genome assembly GCF_028640845.1 of Ahaetulla prasina. NCBI lineage: Eukaryota > Metazoa > Chordata > Lepidosauria > Squamata > Colubridae > Ahaetulla > Ahaetulla prasina. Next base: position 188,276,218 of record NC_080540.1, read on the forward strand.
TTTCAGTTCCTTTCTCACCTTTGGCCATTTATTCTGTTTGGAGAATAACTAGCACAACCCCCAATTACATATTTTCCTGCTTCTTTACCTTCACCAATTACTCTTTTTCCAAAGTTATGGATTTGGAAGACTGATAGAAACATTTATGGTTTCTAAAATTCTCACTTTTTCCTTCAGCCAGGAGAAAAAATTGACAGTACGCTTATTTATTTCCACTGATTTAAAAAAAAGAAAGAAAAGAAAGAAAAAATTTCACTTTTTATCATTCCTGTGCTGAATATATAGACAACAACAAAAGTATAGTCTAACAGTTACGGTGCATTTGAAAAAAAGGAGGAGAATTGAGAGATAGATGAACTGTTCAGTGTGGATTGTGCGGCAGAAAGTGGAACATATTACTTTTGAGGTTGCTTTTACAGTGGCTTGGAAGAGGGGGTATTTCTTGAGAAAATGTGGGAAGTGGGGAGTAGCCAAACTGAAGAGACAATTTTGTCATCCAAAAGATATGGGAACCATAGGGTCAGTTATATTGGATTTAATTTTTACTAATAGGGATACAATGATTGAGGGTGTGGAAGTTGTGAGAACTTAGGGGGAGAATGACCATGTCATACTGGAATTCAACATAATGCAGGCACAAATAATAGAACAAAGTCAGACTAGTGTCTTGGACTTTAAGAGAACTGACTTCAACAAACTTAGGGGAAAGAGGAAAACAACTCAAGAGTCTTGGAAAATTCTGAGAAATGATATTATAAAACTCCAGTCCAACCCAATACCACATGGTTTGGGTATTTGAACTTTGATTGAATTTTGACTTGTCTTCTGAAACTACTCAGATAAGCTTTCTTTTCAAGAGATTCTATTTGATTTACCTTGATTTACCTTCCTTTGCTTGTCTGTCATTTTTCTACTCAGCCTACTAAATTGCTATCATCATTTAACAATTTGGTATACACCAAAAACCTGAAAAATGGATAGATTATGATAATATTGTGGTAAGATCTTTGTGCTATGGTTAGAAGATTATGCTAAGCACACGCTTATTCCTACCCCACAGTGGAAGTTGTTTAAATTTGTTTTGAACTGTTTGGTCTTTTTTCTATTCTCCCGAGATAATTTTTGCCATGTATATGATTAAGCTGCTTCAGTAATGATATTGTTGATGATGCAGTCCAGGGTGGGATCTATTGAGCTCCTATTGGCTAGTTTAGGCTGGTATAGGCATACCTTCTCCCCTCTAGTTGCTAGACATAGGCCAAATTCATATTAATGGGTCTAGGAGGAGCAGTTCTTTGATAACCTTTAACATTGTTATTTGATTGTACAGGACAGTATTACTTTCACACTTCTGCTTCTATGATGTATCTATCAAATATAGTTCGTACCTGGTGTCTGTTTAATATGACTGAAATATTTTAATATACTTTTATATTTGCTTATGTTTTATTGTATTTAAAATTGTACAAAAAAAGAATGGGCATTACACTAAGGTCTAGTAGGCACTAGTCTAAGATTTTCAAGGCTTCAAGGGCACCAATACTGCCCTCCTTCTGAATTATTCTAAAAATGTAAGCCTTCTCATCAGCAGTATAGGGGCACTCTCAATCAGTATTGCCTAGAGCCTGCATTATTACTGTACAATAGTAAAATGGTGTGCAATTTTCTGAAGATGACCCCATTAAAGCAGTACAATGATGATCTTTATGGATCAACTGAAAAATGTGAAAGATGCTACCAAGAAGTGAGTTCTCCTGGCTGGGAGGTACCAAGAATAGAATAGAATAGAATAGAATAGAATAGAATAGAATAGAATAGAATAGAATAGAATAGAATAGAATAGAATAGAATAGAATAGAATAGAATAGTTGGAAGAGACCTTGGAGGTGTTCTAGTCCAACCCCCTGCTTAGGCAGGAAATCCTACACCATTTCAGACAAATGGTTATCTAATCAATAAAGCTACAGGGGAAGAGCAAAGTACCAGGATCATTCATGACACAGATGGGGTAAATCCTAATGCCCCCCACCCCGCAATTGTTGCCACAGTTCCTAGTGAAAAGAGATCTCTCCACTGTTCAAAGATCTTCAAATTAGGAACATGGAATGTCAATGATTTAAATCTAGGAAAGCTAAACATTGTTAAGAACAAAATGAATAGACTCAACATTGATATACTAGGCATCAGTGAAGTTCATTGAACTGGCTGTGGCTTCATCAGCTGTGATGGTCATATGGTAAACTACTCTGACAATGATATCATCAGAAGAAAAGGAGTGGGTTTCATACTATACTGCATAAAAAATTGGCAGAACCATAGAAAGTTTTCAAACAGTCAGTGATAGGAAATGGCAATACATTTCAACAGAAAACCTCACAACATGACAATTCTGCAAGCTTACACTCCCACTGCTGACTCAGCAGTAGAGAATATCAAAGAATTCTATGCTGAAATTTAGGAAGCTTTGAAACAAACACCAAAGAAAGACATTGTCTATATTATTGCAGATTTCAATGCAAAAGTGGGAGAAATGGAAGAAACAGGAATCACAGGCAGGTTTGGCCTTGCTGAACAAATGAGGCAGGAGAACATCTGATTCAGCTATGTCATGAACATCAACTAAGGATAATGAACATGTGATTTGAACAAAGTGGCAACTATACAGTTGGATTTCAGCAAATGGAGAGCATTGAAACCAATTTGACTACTTCTCCATTAACTAACATTTTAGTTTTTTCTTTATTAATTTTAAGGCCTGCGACCTCCCCATATTTCTCTATCTCTTGCAATAATATCGATTCAGATTCCAACAGGTCCTCTATGACAAATACCATATCATCTGTGAATGCCTGCATTTTGAATTCTTCCTGTTTAATTTTAGTTCCTTTTATTTCCACGTTTAGTCTCATTCTTTGTAATAATGTCTCTAGTATCAGGATACAGAGCAGAGGTGACAGTGGACAGCCCTGCCTAACTAAAGGAGAACTTGAAGAAAGAATGGGTCTTCAAATTGTAAAAAAAGTGAACTATCTAGATGTTTGGCTAAGAGCAAGATGTTCAGCATTAAAAAAGGATGACTACATGAAATTAATACCAATAGGGAAAGATTTGGAAAGATGCGGGAAGTTACAGCTGTCATTATTAGGGAAAATTGAAACAATTAAAATGAATATTTTGCCAAAATTGCTCTATTCCAAACAATTCCTATAAAATTAGACAAGAATTTTTTTAAAGAATTAAATAAGATGACTATGAAGTTTGTATGGGCAGGAAAAAAGGTGAGGATAAAATTAATCTCACTTCAGGATAGTACAGGTAGAGGTGGGTTTGGACTCCCTGCATGGGAAACTTATTATAAAACAGCAAATTTGGTTTGGGTCAGGGAATGGATAAATCTAAAGAACAGGATAATTTTAGCACTGGAAGGACACAATCTTCAGATGGGGTGGCATGCTTTCATATGGAACACCAGAAACAAGAAAAATTTATATTTCTATAGACACACATTGCGAGACTCGCTGATACAGACTTGGGAGGGAATCAGGAAGAAGCACTATTTTAAAATACTAGGCTGGCTATCCACTATGGAGGCAATGATCTACCCCAATATATTAAACATTGGTAAAATATAACAAAATTTTGGATAATGGGAGAAGATTAAAATCCAACCAAGAACTAAAGGAACAGGGAATAATTATAGATTGGTGGCCATATCTCCAGCTATAGTCGAGATACAAAAAAGACTTAGAGGAATTTGGATTTGAACCAAATTCAATGCAACTAGATAAATTATTAAAAGGCCCGGAAAAGAAATTACTATCTAAAATATATAATTATTTATTAAATTTTGATTTGGAAGAAGAAATCGTAAAGGTGCCAATGATAGCATGGGCTAACATTGTGGGACATAATATTGAGTTAGAAGATTGGGAAAAAATTTGGAAGAAAAATTACACATTAACAAAATCCGCCGCATATAAAAAAAAATCAGTATAAAATGTTCTATCGATGGCACCTAGTCCCAATAAGACTTGCAAAAATGTATCCCAACCTTAACCCTAACTGCTGGAAATGTAAACAAGCACAAGATACCTTCTTCCATGTAGGGTGGCGTTGCCCAGAAATCAAAAAATACTGGATTAAAAAACAAAAATGGCTAAATGAAATTATGCATTGACAAATAGAATTGAAACCTGACCTATTTCTTCTGGGGATCATTAAAGGAAAATATCCCAAAAATATTAAATATCTGATTATTCATATTACTACAGCAGCGAGAATTGTACTCACACAAGCTTGGAAAATGTCCACTATATCGACAGACTATGTCTGTCCAGAAAATTTTCTAATGTGCAGAAATGGACAAACTTACTATAGAATTAAATAATAAGGAAGACTCGGAATATTACTCAACTTGGGAAAACTGGTATCAATGGATAGAAAAATAGGAAATAAGTAGATCAAAATAAGAATAAATTGTGTTTACAAATATCTGATTAAATAGGAATATCTGAGAATATATGAACAGAGTTAAGATTTGTGTACTGTCAGAACAACGTTGAATTGTACAATCATTATGGACATATTTTTGCTATAGATGTATTTTTACATATTTTAATATTTTAAACTTTAATAAAGGTTTTTTGAAAAATTAAAAAAAAGAAACCAATTTGACTACATACTTTGCCATAAGAAGCGGAGAAGTTTCATCTCATCATGCAAATGTTCCCTGGTGCAGTTCTCTGGTGGGTCCCACCATAAACTCAAATGACCACCTATGATTCAGAAATTTGATGTCAAGAAAATTCTCCTGGCATGTGTAACTGAAGTTAAGAACAGATTTGAATTGCTCAACATCACAGAAAGACAACCAGATGAGTTATGGGAAGAAATAAAAACAACTGTTACTGAAGTAGCCCAAAAATATATTACATACAAGAAACCAATGAAATTGGCCAAATGGACATCAGAAGGTACAATTGAGACTGTAGAAGAGAGAATGAAAGCAAACTAAATGCAAAGTTCCAGAGAAAGGCAAGAAAATATAAAGAAAAGTACTGGGCTGAGCAACGTAAGAAACTGGAGGAAAGAGCCATGAGAGGTCATATAAGAGAGTGTTTTACTTAGGTAAAAAGGGCCAGAAACCCCTTTATGATAAGAAAGACTATGGTCAGAGGACATGATTGGCAGGAATTGCATGTCCAACAAGCATTCAGAAAAAGATGATGGGACTATGCAGAATAACTTTACAAAAACGAAAACAAGGTCAAGCCATAAGAAGAGTGGCTGACCTACCAGAAATGGAACCAGGTATCCTGGAGCGGGAAGTAGTGTGGGCACTCAATCAGTTGCATAACTACAAAGTTGCTGAGTTGCTGAGACTACTGCCAACAAAAGCACTGACAGCACTTTGCCAAAGTATGTGGAAGTCTGGTCAGTGGTCAAAAGAATGGAAAAGGTTGATATTTATTCCAATACCAAAGAAAAGTGATATGAAAGACTATTCCAACCACTAAACCATAGCCTTGATATCACATGTGAGTAAAATTTTCTTGAAGATAATCCAGCCATGTTTGAATCCAACTGACAACAGAGAACTTTCTGATCTACAATCAGGATTTCAGAAAGGGAGAGGAATGTGTGATCATATTGCCAATCTGCGTTAGATGATGGAAAAAGTAGAGGAATACCATAAAGACCCCTATACAAACCTGACAACACAAAAGCCTTTGACTATGTTGACCATGACAAGCCCTAGAACTGCCTCAAAGAACTGGAATATCGCCACACCAAATCCAGCTCATTCAGTCATTGTACATTAGGCAGCCACTATAAGAATAAAATATGGAGACACAAAATGGTTCAGAATTGGAAAAACCATTCAGCGAGGTTGCATCCTGTTACCTATACTATTCAATACGTACACAGAAATAGTTACGAGAAATACATATTTGCAGGAATCTGCCATTGCTTGCTGGTCACCTTAAATGTCCAAGGAATATGTGGAGCTTTCTCCAGCACCACACCTCAAATAAGTTGATTTGTCTTCCTGTCTTGCTTTTTAAAGGTTCAACTTTCACAATCATAAAGGCAATATATAAATATTTTAAGTAAGTAAACATTCAAATTGTAAAGGATGTTTCACATAGACCTTTTTCTTTTTCTTTCAGGCCAAATGTCTGTGCTCTTCAGCAGGTTATGGGAACCAATAAGAAATATTTCAGCACATGCAGGAACTGGTACCAGGGAGCCATCTGTGGAAAGAAAGCGTAAGTCTTGTTCAAAACTATTAACTATAATTATAATAATATCTTATAATTTTATTTATTGATTTTGTGTGGATTACCTATAGTGCCTGCGTAACAGAGCCAGCTTGATTTTTATGGTACTTATTTAGATGGAAATAAATGTACAGATAGCCCTTGTTGAATGATCACTCATTTGGCAACCATTCAAACTTATGGCAATGCTGAGAGGTATTTTTGATGGGTCCTTGTAACTGTGACCATTGTAGTATCCTTGTGGCCATCTGATTGCAATTTGGGCATGTGACAATCTACTTGCAATCACATTGCAACATCACATAGACATATGATCAACTTTTGTTAATTCCTGTCAGCTTCCCCATTGATTTTGTTTGTTGCGAAGTCACATAATGTTGTGCCTTATGACTGCATTCCCAGTCCCAGTTTCTGTCAATAAACAATGACTACCTGCATATATATTTCAGAGAGTAAATTTTATAGATCAGAGTTAATCTTTATTGGAATGGTATAAGCTCTATCTAGGTTATAGGAACCTAGAATTCCTTGAGTTGTACAACATTTATATATTGAAAACTATATTTATTTTGAACTTATAATGACTGTAATAAAGACTGACTTGCTTTGATTGTTGCTATAAAATGTTAGAACTGCAACACAAAACTATAGCTTCCAACTCTGTTGCTGCAAAATAGAATTGAAATTGGATAAATGACTTGCAGGAGGATGACTATTGGAATTTAGGAGGTTCTTTTGTTCAAGGATATGATCTTGAACATAATCAGAGTACTGAAGGAATCCTGAACAATTAAGTAATGATATGCCCCATTTTAAGAACAAAATGTTATTTAATAAATGGTAAAATAAGGCTCTCTAAGTACTGCAAACTGGCTTTGTTATAATTCTTAGAGAGTATCTCTGTAGAAAATTAAATGCACAATATAAATTATTGGGATTTTAGATACAGGGTTTTCAGTAATGATTAATTATCCTCCTTGTGGAAATCCAGGATCCCTTTTTTAACTGCCTTTTACTTTTACTCTGTGTATCTCTCTTGTTCCTAGCTTTTACTCTGATTGCAGACTATTAATGCATCTGTTCTTATTGTTGCTTTAATATAGTTTTTGTATTGTGCATTTTGTTTTTATATATTTTATAAATTCTATTTTTTATATATTCTATATAATTCCTCTAATCCACTTCAAATATGCTTACATTTAAAGTGATACTAAATAACTATTAAGATCTAGGAAGATAAAATAATCTTGCATTGGTACTCTGCAGAACGATTTTATATGAGTGCTGTCCTGGCTATATGAAGATGGAAGGAGAACGAGGATGTCCTGCAGGTATTATCATGGAACTATTTAATCAACGCAATTTATCTATTTTTACTTTTGTATCCAATTGACAAATTTAAAACATCTACAGAAATAAAAGACTGCCTTGAAAAAATTAAAAGATACCGTAAAGGTAAAGGTATAGGTTCCCCTCGCACATACGTGCTAGTCGTTGCTGACTCTAGGGGGCGGTGCTCATCTCCGTTTTAAAGCCGAAGAGCCAGCACTGTCCGAAGACGTCTCCGTGGTCATGTGGCTGACATGACTCAACGCCAAAGGCGCACGGAACGCTGTTTACCCTAGAATACCCTAGAATAGCTCTGTTTTTCATCCTTTAATAAACCAGATGATAGTTCAAGATTGAACTTTACAGAGATGCTATTCCAGGGTATTGGTGTTGCCACCAACAAACAGTCTCATTGTTTCAGCTCTCTTTATTTCCCAATGATAGAATATTAGTAATAGATTCCCGATAGATGATCTAATATGTCAGGGCAGTTCATGTTGGACTAGGCAGCCTTGTAGGTGCACAGGTGCTAAGCCATCTATGTAAAAAAAATTGAATTGTACCTTAAAACTAATCAGTAGTCAGTGCAGGGCCTATGGTATGTTCTCAATAATGGAATCTTTTAAGCATTTTTGAAATGTCCCATGTGAAATGTATTGCAGTAGACCAGGGGTGTCAAACTCAAGTCCCGCGAGCTGGATCTGGCCCATGGGATGCTTAGATCTGGCCCGCAAGACTGACCTGGAAACAATGAAGGACTGGCCCACAGTGCTTCTGCCAGCAAAAATGGAGCTTGGGAGGGCCATGCATGGTAGAGGGTTGCAGGAAGTTGTCACAGCCGAAAACTGAGCTTGAGAGCTCATTTTGCTGGCAGAGCACTCGGGCCACCACTGACACCCTGACATGAGTGACATTGAGCTGGCCACACCCACCCTGGCCATGCCATCCCACCCACCCCCGAGGTCAAACACAACCTTGATTCAGCCCTCAATGAAATTGAGTTTGACACCCCTGCAGTAGGCTAAATGGGTGGTAATTCATTCATGAATTACTTAGGTCAGTGATGATGAACCTTTTCAGCACTGAGTGCCCAAACCAGAATGCGCCCATGCGCTGGAGCCCCAGAAACTTGAAGACCAGCTGGCCGGTGCGTGCGGATGGCCAGGTGGTCTTCGCACGCACCAGAGCAGTGAAAACCCAAAGACCTGGTGCGAAGACCGCATGAGCACTGTCCAGTTGGTCTTTGGGTTTCCGGGGCTCCAGCATGGGCGAGGAACAGTTGGCCAGTGCGCCTGTGTGCACTGGAAACCAGAAGAATATCTGGCGATGGCGTGAGTGTCCATAAAGAGGGATCTGCGTGCCACCTCTGACACATGTGCCATAGGTTCACCATCATGGACCTAGGCTATCTTGTGCTAAGTAGGGTCATAATGGGTGCCAAAGCAGGGCCAAAGCAGGGGTGAAATCCAGCAGGTTCTGATAGGTTCTGGAGAACCAGTAGTGGAAATTTTGAGCAGTTCGGAAAACAAGCAGTGGAAAATTTGAGTAGTTTGGAGAACTGGCAAATACCACCTCTGGCTGCCCACCACAGTGGGGTGGGAGTGGAGATTTTGCAATATCCTTCCCCCAGGAGTGGGGAGGAAATGGGGATTTTGCAGTATCCTTCCCCTGGAATGGGGTGGGAATGGAGATTTTGCAGTATCCTTCCCCTGGAGTGGGGTGGGAATGGAGATTTTGCAGTATTTTTCCCCTGCCACACCCACCAAGCCACGCCCACCAAGCCATACCATGCCCACCAAGCCACAGAACCGGTACTAAAAAATTTGGATTTCACCACTGGACCAAAGTCTTTTTAGCTAGCAGAAGCCATGAATTTGGAAGGATCTCAGATCATGAATCTGTTCTTTCAAAGGTGATGCCTGCTTGTCTAGAAATAACATTGCTGGAGAGCTTTGACGTACAAACTGTACTTGAACCTTGTCAGAGTTCAATTCTACTTCTGACAGAAATCCTGACAGTTTCAAGACACTGTGCTAAGGCATCTCCTCTACAGTCTGAAATGTTGATTTAAAGTTGGGTATTCTTGGCAACTTGGTGATATTATTCTGTTGGATGATTCAGCTTTATATATAAAAAGGAAGTTTGATGATCCTCTGCCATGTGCAGTTTGGACCAGGATAAGCACAGATCAAGCTTGTACATAGCAGAGGATAATCTAAAATATTGCCCTGTCTACTTCCTTGGATTTCACAGGCCAGAAGAAATCCCAGGTTACTTAAGTCATTGATCAACACAAAAGATCCTCAGGAACTTTATTTGCATTAAAATCTGGGCATTAAAACAGGAAGCACTTCAATGCTTCAGTAAATTCCGTTAATAATTCAGTAGAAAAAGAGCAAATAATTTAGAAAAGGACTTGATAACTATAAGCTATTTTTCTTTTTCAGTGGCTCCAATAGATCACATATTTGGTACTTTGGGCATTATAGGAGCTACCTCCACTCAACGTTATTCTGAGATGTCGAAACTGAAGGAAGAAATTGAAGGACCTGGCTCTTACACATTCTTTGCACCAAGCAATGAAGCTTGGAATCTTTTAGATCGTGTAATTATATAAATTTTGATTTTTAAAGAAATGCTTAATGCTAAGAAATTTATAGATGAATAAATTATGAATGAAGAAATACTAACACTCAGCTTTTGTACATATTATTGATTTTGTACATGGAATTATTGATTCTGGTTAACTTTATACACATATATTCACAAGTTCACTTGCACACACACACATAACTCTAAATAATCAATGTTTAGCATTGCAGGCATGAGGTAAGATGGCTGGAACAGTAACTTAAAGTTTGGTTTTCACAGTAGCTTCTAGAATACAATTTCTGGCTTCAGAAAGGCAGACTTTCAAATTCACAGGACTAGGCTGCAGAAAATCTGTTTTATAGTGTATTTTATTTTAATAAAAATGTATTATTGTGACAACCAATCGTGTCTTTCCCAATGTACCATGTAACAAGTAAAATTATGATTATGCTCTCCAATTGCTGACGTCTATGTTTCTACCTAAAGTGAAAAGCCTTAAGATTATATAGGGAGAGCCCATGATCCTCCCTCAGGTTATTGTTAAATCTTAGAAAATGGAGTTAATACTGAAATGGAGAGAATGCCCAGTAAAGGCTTATTTTGCCTGGTTTTAGGCTTTTCCAATTACCCAGCATTGATGCATTAAATGAGTATAAGAAGCTAGGTGTAAACTAAATTGAAGAGGACAAAGCTTAAGTGACTGCACAGTTTCTGATAGTGGAATAATAATGATATGAAGGACAATGTTGAGTTGGCAAGTATTATGGCAGGCTGATTTAAGATGGGTGTCAAACTCAAGGCCTGCGGGCTGGATCTGGCCCGTGGGGTGCTTAAATCTGGCCCATGGGGCCGGAAACAGTCCCGGGAGCTGGAAACAGCAAATGCCCGCAGTGCCTCTGGCAGCCAAAATGGGGCACAAGGGTGCATGCTCTCCCTCCTGTGCCCCGAAAGTGCAGGAGGTTTCCATCCCTTCTCTCCAGCCAGCCCGCAGAGGAGAACTACAATGCTGATCTGGCCCTCATAGAAATCCAATTTTACACCCCTGATCTAAGAAAACCTTTGCTAATGAGGTAGGGAGGAATAGAAAAGGTGGGGGTGGCTATTAATAAACTTTTTCTGAAGGCAAAAAGCTAGATGGAAAAAAGGGGATATGAAAAATATAAAGATTACCAAGAAAATGAGTTGTAAGAAAAGCATGCTTAGCAGAAGAAGTAGGAAACTGAAATAAAGTCGGTAGGCAGCAGAAGTAGCATGTGGCTGATGTTGTCTGGTTGCCTGTTTTGTACTTAATTGTGAGGTGTCCAGAAAATATCAGGGCCATAGGCTGGAGCAGAAAGTTGAAGCTATCCTCGAAGAAGGAAATGTTTAGCCACTTGTTATTGTTGCCAAGTAGCGGCTACATCAATGAATGAGACTTACTGGTAAGTCAGAAGATTCAGAAGATTCAGAAAATAGTCAATTCAGAATAGTCAATTCAGAAGATTCAGAAGATTCAGAAAATAGTCAAAAATACCACACTAGCTAACTGAAATAATATTAATGGAATATCTACCTAAATTTAACTCCCGTCTCCAGGAAATCTACAATGGTCTGATTGAAAATGTAAACATCGAACTGTATAATGCTCTCCACAATCATATGGTAAACAAACGGATGTTGACAAAGGACCTTCGGAATGGCATGACTCTGGTGTCTATGTACAACAATCAAAAACTGCATATAAATCACTATCCCAATGGGGTAAGCTTGTTCGTATAACAATAGGATATGGCTTGCACTACTTACATCATACATTTTGTAAAGAAATCTAAGATTCAGTGTTCTAGTTTAAATTCTACTTGAAATTCATATGAGTAATTTGTTCATATAAGATGTCATATATTATTATGTTAAGATGATTTTCAAAAAATAGAAAACAACATACAAGATAATAAAAAATAATATTTTAAAACTCCAGTGTACTTAAAATATATAAAAATGCTGTCCAAAGAACTTCATTTGAGGGCACCTCTATTGGTATTCGTTGTTCCATGGACACGGTGTTGATGCACTTCAAATACTGGTAAACTTTCATTGAGCCTAATTAATTTGCAGATCCTACTAGAATCCTTGGATTAGTACTCAGACAATAATCTACATGAAAGCATTTCCGTAATTATGACTGCTATCACTTTTTCAGTCACACAAAATGAAGTGTAACTTACTTACTTATTTATTTATTTATTTTGTCACACAGTATATATAAGCATAAGCATGAAATAACTATACAGTATATAAGCATATATATAAGTATGAGTATGTAATAACTATATTAATTGGATATAACGAAAGGAAACAATAGGACAGGAACAATAGGCACGTTAGTGCTCTTATGCATGCCCCTTACAGACC